>NW_023416309.1:58150703-58705703 GCF_014176215.1 Rousettus aegyptiacus
CGGGATCCAGGAGGCGCCCTGGACTCGGCAGGCGGCTGCAGGGAGGGGCCTCGGCGCCCACCGGCGGAGCCCCTGGACCCCGACTTCACTTCGCCTCCCTTGTCTCTTCACACCCCCTCCTCCAGCCCGTCTTCCAATCAAGGGAGATAAAGGCCTAAAGTGGGGCCCGGGTGTCGGGAAAGGAGACGTGGGAGTGGGAATGGGCCCTTCGGAACCGGATCCAGTGCGCTCTCCCTCCCTGAGGTCAGCCGCTGGCCCGAGCCCCTGGGACCCCGGAGTCCGTCCGCTCCAGCTCCGCGCCCAGGCGCTGACCTGGTTTCAAGCGCCAGCCTCTAAGTCGGACTCACTTCCCGGGGCTCCCAAGCCAGGGTGGGCCCTGCCTCCCCTCCCTGGTTCACTGGGCAGGATCCTGAGTGGCCTTTCACCCGCCTCAGAAGCGGGACTCCTTGCGGACCCTTCCCTATTGCCAGCCTTCTACCAGTGGGGTGACCAGGTGGTCTGTGGGGGCCCCTCTCCCTGACTTCCCAGCCTCTGTCCCCACTGAGTTTCCCTGGCCTTTCTGCCTGGCCTGTCTGGGCAGGGCCTACATCAAGTGCAACTTTTCCCAAGGACGCCTGGAGCCAGCCTCTTCCCCCCACCCCAATTCCGCCAGCACTTCCCGGCTCCCTAAGTCCCCGCTCTGAAGATGATGTGACATAACCCTGCTGACCTCTGGGGCCCCATCTCAGGACCCTGTGCAGGGCGATCACCAGAGAGTGAACTGCTGCAAATAAACTGCAGATCATGTGACTTCCTGGCCTACAGTGCACCCTTTGGAGGCGGCTAATCGATTCTGACATAGAACCCAGACTCCTGCCGGGACTTCTGAGGCCATGGGTGGCCTTCTTGATCTCTCAACCCACTGCCTGTGCTCCTGCTCCCTCCAAGCGCTCAGATCCTTCCAGATTAGCTTCTCCCTCCCCCTGAAACACTTCGCTGGGGGTGGAGAGAAGGTGAGCTTTACAGACTGGAGGAACCACTCCTGGAACGGTTTCCGCACCTGGCTGGAAAGGAATCACCCTGGGCCAGTGAAGACCTGCCCCAGCTGGGGGATTTCTACATCGGTCCTACATGCCCACACTCGATTTAGCCTGGAGAAAAGGGGACCAGGATATTGGTGTCTGCTCCCTGAGTTTAGGAAAGAGATCGGGACTAAACAAGGCATCAAAAAAACATGAACGAAATTTCGAAAAACACTTTTTTTAATTTAAGAAGCTAATACTATATCATTATCATAGAATATTTGAAAACTATACAAATGCGGAAAGAAGCAAAAATCACGTGAAGGTGCACAACAAATATAATCATGTTTTTGTCTCTGAAATCTTCATTTTACAGTAGAAGCATTGTATATCTATACATACGGGCACACATCATTGTATTTCTTATGCTTTCAGTTAGCATTATGACAAGCATTTTCTCACTCACTCTGGTGAATAACACTTTAATAAACCTATTTCTCTGCATCAGCACATTTAAGTTTTTTTCCCCAGTATTTTATTATTATGAATAGGATGAACATATTGAGCAAAATCTCTGTTTTGGTATACTAGACTATGTTCTTAGTTCGTATCTCCCATAATCTAGTTGCCGGATCAAGTAATATTTGCTTCATATCACCTAATTGCCTTTCGAGAGGGTTGTAACAATTTACTTATCCAATTCAATGCTCGAGCATGCCTGTATTACTATCACATCTTTGCATTCACATTATCTATTTTCTGCGAATTTGATGAGCCGAAGATGGAATGTTATTTCAACTTTCGAATTTGAAAATTACTAATAAGTTTCAACACTTTTCCTTACCAATTTAAACATTTCATCTTTTTGACAATAATCTTTTTGCGCCATTTGCTTAATTATCTGTTACTGTCTTGGAGTTTTCCTTATCAACTTATTTAACAAATATATAAATTTTTGTCCAGCAAAGTTAGTAGAATTTTATTTATTTTATTTTATTTTATTTAGCTTTGACCTTAAAATATCATGTTTATTAAGCCTACTATTGAATACAGCCTTTTTTTTTTTTAAAAATATTTTTTATTTTTCAATCAGTTGGCACACAATTTATTAGTTTCAGGTGACAACATAGTGATTAGATGTCCATAAAACTCACAAAGTAATCGCCCTGATAAATCTAGTACCCACCTGACACCATACGTAGTTATTATAATATTATTGACTATATTCCTTGTGCTATACTTTACATCCCTGTGAGTATTTTGCGAATACCAATTTGTGCTACTTAATCCCTTTGCCCCTTTTTACCCTCGATGCCCTCCCATCTGGTAGCCCTCAAATTGTTCTTCGTATCCATCTGTCTGTTTACATTTTCTCTGTTTATTTTGTTCTTTAGATTTGACAGGTAAGTGGATCATTTGGCATTTGGCATTCGTCTTTCTTTATCTGACTTACTCCACTCGGCATCGCACCCTGTAGATCCATCTACGCTGTTGCAGATGGCAAGATTTCGTTCTTTTTTGTGGCTGAGTATCCATTGTATACGTGTACCACCTCTTCTTTATCCGTTTATCCCTTGATGGACATCCGGGCAGCATCCGTATCTTGACTCTTGTAAATAATGCTGCAATGAACTTATGGATGCACATGTCCCTTCAAAGTAGTCTTTTGGGTTTCTTTGAATAAATACCCAGAAGTGGGATTACTGGGTCCTTCTCATTCTAGCCTTTGTGCTAGCCTGTTTTAAAGTCTATTTTGTCTGGTGTAAGTATTGCTACCTAGATTTTTTTTTTTTTCATTTCCATTTCATGAAATATCTTTTTCCATTCCTTACTTTCAGTCTGTGTGTTTTTTGATCTGAAGTCGGTCCCTCGTAGGCAGCACGTGTAAGGGTCTTGTTTTCTTATTCATTTGGCCATCCCCTCTTTTGATTGGAGTATTTAATTCTTTTTCATCTGAAGTACTTGTTGATAGACGTGTAGTTATAGCCATTTTATTATTCATATTTTTTACATATTTTTTTTTTCTGTTTCTTAAAGAAGTCCCTCCAACATTTCCTGTAAGACCGGTTTGCTGATGATGAACTCCTTTAGTTTTTACTAGTCTGGGAAGGTCTTTATCTGTCCCTCGATTCTAAATGATGGCTTTACTGGGTAGAGGAATCTTGGTTGTATGTTCTTGGTTTTCCTCACTTTGAATATTTCCTACCTATCTCTTCTGGCCTGCAAAGTTTCCGGGTGCTTGCTCTCTTGTAGGTGACTAAATCCTTTCCTCCTGTTGCTTTTAAGATTCCTCCTTAAAGCTTTGGCCTTAAGCTTTGGCATTTTAATGATGATGCGTCTTGGCTGGGCCTCTTTGGGTTCCTCTCATTTGGGATTCTGAGCTTCCTGGGCTTGAGTGTCTCTTTCTTTCACCACGTTAAGGATGTTTTCCATCATTATTTCTTCAAATAGGTTTTCAAGTCCTTGCTCTCTTCGCCTTCTGGTGCCCCTATGATGTGAATGTTGTTACGCTTGATGTCGTCCCAGAGGCCCCTCTAAACTGTCCTCATCTTTTGTTTTTTGTTTTTGTTTTTGTTTTTCGTCATTGTTGCTGTTCTGATTGGGTGTCCTCTGCTACCCTATCCTCTGATTTGATCCACTCTGTTTATTCCCTCTAACGCACTCTTCATCTCAGGTGTCGTAGTCTTTATTTCTGGCTGCCTTTCTTTCATGTTTCCAGCTCCACTTTTATGTTTCCTATCTCTTTGTTAAAGTTCTCGCTGAGCTCATCCACTCTTCCTCCAAGCTGCCCGAGCATCAAAATAACCGGTGCTTTGAACTCTGCACCTGATCGATTGTTCACCTCCACTTTGTTTAGTTCTTTTTCTGGAACTCTGTTCTTCCCTTTCATGTGGAACACTTGTTTTTGTCTTCCCATTTGGCTGCTTTCCTGTGTTTGTTTCTGTGTATTAAATGGGGGCACTGTGTCTCTTGGTCTTAGTAAAGTGGCCTTGTATAGTAGGTGTCCCGCGGGGCCTAGGGGCACAGTGCCCCTGGTCACCTGAGCTGCGTACTCCAGGTGTGTTCCTTGTGTGGGTTGTGTGTGCCCTCCTGTTGTAGTCGAGCCTTGGTTGCTGCTTGCATGTCAGCGGGAAGGACTGGCCCCCAGGCTGACTGGCCGTGAGGACTGGCTGGTGACTACAGTGGAGGAGCCGCCAGGCAGGGCTGACCCTACAGAACTAAAGGGTTGACCTAGCCGGACTCTGGTGCCTTCCCAGTCTACTCTTTGGGTGTGTTTTCCTCAAATATGGCCCCAGGAGTGGCTCCGGTTCCGTCCAAAGTCAGCCACCGGACATGCTGGCTTTACGGCCTCCTGAGAGTGGTCCCACCCTAGAGTAAGTTCAGCTGGGGCCCTGCCTGGGGTCACCTGGCAGGAGCCACCAAGAAATCCACAGGTGGTCGCTATCCACACCGGGCTTACAGGTGCCTTGAGAGGCCGGTCCATGAACTGAGGCCAGCTGCCACTAGTGCCAGGCTTAGGGCTGCTCGGCAAGAGGTATGGGGCACTCCGAGGCCAGATGCTGCTTGTTTGGAGTTTGTGAACCTTGGAGAGATTTTAGGAAAGTCCACAGCATAAGCCAAGACAGGTCGTTTGAATGGAAAAACCACGAGAAGCAGCTTGGGCGGGCCCATGAGTTGAGAGGGGCGGAGTCTCAGGGACTCACCTGGGCGGGGCAAAGGGGTCAGCCAGGAGACTCAAATATGGCTCCCACCTGTGTCTGCATGCTGAGTTGGGGAGGGCCCTACAAAGGAATAGTGCCTTCTGCCAGCACTCCTGTCCGGGAGACAGCTGCCTCTTCAGCCCTTGCCCTGAAGCCAGACAATTCAGTTCCTCCCCGTATGTTCCTGGCACCCTTTGAACCACTACCCCAGCACCAGAGCTCAGAGCGAGCAAGTCCGTCAGCAGGTAAGTTTGTGCGTGGGCCCTCCAAGAGAAGTACTCGGGACTCCAGCTGCCTTCCATCTCACTTAGCCACAATCTCTGCCGATTTTTGCAGCCAGAGATTAGGGGGACCTCTCTTCCTGGGACTGGAACCCTGTGTGCTGGAGAGCCGGAGTTGAGTGGGGACCTTTCACTCTTCTGGGTGTGGGCCTCTGCAGCTGGGATACCCCTCCTGGTTCTGGACCACCATATGCGGTTGTGGGACCAGCCTGTTTAGCGTCTCCATCACTCCTGTCAGTCTCGAGGTGACGACTTACGTATGTCCCCAGTTGTAGGACTTCTATTCAGCCAGATCTGAGGCAACACCCAGTGATTTAAATTTGTTGTAATTTGGGGGTGGGTGTGACAGGAGGTGAGCGCAGCATCTGCTTTCGACGTCATTTTGACCAGTATTTTCCAGAGTTAGCAGAATTTTAAAAATTAGTCTTAATGCCAGAGAACATTGAGAAGCTGCTTGTTGGGTTCCTTAGATAAGTGTGTGCAGGGAATAAAACTCTCCATCTCTCTGAGAAAATTCCATGTGTGGCTGACATTAATGGAGAGGGCCAGGACGGCGAGATTTTACAGAAGCCATCTTCAGAGATGACCCGAAAACACACAGCGAAACTCCCAGAGTAGGATCACTTGGGTATAAAATGGGAAAATAAACGCAAAATAAGGTTAGAAAGGACATTGAGTGCACTGCGATTTCTGCCCAGGAATGGCCTCTTCTCACGCGGGAGGCACAAGCGAATGGCAGCGCCTGGCTCAGCCAGCGTAAACAGACGCTCAGAATTTGCTTGTCGAAGTCGCTGCTGCAAAGGGCGACTGACAGAGGAGGAAACCGTCACCTCTAGGTGTAAATGATGCGTGAGTAGTTGAACTAGATAGGTGATTGACAACCCAGTATAAACGATCATTCTTTCCACTGCCATATGTATGATTAACAGCCTGACTCACTGTGGCCTTCATAACTCTTGGGCTCCCATGGCCCGAGGGTAACCCTGGAGAGCATCGCTTCCTTTAGATGAGGGGTATCATTACAAAACTCTTCTGGAAGGGAGACTCCTCAAACCGATCTTTAGCATCTGGCTCTTAAAAAATACAAGGAAACATCTGTGAGTTTAGGTTTAGGTCGTTGAACTGCTTGAGAACAATTTCAACAATAAGGATCAACACTCCAAAATTAGTTCAGATAAGTTTCTATCCTATAGTAATTGATTTTTTTTTACTTCAATAAGATCTTTAGAGATTATCAATGATTATATGTAGTTATTAGAGATTATAGAATTCTAAGTATACAGTATATCTATGATTGGTAAACTCTCATTATAGTCCTGTCTAAAATGTTGCTTTTGAAACACTGGACATTTCTGGGTAAGGAAACATAATCGTTCTAGAGACTGACTTTTTTTTTTTTTGTCGATTTTCAAAAATTACTCCTCCATATACATCCACCTGTAAAGGAAGTTTGTTCTGTGATGTATTGAAACATTAGTAACTAGCAAGCCTTGGGAATTTGCTTTACATAACAGCTTCCTAATGTTCAGCCAAGTTTCTAGACACGATGGTTCCCCCTGGGGAGAGAATCCAAATCAAGCAGGACACTGGCACCAGTGGCAAAGGTTAGAGAGGGTTCAGGTATAAACCAAGGTGCTGGGCAACTTGAAGAAAGTACGGGCTGAGTTTCAAGACCTGTTGCTACGAAGGGAATGGGAATCCCTAGAAGTCTGAAGCTAAAATGCCATGTGTTGCGTCCTAACCTCCTATCCTAGTAGTATAGGAAATGCCCCCTCACCTACGTGATAGAGAAATAAATTGTAGTAGAGCGTCCTGCACATTTACCATGACAAGGGGGAGACCAGTGAAGAGAATTACCTCCCCAGAGAGCAGTGGGAGCAAACCAGCAAGACAGGTCTGCAAAGAGACCTTCACGTCTCAAGGCTGCAGGAAAATTGTCTGGAACTCAGAAAATCTCGGTGACAGTAGTTCTTTGTTCTTACTTGAGGAAATTACTGGAGCCCAAGCTTCAAATAAACAAAATGAATGAAGATACATTTAATAAGTTTCAGTGTTGAATGTTAAATATAAATGTAAGTGTAGAACTAAGACCAAGTGAATTTTAAAGAAAAGGATATATTTCATAGAGGATACAAGCTATGTCGATATGGACATAACACAACTCACAGTCGTTAGGGTTGGGGCAGAGGAAGAGAGTACATAGAAGATGAAGTGAGCTTCCTTATTGCCTTTTAGGTGTGAACTGGGAGTAAAAGAATGTTACTTCAACTTAAATACATCAGAAGTTCTTCGTTAATTTTCAACGATGCTCATATTAAGGAACCAGTGGACTCAGAGAAGGACTAAGGTATTATAAAAAGAAAGGCATTCGTGAAAGTGTAACAGTTAGACCATACCTACGAATACTAATACACATCAAAATATACAGAAAAGAGAGAGAACACAGACAACATAGTGAAAGACTCTGTAACTATAGCCTGGTGTCTTTAAAAATACAACAAAACTGATGTCAATTGATTCAGCAACTTTAAGTGGCCTCAACCCATTAAAACAAAAAAATTGTAATATCTCTGTATATTGCTATGGAATGATCGACTCCAAATATAACCAAATGCCAAAGGCAAGGTGGAAGAAGTTGCACATGAAATACTATTTTTCTCTAAGAAAATGATTAAATATGAATTCAAAGAAAGGGATTAAGTATGAATTCAAAGAGGGTAGCTCTGTGGCTACCCTGCGGGAGCAGTGTGGACCCGCACCCCAAATTTGGCTTGGGTGTAGGGATTGATGATGCCACCCCACCCCCGGGGTGTGAAGAGGTTCCTGACTCAGATAACCAGCCTCTGGGGGAGCAGGGCAGGCCTCTCATGCGGGTCTGAAGGGGCTTGAGTCAGCAAGGAGGAGGCTGGCTGGGGTGTCCCTGGAGGGAGGTGGGGCAGCGGCAGAGGTCGCTGGTGGCAGGGGCTTCGGGGTTTGCAGGAGTGAGCACAGGGCTTTCTTATCCGCTCGCCCAGAAGTGGGGCAGAAGGGCGAGGCTCAAAAGCTGTGAGCGGTCAAGTGTCTGACTCCTTACTACATCATGTACATTTTTTTTTTTGTTTTTGTTAGGCGAGGCGACTCTTGGTTAACCTCACGGATTGCAAGGGACTTGTCAGCTTACAATCCCTTATTTTTTCATTTTTTTACACCTACAGCACCTGGTCTTCCTAGGTGGTCTTCCATCCAAATACTGACCAGGCCCGACCCTGCTTAGTTTCCGAGCTCAGATGGGATCGGGCTTGTTCAAGTAAATTTTGAGTTGGAAGTGTTAGTATGAATTCATGGTGTGCTGATTCTTTTAAAATTTAAAAGAAAAGACATATCTCCTGATATAGTCATTAAAAAGACTTTGACCCCCAAAGATTTTGAATTTAACCAACAGTGATGAGTGCCCTTACCTCCTAGATCGTGGGCTCCCAATATCATTTCCCAAGGAAAGGAACCCAGTTTCCCTGTAGAAAAGGTAGAGTCCACATCCGAGGCAGAGGCTGTGCAGGGTGATCTTAGGACATGTGGCCACACCGAAAAGCAAGGACTCTCAGGATCACATCTAAAGGACCCACAGGCCATTGTAAGGAGGCCCCTCTGTGCAAAACGGGGAAATTCTGACCTTCAGTAAAAATGATAACTACAGTGAACTAAAACACATAAAATAAATTAGAATTCTTCAAGGTCAAAATGATTTTACTTTTTTAAGAAAGAAAGAAAAAAAAAGAAACTCATCAAACACCTTTAGACGCACGAAGAAACCGGCCTCTTTTGGCAAAGAGAGGGAGCTCAACCTTCAGTCGGCCTTCCTGGCTGCACTGAGCCTCCGCGCCCTGCACAGATGCTTCTGGAAAGTTTACAGACACGTTCAGTAAATGAACACCCCTGATTTCTGCAGGGCCAAGGGGATGGCAGCCACCTCATCATGTCAACGGGGCAGAGACGGGAGTCAGGAGCTGCCAAGGAGGACGATTTGTGGGGCATGACGCTGCGAGTCAGGGCAGACAGAGACTGGGGTGAGGGCCGCCGGGGTCGTGAGCCGAGGGCTGGGGTTCACAAGTCCGGGGCCACACAGCAAGGCCTGGAGGCAAACAGCCGCGGGAGGAACACCTGTCCGCTTAGATTGTTATCTCCAAGGGAGGGAGCCTGTTAAAATCAGGGTGAACAAGGACATTTTCAGATAAGTCAACATGGAGAGAACTGGAACTCGTTCCCAACACACCTTTACACAACCAACAAAACAGCTAAAATGGAAAAGATGGGGAGCAGCAGATCCCCTATGATGCCAGGAGTGACATGAGGGGTGTGACCGCCCCTCGGAACTCCGGTGGTTTCTTATGAAGTTAGACGCGCCTCTTTGCTGTACGCGGCATTCCACTCCGAGGCGTTTGCCAAAGAGAAATGAAAGCATAACTGCCCCGAGAAGACTAGCAGAAGCAGCTTCTTCCCTTAGATCCCAAACTTGGGAACAATCCCAATATGCACAAACAGGATGTTTCCCCCAGGGCACGTTGCATTATGAACGGCATTGTATTCACACGGCGAACCACTACAAAGCAGCACACGAGAATGAAGTGTTGGTACATGTGGCATTGTGGACCAGTCGCAAAACCATTAGCATATTGGGCGAAAGAAGTTAGATACTGAAGAGTAGCTATTGTATGTCCATGTATGCAGATGTCTAAAACAGGCAAGACTCCTCCGTGATGATAGCGCCCCTCTGGGATAATGGGTGGTTGGGTGGGCGGGGTTGGTTGGGCGGGGCTGAGTGGGGGCTGGAGGGGGTGATGGAAACCTTTCATATTTTGATTGAGTGTTGAGAAAATCAGCTGCTAACATTTTCAACCGTGAAGGCAGTTGGAGAAGTTGGGACGCTGGCTAAATATTTGTGACATTAAGGAAATATTTTTGGTGAGACAATAGTATTAGTGTGACAATAATAATGTTACGATAAAAAGTTATCTGTTAGAGGTACACACTGGAGTATTTATGAAGGAAGAGATATGATATTTGGGATTTGCTTCTAAATCAGCCACTGGGGGCGAGAGGCGGCCACGGAAGCATCCCCTGGGGATAGATGACCCCCAAAGGCCATGAGCGTCAATTGTTGGAGCTGGTTATGGGTGCATGGTTCGCTGTGTTAATACTCTTGTTACCTCTGCATGTGTTTAAACTTCTCGTGAGACAGTTTTAGAAACTTTCCAGCGGCAAGGACACCAGGAACCGCCTCCTGGGTGGGAATGGGGTTCCCCGGCCAGTGGAGCGGGCGAGGCAGAGATGCCACGGGGAGATGGGTAGGGATCCGTGTGCGTTAAGTCTTGAGGGGCCAGAGGACTCTCCCCCTGCCTCCTCCTCTGCCCCGTGCCCGGATTATTCCTGGGTCCTCCGGGCTTGAGATGCGTGCTCTGGGCTGGGGCGGCCTGCCGCCCTCACCAGGGCAGCCTCAGTCCGGCTGTGTCCCAGGCCCGCCTCCCACGAGGTCAGATGCACCCTGTGCCAACCCACGTCCTTGATCGCCCCTTGGAAAAAGGGTTTCTATTAAAACACTTAACGTACAACAATTGCTAGCATTTCAAACAACGACCTAGCGCGGGGCACCTCCTGAAAGCAAAAGGTCAGGACGCCTTGGCCAGGCCGGGTCTCCACCACCCGCTGCAGCCCAGGGGCGGGAGCCTCCAGCAGGACCACCTGCACGAGCGCGTCCGCCCCCGCCCCGCCCCCGCCCCACCCCGCCGCCTCTGCGGTGCGGCCCGCGGAGCCCGCACAGACCCGAAGCGCCATGCCTGGGGCCGCAGCGCCATCTGGCGACCGAGCAGGGCCACCGCACCCTTCCGGTAGAAACGCAGGCTCCTTGGCTGTGCGCGGGGAAGGAAGGTGGGCGCAGGTGCAGGACCAGGGCAGGGCGCTGTGTGTGGCCTTGGGACCCGTGCCGATGACCCCGCTGCGCCATGTCGCGCTGCAGTGCCATGCTCGCCTCTAGCGCTCGTGCCCGAGGTCGCTGCACTGTTCACACGTGCGCCGGCCCCAGGGGGTGGCGACAGTGCGGCCTGCGCCAGCTCCGGGCCCTGCTGGCCTCCCGGCAGGAAGCGGCCCGGAGACCCCGAGGGTCCCGGCTGCTCCGATTCCTGGAATCACGCAGCCACCCCGAACAAAGCCCCAACCTGCCGGAATCGGGTCCATGGGGCTGCAAACCCCTGTCACCTGAACAGCTCTGTTCTAAAATACTGCGGAAGAAAAATATCTTTTAACTGCGTCATGAAACCTTTGGCTCGATATTACCATGGGGCAGTTAATTCTTTTGATTAATTTACTACTGCCGTAATAATAAGAAATATTATTTGGAAACTTTAACCTTTTATCATAAACGTCTTAATTCGTAAACTTTAGACACAGCTGCCCCATTGGCCGAGCCGCGTTTCGGGCATTTACTCGGTGTCGCTGTGCGTTAAAAAGACGAGTGAGACCCGTGCTGTGGGCGGCGCACAGCCTGCGGGCGGGGGAGGGGGGGCAGGGTAAGGGAAACAGGCAGGAGACTTCTGGAAGGGCGCAGCCTGGGCCAGCAGCCCCTGGTGTGAGACGGACAGGATCGTGTGCCGCCTAGAGGAAGAGCTGGGTAATCCGACCTAGCGAAGCTGTAACGTTGGGGTACTCGCAGGAACCACCCCCATTTTGGTTAAGTTCGGCTTCTATACCAACGTGTTTTTCAGGTAAATTCTGGAGGAAGATCCATCGGAGAGAGATGTGCGAGGTGTTAGAATCTATTTTTGTGGGCTCGGGGAGGGGCGAGCCGGTCGTCCTCATTCTGGTTTGTATTGAGGGGCCCCCTGTGTCGGGCACTGGGCTGAGCAGGCAGGTTTGTCTTAAGCCCTGGGTCCCGGGGTTATTCCCTCATGGCCAGGACCAGGGCGAGGCACGAAAACTTGGGGTGTCCAACTTAAGGAAGTGCTGGCTGTCAGGGCCAGCCTCTGCTCCACGCCCCCGAGCGTGAGTGCTCCGGGATGTGCCCCCTGGCGCCTCCCTCGTCTGGCCCAGATTTTCATTGTACAGGTGAGGAAACTGGAGCCCGGAGAGCTTAGTGATGCTCCTGTGGTCACGCAGTGCGGGTGCTTCCCAGTGGGCAGCTGGACCCATGGCCGGTCCTCGCTTCACACCTGAGATGCGGGGTCTTCTTGCCCCATGTGGTTATTTTTGTTTTAAGGCTAAGTAACCACCCCCCCCCCTCATTTATATATATAATCTGACTATTGGCAGCTTACTTGATTACGAAGCAGGGAGAAGGAGCTCCGGGGTCCGCCCATGTGCGGAACCTCCACGCCGGGGCTGTGAGTCTCTGTTTGGGCTGAGAATGGGGGTGGTTTGGGACTCAGGTGTCATGGCCAAATGGCCACCTCGGCGCCCAGTGTGCAACCTGAGAGGTGAACGCTTCTGCAGCCGGCACAGGCCGTGGGAAACTGGCCCTCATCCTCCCCCACCCCCCCCACCCCCGCCCCCCGCCCTGGTGCCGGGCTCGTCTCCTGGCACTGACCGAAGACTGAAGCTTTGGGTCCCGTTGAAATTTAATACAAATAACGATGCTAATACTGTCGGAAGCCGCAGCCGCAGCTCGGGCCGCCGTGAGCCAGCAGGGCCGCTCTCCTGTGCCGTGCCCCATCTCATCGACCTCTGCGACGACCTCATGGGAGAAGAATTATCCCTGTTGCGCAGACGAGAAGTTGAGGCTCAGAGAGGGAGTGGCCTGGTGCCTGTCACAGGCAGCAGAGCAGGTGACATGCAGGTGTTTCTGTGATCCCGCAGCCCCAGACACCATCTGTGCGACCTCGCTGTCCGTGAGAGGACTCCGCCTCCTGCGTGTCTCAGCGAAGGGGCCGCGCCGCCCCCTTGTGCTCTCTGTGGCCGGGATGATGCACCGCGAGGTCCTTTCCGGAGGGCGCGGATGAAGCTCCAGCGTTGGCGCGTGGATGATCACGCTGCCAGCGAGTGAGATCGTGATTTAGGACAAAGCAGAGCCTCCGCCACCAGCCTCGAGGTGTCCCTGGGTCCGCCTGCTCAGAAGCGACGCGGGAAGCCAGCAGGAGCAGGGAAACTCGCCGCCTCCCTCACGTGACACGGGCCCCTCGCCTCTCAGGACATCCGACTTGGCGCTTGACGCTTGAAACAGCCACACTGTTACAATTTTGAAAATATTCCTTTTTATTAGCCGTCAAAAATTCATTCCGGTTAGGAATAATGACCAGGTTTATTTCTAAACGTTACCGACGCGACGAGCACCCCGTTTTTTGCTTATGTTCTGCATGACACTCGTAAATCTCCTGGGGGCCGGCAAATCTCCAACAGCTTCTGAGATCTGTGGACTCGGTTTACCGACCCTCCTCGCCTCATAAAGAGCGGTAATAACACCGACTTTCAGGGGGTCCTTCGAGAATTCCATGAGGTCAACTGTGCAGAGTGGCTGTTACAGGCTGAATTAGTTCCCGCCCCCCAATTCCTGTGTCGAAGTTCTAATCCCCAGTACCTCAGAAGGGGACCGACTGTATCTGGAGATAAGTTCTTTAAAGAGGTGCTTTAAATTAAAATGAGGTCATAGGGCGTGGTGTAACCGATGTGACTGGTGTCCTTATGAAAAGGGGAGGTTAGGGCACGCGGTGGAGGAAGGAGGGGGGGACGTGGCCGGCTACACGCCGAGGGGAGAGGCCTCGGGAGAACCAAGGCCCGCAGACGCCTCCGTCTCGGACTTCCAGCCCCCGGACCGTGAGAACACGTCGCTGCTGCGTTCCCAGCGCGGCACTCGAGCCGAAGCCCAGGCCGGCTGCTCGGCGGTTCCCCCAGACCCCGCACACAGCGGGCCCCCCGCAAGCCCCCACGTCTTTCTCTTTGCTTGCCTTTCTTTTAGGGGAGGCGCCAGCTCCTACTAATTCTTGACTTTCTCGAGGCCGGGAATTGTGTCACGCTCGATTTGGTATCGGCAGTTGGGTGACTTAGAGTGCCTTGTTCCAGACCCAATGTCACCTGGATCCTGGGGACACTTCCTCAGGAAGTCTGCATAAAGGGTCCGGTGTCAAAGCTCCCAAAGACCCCTCCCTACCTGTGAGCACAGTGGCACGCGCCTCGCCCGTGTGTCCCTGACTGGGTACGTGTGTCTCTGGCTTCGGAGCCTCAGCGCACCTGCGGCTCCTCCAGGGGACGAGTGTGTGGGTGAGTGCCGGGTGGGCGGCCAGGCTCCGGGTGAGGCCTCCGGGGAGGGCCTGTCACCACTGCTGACTCTTTCGTGGGGCGAGCTCAGGGAGCTTGCCGGGGCGCCGCCCTTCCTCCCGGTGGGCTCACAGCCTGGGACCGGACTCCACGTGCTGGCCTCGCCACGGCAAACCCAGCCTGCCTCTGTTTATCTCTCTACACACAACATTTTAGAAATTAGCATTTTTAAGTTTAATACTTTAACACTTTAAAAATACGGGAGACATGCGAAAAGCTACAGTCGGTGGACGCCGTTCCATCCGAGAGCTGGAGGTTTACCGGCTGGGGAGCCGGGGGGCCCGGGACCGCTCACCGTTCCGGGTTCTTTCAGTCCTGGGAAGGCGTTACCGGCACTGTCCCTTCCTGTCCTCCTCAGGCCACTCACCGGCCCGGCAGGCCCCTCGCCTGTGAAGCGAAACACAGGGCGGGTCCGCCGCGGGCTGGGTGAGGGCGACGTTTGCCAACGCCCAACGCGCCCAGCACCCGGACGCTCCCAGGGCCCGAGCCCGGTGAAGAGCGGCACCGCGGGGACACTCCACCTGTCGCCACGGTCAGCTGTGTGTGTGCAGACGGAACCCAGTCGCCGAGGGACGCATGAGCGACCTTGACGCCAGTCTGCCCCCCGCCCCCCAGCAGTCTGCCCCCCGCCCCCCAGCCCTCCCGAACCCGCAGGCGGTGGTCATGTCAGGCTGGGCGCTGTCGGGTGCAGCCGACGCTCGGTGACTGGCAGTTGTCTCTCCATCGCGATGACAGCGACGTGCCACCGAGGCCGTCTCCCGCATAAACATGAAGGGCTTCTCGTCTGCTCGCAGGCAGCGGATTGGGGCGCGGACCTCTGTGTTTTCACGGCTGCTGAATCACGGCTCAGCGAACTGTCATTTTTAAAAACAAAACGCACTAGTTTCCACGCCAAACAGTACGTCAGCGTGAACACTTCGCTGGCTCCAGCAGGAAAGGTCTCCATGTCCCGGGTTCTGGAAAGGCCAGCTGAGCCGACAGGGCCGGGGACTCACTGGCGAGCCCGGCGCCGCCCACCGGGCCTGGCCGGCGGTCCCAGCCGCCGGCTCCCGGAGGAGCAGAGCTGAGCGGGCTCCTTTGACCGGAGCCACCATGCTCGTGAATGCCACGTCCCTCCTCCGTTAATGCACGTTCACGGATAAAAACGGAGAAAATGGGAGAAGCAGCCAAACGGAACGGGAGCCGAGACCGCTCCCACGCCCGCATGCCCTCCTTCCTGCCTGCGCGTGATCCCCTTCCTCTCCCTGCTCCGTCCTCCTCACCCTCTGCAGGTGTCGGGTTTCGTCAGTCGTCCTGTCTTAGGATTTGCATCTGGTCAGCTCTGAGCAGCGGTGGCCGTGTGGTGGGTCCACAAGCTGTGACTGCTCAGGAAATTAGCAAACACTCTGGCCCCCAAATTTCCAGCTCACCATGGGTCCCACCCCCCACCCTTGGGAGTTCTGGAACGATCCCAAACGCACTGTTAGAGGCCCGGGCAGCTGTCATTGTGTCCGGGCCTCAGTTTCCCATGTTCGAACCTGGATGTGATTTTCCATTTTCCCCCTTTGTCTATAAGGCCATTTATTCAAACAAAGAGAAGCAGGAGTGTGTTTTGAGCAGGGTGGGGTGAGTGAGGGGACGGGAAGCTGACCCCAGGCGGCTCGGCCGTTCCCGGGTAGCCCCCCATTCCACCTCCGAGGCCCCTGGGCGTCCCAGGACCACCTGCAACAGCCAGGAGTCTAGATGATGCCCAGGATGCTTTGCGGCTTTGTGCTCACGGGGCTGTGAGTTTCCACCCACCGCCTAACCCGTCATGCAGCCCCAGGTCGGCTGCCGTCATGGCGATGGTGAGCACGCCTGCTCGCCCCGCAGGCAGGGACAGGCATGACGTGAGGAGTGCCCGCTCCCGGCAGCAAGGCCGTCACCTCTCACAGGAAAAAGCACTTCGTCTCTCACTCCCCAAGCACCACGCTGGGACTGTGGGGGACAACGGCCGTGACCTCACCAGCGGGCTGCTGGAGAAGGCCCTTTGTTCCCAGCTTCACAGGAGGTACAGGCCACCCTGGTCCTGGGGGTATATGACCGAGGTTTTGCTGGGTGATGGGGACCCACCGGGGCACACGGAATCAAGGCCCGGGTCTGGCGGTCCGAGGACATGGGTCTTCCTGCAGCCCGTCCCTCGGTGGGGGCAGCTGGCAGGGGGCAGGTACCCAGGCTGAGGGTGGTTTCCAGCTCCATGGCAGCCTGCATGGGGCTCAGTTTGTCCACCCCGAAATGGGCACAGCTGTGACTCCGGGTCATCAGAGCCTCAGGGGACTGGGTGATTTCTCGGCAGGCACCTGGCCCGGCTGTTCTTTGAGCTCTGGAGTTTTTATCTTGTGGCTGAGTTTGGCCCTCGATGTGCCCAAAGAGCAGAGGGCCTGTGCATCCGGTTGTCCCAACCGCCTGGGGCTGGTCCCCATCCAGGTTGGGGTCCTGATGGCATCTCCCATCAGGCTTCTGAGGACCAGCTTGTTTGGCAGAGAGTCTGGATTTCCTGAAATGCGGGTCAGATGCTCAGCAGAAAGGAGCCGTCCCTCACCTTGAACCCTAAGCATCTCGGGGTCTCTGCCCACCGTCCTGCCCTGTGATGCTCTTGGGGACCCCACAGACCCCCGCGCACCGAGGGCCGGCCTCGGGGGGAGCTGGTGGTGTGAGAAAGGACAGTGGGGGAGAACAGAATTAAAGTCGACACGTGTCTCGCTGTGTGGCGTGGGCTGTTGGATTCTCGAGTCGGACGCGCGGTCACTGCCCAGAGCCCCAGGTCCTGCGGTCAGTGCTGGCGGTGGCGCCAGGATTTCATGTGAAACTCCAGTCTGAGGTCACTGTTTTCTCATGATCTGTAAGGAAACATCATTCATACTCAACGGGAATGCTTACTTCTATTAATTCAAATGCTGGAATGTGCAATAAACACATTAGGGAATTCTTTTTTCAAAATGTACGAAACTCTGAGTCTGGCACAGAAAGTCTGCTGAAAACTCCAGATTATTCCGAGAAGCTGTGCTAATAAAATTAAGTATAGAGACCACTCATAGTAGCTTAGGGAGAGTCGAGTAATTTAATAAGCAGTGGACCTGGTTTTTTGTTAAGTGAAGAGAACATAATTTCTAAAGCAAGAATGTGCAGTATGATCCCATTTTATGAAAAAAAATACAATATAGACACTAAAATATCTGGAAGGATATTTCTTCTTCCTTTGAATTATTTTTATTGCTTATAGTGAATATTCTTCTCGTAATGAGAGATGAGCAAATAAAAACATTCCTATTTTTATGTAACTTTGGGTGGAAATATAGTCTTGCCAAAATAATCCACAGTGGGTGGAGGAACTCATAAAGGGGACCCTCAAGGGATGCAAGCAGCGAAACCCAAACCGAGGGAAATTCTATGGGACAAGCGACCTGGCTTCTTCAACAGATAAAAACATTGAATAGACATAGAGATAGTGATAGAAAGGCAGACAGAAGTCAAGAAGAGGGATAGAGAGAGAGAGGGAGGGAGGGAGGGGGAAGGGGGAGGGAGAAAGAGAGAGAGAGAGAGGAGGGAGGGGACTCAGAAATTAAAAGAGGCTTAAGAGACATAGCAACCAGTTACAACATGTGAAACTTATTTACATTTTGACTGAAACGGTAAAAGACATCTTCCAGAACATTCACAGGACAGTTGGAAAGTGGGAGTCTGGCTGGCTACCTAATTATATTATGAAATTGTTGTTCATGTGTTTTAGGTATGACAATATTTCGCAGGTGAAAAAAGACCCGCTTTTTAGAGATATATCCTAAATAGCCACAGCTGAGATGATAGGCTGTCCAGGATTTTCTCCATAGCAATGTGCGGGGGGGGGGGGGGGGTGGCCCAAGGAGACAGGATCAGCCCCAGTTGCCGAGGGCTGCGGCTGGGTCAGGGGCCAGGCCTGCATGTCACCGCCCTCTCTACGTTGAGCCTGCTGACATCTTCTGCGAGGAGAAAGTTTGGAGGAAGCTGTTGCTTTTCTGGGCTGACTCAGGCCAGCTCCCTGAACTAGAGTCTCTGCCCGCCTTTCTTTGGAGGACCCCCAGGTGTCCGGCCCCCTCTCTCCTGCTTTTTTCTTTCCCACTTACTCTCAATTATCTGGAGAATGCCGGAGCTAGTCCCACCGGAAGCCCGCCTCCCCAGCAAGGTGCTTCGAGGGTCTTCCTCTTCGAGGAGATTTGTCTCCTGAGTACCCAGAGACTGGAGCTCTCCGTGGCGGTGGGAGGTCTGTCCCCGGGGGCCTCGCCGCGGCGGCCACTGCCACTCGCGGTGGGCAGCGAGGCGCCACCTTTGCCATCAGGTACGTAGCCAGCTAAACCCAAATTATTATCCTTAATACAATTTTAAAACAATTATTGAGCTAACCGGATGCAAATTAAACAAAATGAACCTATAAATATATGTGTTTTTCAAATTAGTAATTGGATTTTTTGATGATCTTTGGCGTGACATTGATAAGCTGCCTCTCATAACGGTCTAATTAGGCAATATGTAAACTTTGGCACTCGGTTCTGTCCTGGTGGCTTTTTCAAATGATGTTTGTAAAATTTGCAATTTCATATTACAGATTAAAAATTAAAAACTGCAGGAGGCTAACATTAAAATGAGAATTCATTTCAGGGAAAGCCCTGTAGACAAAATTCACCCTAATAGAATTGAGCATAAGGGGTTGCAAATCACGGTGTAGAGTTACACAAGGGAGGACTTGTCAAAGGCAGTATTGTTGGTCTGTAGTTCTATTCACAGTATTAAACCCATCAGCAAAGCCACTTTGGGGAAAATGTGAACATTATCAAAGAACAGTAAATTAGCAAGAAATTAAAGCATATACCCTTGCATTTCCAAAACAAAAGATCCCTTCATTAAAAACCTTTCATCAGTGGTTTAATATTCATAGCAGTAATTTGCATAACTAAATCAGTTTTCACTGATGAGAGACGACCAAAGTTTTCCCACTAATTTCTTTTTTGAATGAGCTCTCTAGTTTTTTGATTAAAATTTCACACCAGTAGTTGAACGGAATTGAAACCACGGCTTAGCCGTATTTGCAAGCATCATCTTTTAAAACGCCAGATTAAATGTTACACCAACGGCTTTGTTTACCTGCACCGTGTACACTTCTCTCCCCGTGAAATTGAGGTTTTGGATAAAAAAGCTTTATCGGGGGCAGAGTCTAGTTGCTGGAGTCCAGACTTGCTTTTTTTCCTCTTTATCCCGTAGGTTGGCCCCGAGTAAAGTAGCCTCCACGACCTCCTCATTTGGGACAAGTCGCAGGACTGTGTAGAATCCCGGCATCTTGTCAAAATGAACGTGGGTCTCTAGAAAAAGTGGAAAGGAGGTGGGGGCCAGCTGTGTCCCCCCCCCCAGGCGCCGGCCAGGGGATGGCGTTTGTGGGCAAGGTGGGAGCTGCGTGCTCACGCCTCCCGCCTCCCCCCTGCCCCCCAGTTCCTAGGTGCCCCTGGAGCTGCCATGTTTCCTGAGGGCCACCGAGCGACCGCGATGTGCGGAGCCGGGGTGCTTTACCTGCGACGCAAGCCACCCGTTTGTCTGGCAGTTTAATCCAAGTTAAAAACAAACTCACAGCCCCTGTTCAAAGTGAGGTGGCGCGTGTGATTCCTTTCTTCTCGCTTCCAACCGCAGGGGCTCAAAGGTCCGTCGGAGCACGTTTTGGGGGGAAGGTAGTCACTTGACTTTAATCAGTTGTAGGTGAATTTCAGACTTAAAAAACAAGTGTAATTGAAAATGTGGGGGGGGGCGGGGCTGGGAGTGGGGCGGAGCGTGGGTGGCTGACCCAGAAGTCACACTCTGCAGGATGAGTCGTCCCTTCGAACCAGCGCTCCTCACGGTCTGTCCCAGGTGACCCTAGTCACTGCGGCAGAAGTTTTAGCGGCAGGAGCTGTGAACTCTGCCTAAAACCACTCTCTTCCCACGCAATGCAGCTCTTACCGGTGATTTGCTTTCTGGAGAGTCCTCTGGATTTTGATTAGTTGGATTTCTAGATACTCAAACAAACTGAGAAACTCAACCATCGACATAAAAGCGAGGACCCGAGGAATACATTTATTTCACCAAGGGTCTGCGATGGATCTCTTCATGTTCCTTTATCCATTCGGTGTATTTACGGGGAACCAAACGCAGCCCCGGCACTGTGCTTTTATTTCAAGGAGACCCCGAAACCACTCCCCTGCGCCCTGGACGACACGGGTGACGTGTAGCGCAGCTCCCCTGCCGCACGCCCGGCGTGAGCCCACGTTCAGCTCAAGCAGCTGAGATGATTCCGACCAGACGAAGTCAAATTAAATCCTTTTTCTCATCAGATTATCAAGTCAGAACGCCAACCCATTAGCCTTGGAGCCTGACATTGCTGGCAGCTCAATCTGCGCTTTTGAAACGAGGGGGAAGCGTCCCATTTCAGGAGAACTCGACTTGAGGAAACGCTGCTCTTCCTTCCACGGGCCTGTTTCTCAACCCGCCGTTCATTTCTTACACAGGCATTTTTATGCACAGGCCCCTGTGGCTGTACGGTGGCCTCCTGACCCCTGGCAGTGGGGTCAGAGAGTGGGTACCCCCCTGTGCAATGCCTCAGAGGGAGCAAGGGGGAGACTCTGAGAGGAGGCGCGCTGGGCGTGACTGGCCTGCACGCCGCTGACGGGGTAGAAACCGATGAGGCGGGGCGGCCGCAGGCGCCCCTGCGCGTGGGGTGCGGAGGGAAGAGGGAGCTGGGGGTGACCCTGGCCTCCCCTCCGGGCGGCCTGGTCCTGGACAAGCCGGTCTGAACTCAGGGCACCCTCCTCCTGCCCTTCTCGGCGGTGGTGATGACCAGCCATAGGGTGCTGGGGGCGGGGCGCATTTAGTAAACGCGCGCGGTCCACGCCGGGTGGACTTGAGAGGGACAGAGGCCAGGGGGCCGTCCCGATTACCGCGCCAGCGGCGGGTCCGGAGCTCCATGCGGCTCGCTGCCTGGCTTCCCCGTCCCCCGGGGCCCAGTCTCCCGGCCGTCTGTGACATTTTTAGGGGGACGTACTTCTCCCACGGAACTGTATGAATCGGGGAACAACTCCAATGCTTTTTTGGTACATGTAGGGGCCTTAAACGGAATTACTCAACAAAACGCGGGTCGACGGGGGCCTGGGATGTCAATCAAAGGCAGAGTGGCGGAGGGCATCGTGCGGAGCGTGGCGTCAAAGACGGGGTGACCCTGGGGTGGCCGTAGGCCTCACCATCTCCCCGCCCTGCGTGGGGCAGCGGGCGCACGCTCATGGAGGTCACGCGTGCTCTGGGAGCTGAGGTTGTAGAGCACGTCTGGCCACTGGGTGCTGGGCCCACGGCGGGCCGCTCTGCGTGTCCCTGTCCAAAGGCCTCGGGAGGGAGAGGGGCGGGGCCAGCACCCGCCGAGGCCCGAGGCCACGCCCACCCCACGGCTGCCCAGGCCGCAGGGACCCGAGCTCGCACCGCGGTGCCTGACGCTTCTCGTCTCTGACGCCCTGCCAGCTCAGGAAAGATTTCATAATTAAAAATGTAAAAATGTTAATTACCTGAAGGTGCTTGGTGATGGGTAGCGCCGATCAGGAGGAAAACTGATGGTGTTAAAACAGGGAGAATTATTAGACTAAGCGATGTTCCTGGGAACTGGACCTCGCAAGAGCTCCGTGGGTGGTCACGGTATCTGGCGCTGTTTCCCGGGCGATGCTTGGTCCGTGGCATGGAACTCGTGGACGAGGGGACCCGGGCGACAGGAAGGGGGTCGGAGGAGGGAAGGGTCCGCCTCCAGGTCAGTGAGGCGCTACGCTCAGAGACACAGGGCGGGTGCAGGGAGGAGCAGAAAGGGACCGTGCAGCGCCCACGCCACTGCGGCCGCAGGGGAGCAGGGCGGGCGGTGGAGCTGGGGGCGGAGGCTCTGCTGGGGGCCTGGGCTGGGGTCCTGTGGGGACCTGGGCCCCCGCTGGGCGTGTTCGTCCCGATGGCGGGGACCCAGCACTTCCGAGGGGCCTCGGCCGCCCTGCCAGGCGCCCTGGCCGCGTGGTGACTCCTGCGGAGGGCCAGAGGGTCAACAGTCCAGGCCTTCGCTGGGCCGCGACGCCGCCCACTCTGCCCCTGCGGCCCGAAGCGCGCGCGCCGACACCGAAGTGTGAATCGCACCCGATTTTCCCGTGAGGCGTCATCTTCGTGTTTTTCGCCATCACTTAAAAATACAAACTCGACTGCTCGCCACGGCCGGGCCGGGCCGGGGCTGCCGACCGCCGAGGCTGGCCAGTGCCTGCTGCACCGGCGTCTGCGGACGGTCGCCGGCAAGTGACCTACTGGCTCCGGCTCGTGCGCCGTGGACTCCAGCCTGGAGCTCAAGGTGCCATTTGCACGAAAGCGCATTAATGAGAAGGAAACAAGAAAGCCGGGCACAGGAGACCGTTCGGGGCGAATCACGATCGCGTCTGTCCCGAAGTCTGGCGCGCTGTCGCGCCGGTGCTGGACGCTGCTCGGGCGGGAGCCGCGGGCCTTGGCGCGGGCCCTGACGGGCGCCTCTGCGCCCCGAACGAGCCTTCGAGCAGCGGCAGCGTCGCTGGCGCCGGGCCCTGGGCGGTTCGGCTGTCCGCGGCGGGACCAAGCCCGGCCCGCGCCAGGGGGCTGCAGCGCGTCCCGGACTGCGGGGCCTGCAGGCTGGGGTTCGACCCCCGCGGCGCAGAGCCTGTGTCGGCACGAACTCGGCAGCCGCTGCCGCAGCCGCTCCTCCCCGCACCCTCGGGCCGGTCTCTTCCTGCTGACGAGGCCCTTCCCTCCCCGCCCCTCCCCGAGGGACACCCCACTGGACAGCCACAGGTGCGGCAGACCCCCACCCCGGGCCCCCTGTCTGGCTGCACCTCTGCTGAGCGCCCAGGAGCGGAAGTGAAATGTCCCCCTCCCCTGCCCCCCGAGCGAAGACGGGAGGTGTCGATCTGTTGTACACCATTCCCTGGAGGGTCTCGCAGGGCAGTAAGCTCTTGTCCCCTACGCTGGTCCCTGGCTCGCAAACAGACAGATGTGCTGACATGTGACGGACGCGTGACAGCTCGCTGAGTCTGTTGGATCAGGGGAGCAGTATTCACACGGGCGCTGGTGGCCGAGGGGGAGCTGGCCAGGCGAGAGGGAGCGGGCTTGCGGGAGCGCGGGTGGGCGCAGCAGGTGGGAAGGTGGCCTGTGGGACCACCCTCCGCCCTCCGCCAGGGGAGATGGCCCGGGCTCTCGTGGTCAGGTTCCTAGAGAAATGAGTTCCCGCACGTGTTTAGATATTTTCTTCCTCATAGTGTCTTCTGGTGTTTGTTCCTTTGCCCCAACAACAGCCTCATGAGGCTTGGGGAGGGGCCACACAGTCAATATACGTAGAAAATTCATTGCAGAAAATCGAAGGTTTGTGAAGGCGTTGGGCTTCTTGTGTTTTTTTTTTTTTTTTTGTATTTAAATTTTGACGTCCCGTAGAATTCATTTTGGTGCAGAGTAATAGGTAGGGATCTACATTAATTTTTCTCTTCACCTTTTATGAACTCCCATGAATTCCTGGGTCTGTGTCTGCTTTCTGTGTGCTGTGATCTGTGGCTCCATCCTTCCCTGTCCTGTCCCTGGACACACGGCCTCAGTGCTGTCACTGGATAAGATCCTCCCGCATGCGGAATGGCCAGGCCACGCTCCGGGGTCTAATGTGCAATTCCTCTGGTCTGATTTTGTATTTCCAGTTTGCGACTAGCTTACGCGTGTGTCTCTCTGTGTTGCTTTGTTGTTTCATTTTAAGATGTACTTTTATTATAGTCTTATTTTTCTTTTCCTATTTTTATTTTTTCAGTAATAATCAAATTTCCTCTGTTAATTAAAAAATTATTCTGGTAAGTTAGAAGCAGCTAGTAGCTACTCTTACTATACATACATACATTTTTTTCTTTACAAAATTAAAATAGCTTCATTAGTTTATTTTATTATTACAAAAGTGAAACATGATTATAAAATTATCAGAAAATATCTGAAAATGTAAAGAGAAGTGAAAACCACTCTTCATCGTTTCATCCAGAGAGGACCTTTGTTAGCAGTTCGTGGGGTACTTTATCGACAAGACGTCTGTCTAGGGAGCACCCTCTGCTTATGCTGTTCGGTAGCGCTTTTTGTTTGTGTAATAAGTATTCCTGATTCCTCACCACACAAATAAATCCAACACTTTCTTCATCCTTAAAAACGGCGTAATGGTCTATTGTGTTTATCTGTTTATATTTCTATTGCCGAATGTTGAGTTTCCGTATTTTGCTGCTGTAACAACACTGCGGTGAACGTCCCGCCTCCACTATTGCTTTACTGTGTGTTTCCAGTCGTGTGGTCAAAGGTGTCGATAGCATAACGGCTTGTGTCATGTGTTGTCAAATTATCATCTCGAGGCCGAACCATTTTGTATTTCCCCCAGCAACTTAAAAAGCGTCTCACTTTGCCTACACCCTAATGGATACTGGGCTTTATTAGTTCTTTTGATCTTTGTCAGGTTGGTAGTTAAAAATGGTATCTCATTGTTTTAATTCGCCTTTAATCGATTATTAGGAAGGTTGAACATCCTTTTGTATATTTATCATGTTTGTATTTCTTCAACGTTCGAATCTGTATTTTTGAAGAGGGTGAAGAATGAAACGGTATCAGTGGACGTCCCTTCTGCATGGGATGAGAACGCTTCGTTTCTGCGTCCACTGTCCTGCCATGGTGAGTGGGGGTGGGGGAGATGAGACGACCAGCCCGCCCCCTGGTTCGCTGGGAGCTTGGCGGGGCTCTGCACCTGATCCACTGGGCCTTCCTCCCCGCGGTACCTTTGCTCTGGATTGTTTTCTTAGCCCTGATTTGGACCTTCCTGGAGACGCTATTTTTGGTAACATTTGCTTAGCTCCACCTGGCCATCTGTGTGACTCGCTGGGCCAACGTCCAGGATGTCACCTTCCAGCTAAGATTGTCCAAACCACAGCTCTGATTACGGCAAGCACGCGGGCTCGTCCACGCCCCTGCGTCTGGCTTGGCAAAGCCCGCGACGAGGACCCAGCTCTCCTTTCTTATGCCGGAGCATCTCACCTTGGAATGACCACCTTTCGTGGCCTGATCAGTGTCTCAGAGTCTGTGTTCTCAGCTTCACTCACTCACTCACACATTTCTCGTACATCCTACCCCGGGCCGGGCAGTGTTCTAGCCCTGGGTTTGAACCTAAACTTATGACTTACTGACCTGAGACCTCAATTTCGTCCTCTCTGGAGGGGGGCGACTTTAAGAGCGCTAACTCTCCCTCCTAGGAGTGATGAGGGGGTGCTTGGTACAGCGCATGGCAGGTGCACGATGAGAGTCGGCCTTCGTCGTTTGAGAAGAATTATTTTGGCTGCTTTGAGGAGGCTGGATGAAGCGTCTCCCTCAGGGCCTCCGCCTGCCCCCCGCTGCAGGAACAAGCCCCCTTAGCATGGAATAGAGGACGCAAGTGCCTCCCGATGGCGCCCCAGCCATGTCACTCTTCAGACCTATGACGTCTGGCCTCTGGTCGAAGCTGGGGCTGTAGGGGCCCCCAACATGCAAGTTCTGGTTCCGAGTCGCAGCAAACCTCTTTCTGGAAAATATGGACTATCGCCTGCTGTTTGCTTTCGTGTTACTCCGTGAGACAAGCTGAGAGGCCAGGTTTGACTTTAAAATGAGGCATGCTGCTTCTCTCTCCCCCGCTGTCCCCAAGCTCGGCTCCCGTCCCTGTCCCAGGGCCCCGCCCACCTGACAGTCCTGGGAGCTCGGCCTTGATTGAAGACTTGCAGAAGAGCCGGAGTATCTGGGGTTTTGGACTAAAATTTCTTCGTCTTCTGACTGCAACAGATTTGCGTCTAATCAAAACCCTTAATTAAAAAAAAATCTCAGGTACTTAATTTGATTTGCTTATTTGCATAATATCGGAGGACAAAAGAAATCTTCTCCACAGCCTGCATTCCTGCTGTGGGCCAAGGTCTGGCCCCTCGTGACCTGCCCCATAATCGGGGCTGGCCTTGGGGGGACAGAGGGCTCGTGCCTGTCAGCGCATTTCGGCTGCCGGGGGGGGGGGGCCGCTTTATATGTAGGAAGCTTCAGGAAATGCCTTTGTAGGAAAAAGACTTTTGTCTCACATTTCAACTGTTGGCTTAAAATGGTTTAAAATGGCAGACTCTCTGCGAGTGGACGCCTTTGGCGTCGGTCATGCCTGCAGTGCACACGGATTGGGATGCTCTTTTGCTGGTCCTCCTACCTGACCTCACCGGAGGGCCCTGTTCACGTCTAAGGACCGACGTTCACAGAAAATGTCAGAACCAGGAGGAAGGCAAAGTTGCACTTAGTATTGACATTAAGCACCTGAGCTAACTCCCACCTGGAACTTACCTGCTCTGGTCTCAGGCCCGGCAATGTGCCTACTGGCCAGCAGGGGGAGACCCCGAGTCTGAAGGAGAGCCAGGTGGGCTGCCCCCGCTGAGTGAAGAACAGAGAGGGAGAACTCGGGAAAACTGACCTGCTGAAAAAGGCAGCTTTAGAGATCTTCACATTATTTACACTGCACATTAAATGCCCTTCAGACAAAGGTAAAATCGGACTCCCAGGACTTTAAGGAAATGTTTGGGTCCATTTTATTATTAAAAAATGGCATTGGATAAGAGTTTTTTTTTTTCTCTCTCTCTCTCAGATGGTCTAAGTGATGACTCAGAAGAGCTCCATTTCCTGTCTTTTAATTTTGAATTATCCTCTTCCCTGTAATAAAGTCAAGCACAGAATCAGTATTCCGGAAGAGAGGGCTTAATGAGCTAAAACATTTCTATCAGGGGTAAGGAGAGCACCTTATCTTCCTGAAATGTTTTAGAAGGAATTTTGTAAGGAAAGAGGCAGAATATTTGGTATAACTAAATGGCAAAAAAAAATAGGCCGGCCTCGTCCGTCTTCCCGTGTGCATAATAAGCCGGTTCGCGCGGCAACACCTGCAGCAGGTTGGACGCGAAGCACTCGGAATAAAACTCCTCATTTCAGACACGCTGAGTTCTTTTATGAACAAGAGTTAAGGAAAAGCACCTTCTTTTTTCTGGTTATGTTTCTGGCATCAGATGCTCTACAATATATCATCGGCGGCAGCAGGCGACTTTGGAAATAGCTGACTATTAGCAACTTAATTGCCCTTGAATATACAATGCACACCAGCGCAGAGTACATATGGAGAGGACTGCCAGCAGACAGTGAAATTAGAAAAAAACGGCCTCTTGGGCTACATCTGTATCGAAGTTTTAAAGAAGAAATAAAAGGAGACGTGGCTGTTAATGGAAGTTTTAGCAGGAGTTTAACAACTGTTTGTTACTCCGTTTTCGGCACCTATTAGGATTCTCGCTCTGTGTTAAAGGGTGGTTAAGATCTAGTTACGGATAAACAGATACCCAAGCATCATTTTCCAAGTGTCTGACTTTTTGAATTATAGATGTGAGAAAGATCTTTCGAATATATGTTTGATAGTAATGGGTTCATAATAAAACATATTTATTGGCTGCATTTTATTAAGTTCTGAGAATTATATCTGGGATTAAAATTTGCCTGTCGTGGCGGTATCTCTAGGGATGAGCGAACGGCGTGATTTTGGTTTGGGTAATTTATGAAAGAGACTTAATTTGGAAGGTTTGTCGGTGTGCAGATTTCGACACAAAACATTAAATAGGTTAATAAGATTCATGTTGTGGCCAGGCTGTTAAATGGTATTGGTCTTCCATAGTTATAACATGAAAGACTATTTTAAGTTCTGATAACTATCAAAGGACCTGGAAAAAGATAATAAAGAGGAAGAACATGTTGATCAAGGAGGCACTGAGCTAGAGGTGGTTTCAACATTCGACCCTACCATTCATGCTGTGGAAAGCAATCCTTGCTATACTTTGCTTTAAATCTTTCTTTCTTTCTTTCTTTCTTTCTTTCTTTCTTTCTTTCTTTCTTTCTTTCTTTCTTTCTTTCACAACCCTTGGTTTATCTCACAGATTGCAAGGACCTTACAATCCTTCATTATTTATTTATTTATCTATCTATTTATTTATTTATTTACGCCTACAGCAGCTGATACTCCCACGTGGTCTCCCATCCAAGTACTAACCAGGCCTGACCCTGCTTAGCTTCCAGGATCGGACAGGATCGGCCTTATTCAGAGTAGCACATGGCCATAGACTAAATATATACATTTCTTCAAATCCACATACACGCGTTTCGTGCGTATAGTTCAGTGAATTGTGACAGATCGTATAGGGTCGCGTAACCAGCACCGCAGTCGGGGTTCGGAGCGGCTCCATTACCCGCCCCGCTGCGTCCTGCTGGGCCTTGGCGGTCGCGTGCTCGTTCCCCCTTCACCCCGGCGGGCGTCGACTTGCCCTTCACCACCAGGGTGTTGTCTCCTGGAGAGTGACGAATGCGGAGGATCAGGCAGGGCGTAGCTTTTCGCGAACGGATGCTTCGGCGCAGCGCGGTGCCTTGGAAAGTCGCCCAGGCCGTGTCGCTGGTCATTTGCTCCTTTAATTTCTGGTTACTAACCCGCTGGGGATACCCCGGGCTGCTCTCCATTCATTAGTTAGAGGACTTTTGGCTTCTTTCCAGTTTTTGGTGGTTATGAACGGATCAGGTTTTAATTTACACACGTCTAACGGCCACCAACGTTGACCGTCGCCTCGTGTGCCGTCGCTCACGCGTGCGGCAGAGGCCACGCAAGTCTCCCGCACGCGGCAGAGCCCACGCAAGTCTCCCGCCCACTCTACAAGCGGGCTGTGTTTTCTTCCTCCCGAGTCTTTGGTGTTCTTGAAATCTTTCGTGTGTTGTCGAATATGTGATTTCTAAATATTTTTTCCCAGTCTGTAATTTGCCTTTTCATCCTTTTAAAAGTTTCTTTCTTAGAGCAAAAGCCGAAAAAATTTTTTGCATGCATCAAAAGGTTTTAATTTTGATAAAGTCCAATTTGTCAAATCTTTGCCTAATCCCAGGTCATCAAAATGTTTTCTAATTTTTTTAATGTATTTTATAGTTCTATGTTTTACTTTTAGATCTATGTTCTATTTTGAGTTATTGCTTGTGTAAGGTGTGAGTTTTAGGGCGATGTTTATTATTATTATTATTTGACTATGGATGTGTCCAAAGTAATTTGTTTCAACACTACTTGTTGAATAGTTCATCTTTCCGCCATTGAAGTGCCTTGGCACCTTTGTCAGAGATCGATTGGCCATATCCACGTGGGTCTGTTTCAGAGTTTGTGTGGTTCCATTTGATTTTTCCATTGACATTATGTATTTTTTAGATTCTGTACAGATTTGTATAGATTGCATACATATTTTGTTAGGTTTATTCACAAGTACTTTATTTTGAAGGAAGCTATTGTAAATGTTTTTTAAATTTACTTTTGATTTCCAATTTTTTGTGTCTACTATGTAGAAATATAATTAATTTCAGTGTGTTTGTGTGTATATGTGTATATATGTGTGTATGTGTATGTATGTGTTTGTGTGTATGTGTGTGTGTGTGTGTGTGTGTGTGTGTGTGTAATCCCTGGGATTTTCTATGTAAACAATCAGTTTTCTTTCTTGCTTTTCAATACGCGTACCTTCTCTATGAGTCTAATCAGGCCGCTCTAACAAAATACCACAGACTGGGCGGCTTAAACAACAGAAATTTACTTCTCACAGTTCTGGGGGCTGGAAGTCCAAGATCAAGGTGTCAGCAAGGCTAACGTCCAGGGAGAGGTGTTCTTCCCTTGGGTTGCCCATGGCCTGCTTCTTGCTGTGTGCTCACCTGGCCTTTCCGTCGTGCGCACCTGTGGACAGAGAAAGCAAGCTCTCTGGCGTCCTTTTCATAAGGACAGTAATCAGGATCCCACCTCATGATCTCATTTAACCTTAAGTACTTCCTTAGCCTTCCTGTCTCCAAATACAGCCACATTTGAAGTTAGGGCTTCAGAGTATGAAATTGGGGGAAACACAAACATTTGGTCCATACCCTTTTGTTTGTTTGTTTCTTTTTTTTTTTTGCCTTATTGCATTGACTAAGACTTCTAATACGATACTGAAGAGTTGCGGAGAGTGGACATCTTGCCTTGTGCGTGATCCTGGGGAAGAGTCAGTCTTTCACCTGTAAGTGATGTTCGCAGGAGGTGTTTCTGTAGATGCCATTTATTAAATTGAGAATGTCCCTTCTAGCTCTAGTTTTCTTAAGAGTTTTTTTTTTTAAAATCATAAATGGATATATCGAATTTCGTCAAACTTTTTTTCAACAGTTGATATGATCATGTGGTTTTTCTTCTGTATGCTCTCAGTACGGTGGATCACACCGGCTGACTTTCAAACAGTGGACAGGTCTTGCATTGCCAGGGTAAACTCCACTTGGCATGATATGTTATTTATTTGACATCTTGCTGGATTTGGTTTGATGATATTTCGTTGAGGATTTTTATGTTTCTCTGTTCATCAGCGGTATGAGTTTGTAGTTTTGTTTTTTTGTATTGTCTTTGTCAAATTTAGTGATCAGGGTAATGATGGCCTCACAAAAAATGTATCAAGAAGCATTCCCTTGCCTTCAAATTTTTAGAAGGGATTGTGTAGAATTGGTATTATTTCTTCTTTAAATGTTTGGTAAGGATCTCGAGTGAAACTCTCTGGGTCTGGAGGTTTCTTTTTTGGAACATTTTAAACTACAAAATCAAATTATTTAAAGTTGTAGGACTACTCAGCATTTCTGTATCATCTTAGGTAAATTTTAGCAGTACGTGGTTTTCAAGAATTGATGAATATCATCTAAATCGCTGAGTTTATGTGGGTAGGCTGGGTCTTAGTATTCCATATTATCCTTTTAATATCTGCCAGGTTTGTCTATAATAATACCCTCTCTTTCATATTTGGTACTGATAATTTGAGTCTTCTCTCTTACCGCTCCCTCTCTCTGTCAGTCAGGCTGAGGTTTATTAATTTTATTGATCTTTTTAAAGAACTAGCTTTTTACTTCATTGATTTTTTCCCTACTATTTTCCTCTTTACAATTTCATTTTTTCTATTCTTATATTGTTATTTCCTTCTTCCTGCTTTGGGTTCATTTTGCTGTTCTTTTTTTTATTTTCCTAGTTTCTTAAAGTGGAAGCTTAGACTATTGCTCTGAGGCCTTTAAAATTTTTCTAATATAAACATTTAATGCTATAAATTTTCCTTTGAGACATTTCTTCAGTATTACGAAAAGAAGGTAAATGGTAAGAAGTCAAGTCATTTTCAAGAAAGCAATTCCAGGCTTTTTCTCCCCCATCCAATTTAATTAAAAAAACAAAACAAAAACAAACAAACAAAAAAAAACTTACATCACTCACCTGTAGGGTTAGGCTGGAGACGGGTCCAGAGTTCATCAGGTGTTCAATGCTATGTATTTGTATTTCAATGGCACGATTGTAACCTCGAATGCTGGAAAAAAATTTAAATAATATTCTAAAGGTTCTGTTTGCTGTGTCATGGGAGAAATGCAGAAAAGAGTTTAGATCTCTGTCACTGGCACCAATCTGACTGGCTGCCTTCAGCGTTCAGAACCCCCATGGCTGGTGGCATTACTGCGCTTCCGTCAGAAAACGTTTCGGACTCATTAGAACTCCCAAGGGGACTTAGTGTTTATGGGAATGCCTCAGAAAAATAGAAACTAGCCATAAAGTTATCCTTGTATAATGCTTTTAAGAGGAGCCAGTGCAGCAATTGGCCACTGGGGCCCTTACCGTCCACTCTGCCCAGCGATGTGCTTTCGGGGGCCTCCTTGGATGAGCGAAAGCTCCTCTCAAGGGTCGCAGCAGCTCTGGTGAGCCACGTCCCCACTGGGCACTTCGAACGGGAGCTGCGTTGTTCTCCGGGGTTCCGGCGGTAGCCAACGGTGCCTCCTGTCTTCAGTTTTGTTTTGTTTTGTTTTGTTTTGGGGGGGGGGGCAGACGCATTTCTTTATTGTGGTAAGATTTATATAACACATATGTTACCATTTTAACAATTTTGAAGTGGCATCAGTGGCGTTAAGGACAGTCACGTTGTCCAGCAATCATCACCACCATCCATCTCCGGAAAATTTCCGCCTTCCCCCAGCGACTCCTCCTTCGCTCCCCTTGGCCACTCTGTGAATTTGACCACTCGAGGTATGTCCTACGAGTGGCACCACATTTGTCGTTCTGCGACGGCTCATTTCACTTAGCATGTTTTCACGTTTCATCCATATTACAGCATGTGCCAGAATATCCTCCCTTGGAACGACTGAATAGCATCCCATCGTTTGCACGTGCTGCATTTTCTTTGTTCATTCATCTGTCGATGGACTTAGGGTTGTCTCCCTTCTAGCTCATTTGGTATCAGAACATTTTAAGTTTCCTTTCGGCGCGAGGGCGGGTAGCAGGAAAGAGCTCCTGTGGCCTAAAAGGTATGAGAAGATCTTGGATCTAACTTACTGGAGCACGGACCATGTTTGTCCAAAGCATCGTATCCGTGGCACAGAGTCACAATTCCCTGCAGGGGAGGGCGGGACCATGTTGGAATCTCCTGGGAACTTGTTACTTCTTCCTCTCTCTTCCAAGTTGCTTTACTGATGGGAGTGGGTTATAAGTCTTGGTTATGTTGGGCGAAATTTTCATTTTTTGAGACCACATTGTAGACTCAGAGACATTTCTGCAATTGGTTCTTTGCATTAACCCTTGGATTAACGATAAACGAGTATTTATCTTGGCTGGAAATATCCAACCTTGCCATTCTTCAAATTTCCATATTTACTCCCTGGGGCTTCATTAGTTTCCTCAAAACTTTATTTTTAGTGCACTCTGCCAACTTTCTCTCATGTGGTTCTGTTTCGATTCATCTGTTTCTTCAGAATGGAAGTTATGTGGGTTATTTTGAATCAAATTGGGTACCATAAGAAAAAAATCAGAGATATCTATCTCATCTTGTTATAGGGGATGAGAAAGCAGGATTTTGACAGCTATGAATAGGGGTGGTGGGCATTTCATTTTGTGGGGACAAAATTAACAAAGACTCAGTATGGAGGTATAGAACCGAGCCAGAAAGACGGAGAGAACAATTCTCTATCTTCTAGAATTTCTTAGTTTTTTTCTGGCTTGAATGTCTTCCTCCACTACCTTAAACTTGGCTTTAGGTCAAAGTCCTCCCCAACGGCCCCAGGCAGAGCGTTTCTCCATCACTGTCTTACTTCTGGGGTATCCCATAAAGCTTTATACAGGAATTGATCTCTTCCTCTCTTTCTCTTGAGCCGCGATGGGGTATCCCGTCCTTCCTGAAAAGTCAGTGAGAAACTCAGGGCTTATCCTTCTGGTTTCTGTAGATATTATTGAAGGGTCCGATGCCATCATAATTTGAAGAGAAGCAATTCTCAACTGAGTGATAGACAGAAGCACTGGAAGATAATATATGTCTTGAAAATGACCTTGTAGATGAATATTTGATAAACAAGACAAACTGTATTTCACGGAAAACTAGATTCTATGATATGATGCAGAATACTTGATTTTCGTAACCATCCATTTACCTGCTGTATTCACACATAGAAAATGCTGGGCTGAATCTTTACCAAAATGTTAATAATTCGTACCACCGAGGGAAGTTCTGGATGATTTTAATTTCTATTTTGGGATTTTTCTAAATTATTTGCGCCCCCACCCCCAACCCTTTCACAATGGATTATGTTTCATGACTATGTTTTCGTGGAGCAGAGGCCTGGCCCTCAATTGGTGTTTGTTGAATGAATAAATGAATGACTAATAGAGAGTAATGACGAAACAAGACTAGTCAGTGTTTAAAATTGTCTGAGGGGGTTTACAATTAATAGACAATATGAAAGGTCCGTATGGCTCATAAGCTGGCATACCAAAACCCACGTGTTTTAATGGTTGTAACTGTGGAGACAGTGCCCGGCCCCCTTCGTCTTTGGGGTGCTGCCCATGCTGGCTAGACCAGCGCCTTCTGCATTTTCCCGTCTCAGCAGCCTCTCCTGGATGTCTCGGACAGGTAACCTGAGCTCGTTTTTCACTCAGATTTATTTTACTTCCAGTTGTCCTCTTTTAGAGCTAATTTAGCAACACACATGCCCTTTCTCAAGATTTTTATCAGGTGGTGGTGAACTTTTAACAAATGTAATAGAAAACATCTCCCCACGCTGGAAAACGGAGGGGATTCGAAATGCGTTCTGACCTCGCCAGCCTCTTTCATCTGCTCTCGGCAATCAGTTTTATGAAAAGCACATGGCCGCCCTGCTGTATCTTGATAAAGAACAGTTTTTGTGCTGCATTAAAGAAGGTCGGAGCACTGTTTCCAATCTTGGGAGATGATGGGGGTACCGCGGAGGGCGCTGGGGCCATCTGTCTGCTCTCGCCCGTTTCGGGGACAGAGGTGGTTTCCACTTCTCGGTCACACTCCTTCACTGCAGTAATGACGTCGGGGTGCCGCCTGGGGCAGCCCGAGCTTCCCCCCACGAAGGCTTTATGGGGTTTATGCCTCAAATCCATGTGGACCTGGGGTCAGGAAGGCGAGAGGCAGCAGCAGCCCGGGATGGAAAGACAGACCCCTGCTCTCGGCACGACGTGCCGAGAGGGCGTCGGGATGGCTCTCAAGGCTTTTTCAGAGAGTTTACTAAGCGGGAAGCGTTTTGAGGTAACGGCCCCCTTCCCAGCCGGCTCCTCCGCGTCCGGACTGTTTGATCTTCAGTCGGGTGGGTCATGACTACTTTGCAGTGATATGTACTGTGCGCCCGGCAGGTACCAGCCTCGCTCCCAGCGCTCAGAGGGAGAGCAAGCCGAGCAGGGTCCCCCCCACCCCCGCCCCCCACCTGCAGCCCATCGACGCCAGGCCCGGGCTGGGAACGACTCCAGGCGGAGGGGAGGGAGGCGCGCGGCTCGAGAGCCAGAGGGCAGGGGCGGCGCGGCGGCCGCCTGGCGGGGACACTCGGCCGACCTTGGTGGGATGACGAGGTGCGACCCGCGAGCTGCTCCCGCCTCCCGGGGAGTCACACCTGAGACGCACGAGGCCTGGTCAGCGAGGCGCGAGCGCAGCGGATGCTCCGCCCGCAGCGGCGTCTGCGGCCGACCCCCGGCCCTTCGCAGCGCCCGTTGCTCCTGAACACCCTCGTCTCGCTGTCTCGAACAACCACCCTCTTGCCTTTTTTTCCCTTTGACCATTTCCTCTTAACTTTTGCATGAGTTTCTTCTTCATCACCTGATTCTTCGAATGCAGGGGGGGGGTGCTGGACCCCACGGGGCAGGATTCACTTTAGCCGGGCTCTGGGGCCGCCCAGGCCGCCCTCCGTGTATTGTCCTCAGACATGGCCTGTGGAGTCGCTCCAGCTCAGACGGAAGCCGGCCATTGGCATGTAGGCGACGCCTCCCAGAAGGGGCCCACCACAGGCCGAGTTCAGCTGCAGCCTGTACCCAGCCCAGGGCCACCTGGCATGAGCCACCAAGCAACCCAGAGATGGCTGCCACCCACGCTGGCTCTGGATGTGCCTCAAGAGCCCAAGCCGCACACTGAGGCCAACTGCCACTAGCGCCAGGCTCGGTGCTGCTCGGCAACAGGTGCGGGGCCCCCCGAGGCCAGATGCTGCCTGTTTGGGGTTTGAGAGAATTTAGGAAAGTCCACAGCTTGAGCCAAGACAGGCCATTTGTATAGAAAAGTCACTGGAAATGGCTTGGGTGGGCCCATAAGTTGGGAGGGGTGGGCTGTCAGGGAGTCAGTCACCTGGGTAAAGAAAACAATGTTAGCCGGGTGGATAGAGACTCAGATATGGCTGCCGCCTGCACCCGTAGGCTGGGAGCGGGGAGGGCTCCACAAAGGAGCAATGGCTTCTGCCAGCACTTCTGTTTGGGAGCAACCCCCCCCCCCGCCCCCGAAGCCAGACACCTCGGTTCCTTCCTGCGCATCCCTGGTCCCTTCTGAGCTGCGTCTCCAGAGCTGGCGCTCAGAGCGAGCGAGTCCGTCTGCAGGTAAGTCTGTGCGTGGGAGTGCCTGGGGCTCCTGAAGCCCTCCGTCTCGCTCAGCCACAAGCCCCACTGGTTTTCACAGCCAGCAGTTGCAGGGACTTCTCTTTCCAGCACCGGAACCTGGGGCGGGGGAGACCAGTGTGGGGCTGGGACCCCTTGACCTCTGTGGCCAAGATATCCCTCCTGATTTTTAACCACTGCACACAGATGTGGGACTAGCCCGTTCCGCATCTCTGCTCCTTCTGCCAGTCTCGAGGTGGCTCCTTCTGCATGTCCTTAGCGGTAGGACTTCTGTTTAGCCAGACCGCGGGCATTTTCAGTGATGGTTCCGTAGTTTTGTCATAATTTTGATGTGGTCACGAGAAGAGGCCTTTACCTTCTCTGCCATCTCGACCAGAAGCTCGCGGCTTGGTCTTTGCTCAGGAAGGTCACTCTGGCTGCGGGCGGAGAGGTCGGGGCACAGACTGGCAGAGGGGCGTAGCATGACCACGGGGAGAAAAGCAGTTGATAAAATATTGTGATAGTATCGGCGAGAGACGCTGAGAGCTTGAGGTTCAGCAGGCGTGGTGGGGGTAGAGAGGAGGGGACCACATTGTCGCCATCGAGAATTTAGCGGCGCGAGGACGCTGGGGACAGGGCGTGAGCCGGGATGTCGTCTCTTCTCTTACAGCCAGTTGGTTGCAAGCTCATCTCGACTGCACGTTTTCCAACTCCTTAGAAAAATGTCTCGTGATTGTAAAATTCTGACATGTTTTTTTATGGAGTGCAGAATGTACAAAAGAGAATAAATAAGAAAAACATGTCTAATTGTACCATTCAGTGATAATCATTATTAATATTTTGTGATATGCCAACTATATATTCATATTTGGTATATGTATTTGTCACATGTTTTCATATATGTACATATAGCTATCCATTTACTTTTTTTTGAGAATGACCCGATTCTAGAGTTATACATATACGTATAAATATACGGTATGTTTAAGGTATATGTGATGTGTGTGTATATAATTGAGTTTTATTTTACAAAAATAAGGGTCATAGTTCATGGACACACACACACATATATATAACATATATGTATATATCTAGCTTTCTATATCTATCTTTAGCCTAAAAAATAAGGTCGATGTCCAGATAATTTATTAATTACATTTTTCTTAAGTGTGATTTTAATGGTTCCGTAGTATCTCTCTCTCTCCCACTCTTCTCTCTCTCTCTATCCCTCTCAACACCCCGTAATTAATTTATGCAATTCCTAACTACTGATCATTTATGTCATTTCGGAATTTTCGCTCCCACAAGGAACCCCGCAATGAACATCCTTATTCACTATTTAGATCTTCGTGTTTTCTTGGCTCAGGGTTGGCTCATAAGAAGAATCAATTCGGAACAGATTTATTATCTCCTCCGGGTAACTTCCTAGAAGCGGACTTGGCGAGTCAAAGGGTAGGGAAAGTTTTAAGGTGTTGATTGTTACTTGTTGCCAAATTGCTCTTGAAAAGGGTTCTTAAATTGCGTTTTCACCACCGTGAGTGACATTTTTGCAGTTATTGCCAGTTCCCAAATCTTTGCCAAATTTCCTTTCCTGGGATGAGCATTTTTTTTCACATGTTAATTGGCTAGTTGTATTCTTTTGTGACTTGCTTATTCATGTCTTTTGTCCATTTTTCTATTGGGGCGTTTTCTTTTTTTGATTGTTTTTAGAAAAGGATTGTTCTAATTAAGACTTTTGGGAGGCTAGAGACAGAGGGAGGCTTGGGTTCGGACCTGCAGACGGGGGAGTTTGTTGTGAGGAACAGCCACCAGCCACGGCAAGTGGGCAGGGCGGGGGCGGGGCGGGGGCGGGGAGAGGAAACCCGGGCTTTGCACGAACTGGAGCTGAGAACTGAAAGTGTCCCCAGAGCCCAGCGCTTTGCTCCTCCCTGACTCTCGAGGGACGAGTGGCTCCTCTCTCGGTGCTGCTCCGTCCTCTAGCCTCAGATGGCTTTCTCCGACTTCTCATCTTGCTGGTGACCCAACGTGGCAACCAGGCTACCGTGTCCCCACAGTAGAAATTTTCAGCTCTAGTACCCTCAAAAGTCTCTGTGCCTTTAAAGACAGAATCCGCTGAGCCCAGCTCTTCCCTGACCCTGGTGGATGCGACACCTCCGCCCTTAGTTCTTTTGGTCCCTTCTAGGTCTACGGGTGAGGCAGTTTCCCTAGATGGGACCGGGGGCTGGCAATGAAGCACGAATAATAGAAATTTCAGACTTTTCTTTGTCAGACAGGCTATAGACCCCGTCCACCTGGGACATATGTATTTTTTCTAGCAGTTCATTTCTCAACATTATTTCTCGAATGTGGTCAGTTATCTTCATCCCCACTGATGAAATAGCCTTAATTCAGTCTTTTGTTACTTCTAGACTGGATTACTGCTGCTTTCGGGTCTCCACGCCCCCAGTCACAACGCTTCCTGTTCAAGCCTGTCAGCGGAGATTTACCTGAAATGCAGGCCTGGCCAGGCCCCTGCCCTGTTTTCCATCTTCCAAGGGCTCCTGATAACCTTCTGGATAAAGTCCAAAGTCCTAATAGGTCAAGAGAGAGTCTTTCAGCATGCTGAGGCTGAGAAACTGCTCTGGGGCGGAAGGAAAGGCAAGTCGTCCAACTCGAGAACAGGGATGACGTTTTCCATCGTAAATATTCAGACGGCTCATGTTCCGTTCTCTCTCTCTTCAGACACTGTTGTAGGGAGCTCGCCGAGTTTGTGAGACTGAAGCCCAGTCGGCCGCATCTCTGGCAGTGTCTGTGGGTCCAGGACAGGGGAGCTGGGCATGCCCTGGATGCTCTAGTAGATTCCACCAGCATTTTGGCAAAGAGCCTTTCCGGTGAGCTCAAGCTCGTATCGCTGCTCTGTCCCAGAGGGAGCCTGTGGAAAGGATTTTAGGGGGTTAGCCCAGCACCCTACATTATTATTGCTATATGCAGAGATACTTACATTCTGGAATACTTACTTTCTTTTTGGTATAATTTCAGAGTCAGAAAAGTTGCAAAAATAAGACAAAGGCTCCCTTTACCCAGAATCCCAAATGTTAACATTTTACCTCACTTGCTTTATTATTCTCTCTTTCTCTCGACATATTATTATTTCTACCACTTGAAAGAGAATTGCAGATAAGATGCCCCTTTATCCCTAAGAGCTTCAGTGTATGTTATATAAGGACAAGAAATTCTCTTATGTAACCTCAGTGCAATGATCAAAAGAAGAAAATTAGCGCCGATACAATAATATTGTCCAACCTACGATTTGTTCAAATTCCACTAACTGTTCTGCTAAGGTCCTTTACAGCATTCTTTTTTTCTCCTTTTCCCCTGTGAGCCAGTCCAGGGTGACACACAACTTAGCTCTGCTGTCTCCTTGAACCCCTTAACCTGCCACGGGTTTCCTGTCTTTCATGACCTTGACGATTTTGGGGGGCATAGGTCAGTTGTTTTACAGAACGGCCTTTGGTCCGGGTTCGTCCGATGTTTCCTGTGATTAAATCCAAGCGCGTGCACTTTTCAGAGGGATACTAGAGACGTGGAGTGTAGTATGCTTCTCCGTGCTGCATCGAATCAGGAAGAAAAGGATGTCCATTTGTCCCATCCCTGATGACACGAGCCGCCACTTGATTAGTGTGGCGTCTGCCAGGTTTCGCTGCTGTAAAGCTACAATTTCCCCTTTGTGATTATTAAGGATCTTGGGGGTGGTTCTTTAAAACTCCCTAATTATCTTCGCTCATGAAATTTTCACTAGTATCAGCACCCAGCGACGCTTCTTGCCTCAAACTATTATTACGATGATGGAGGCCCGGCGCGATTTTTTTTTAGAAACCCATCATTTTTTCCATATTAGCTAGAAGTCTACCAGAAAGAAGAGCTTTTCCTTCTCTCTCTTTACTGTTTGAAAATGTATCTATATCTGCACAGACTCATGGATTGTTGTCTCATTCTCTGGTCTATCAGCCATTAGTGTCATTAACTATTCTGTTGCTGACGTTGTCCTAGATTGGGCCACTGAGGTCTGGTGCCCATGTCCTGAGGCCACTTGGAGCTTTCTGCAGTGTAAGGTTCTGGAAGTCTTAAAGAAAGAGCCTTCGTAAGGTGTATAGGTGTCTAATCACTACATTGTACACCTCTAACTAATATGCTAACGTATGTCAGCTGTAATTGGAAGATAAATTAATATTTTAAAAAGAGAAAAAGCCTTCCTATCGCAAGTATTTCCTGTAAGGAGCAAGTAAAAGGTTAGAAGTTCATGTTTATCATCCTCGAAAGGTTGCAAAAGCCCAGGAGAGCTGCAGAGCAGGCGCGGGCCAGTCCGTGTGAGCGCAGTAGAATAGGAGAAGCGGACACACTCAGGATTCCTTCGCCAATCGATAGCGGAAAAAGCCGGCGAGAAATTACTTACGATTAACGTAACGTAATTAATAAGGACGCGGGCGTCGATGCGCCTTTTAGAGATACATCATTTTTAAGTATTCAGCAAACATACACGGTCTTCACGTACTGTGCATTCTCAAGGAAAACCTCAGAGATGTCCCAGAAACAAATTGATCAGCTCATATTCTTTAATTAGGATTCAATAAAACTAGAAATTACAGATACGAGTTTGAACAAACCATAAAACATTCTAACCTGCTAATCTGAACATTAAAAAAATCACTCAAATGTCAAAGAGAAAGTAAAAGACAACTAAACATGGAAAATGTAGAAAATAATCGAAATGAGAATCTTATGCATCAAAACTCTGTTGGTTTTTCACAGAGCAGCCAGGTGGTTAGCGGGGGCCGGGGCGTGGTGTCACGGAGGGTCAGTCAAAGGGAACACACTTTTAGTTGTAAGTTCTGGGGATCTAACGCACTGCATGGTGATCACAATAAATAACACCGTGCTATTCGAAAAGTGCTTAGAGACTAGACCTTAAATGTTCTCACCACAAAAAAGAAACGGTAATTGTGTGACCTGATGGAGGAGTTAGCTGACGCTAACCTTTTGCAACATATAAGTGTGTCAGATCTACACGCTACACATCTTAAACCTACAACATATAACGATTCCTGTGACTTTTCATAAAAATAAAACCATATTAAACAAAAATTTATTTTAAAAAGTGCCTTCCATCCATTCTCGTTTATGTCTCCTGATCGCCCCCGGGTGGGGGGGGGGATACCCTTCTGCGGAGGGAGCCATTACGCAGAGAGGTGAAGTGCTTCGCCTGAGGTTCCCAAAGCAAGTAGATGGCCAGGCTCCGGAACTTTCCCCCGAACCCAATGACTCTGTATTTGTGGGGAGTCAGCAGCGAGGAGGTGGGCTCATTTCTTCACGACAGTTTAACACATCCGGAGCAGCCTGGGAACTGGCCTCTCTGGTCGCCAGGCTCCCACGGAAACCTGCTGGGACTTCCAGCTGGAGTCGCTTTTTGAAACCCTCAAACCATACGCACCAGGAAACTGGAGTGCGAAAAGGGGGAAATGAAGTTGCTTTCCTTCCTAAGGTAACATGAAACAATGGGCAGCTTAATGTATATTGGGTTTAACAGTTTCTCCAGTTGCCATAGTAACCCAGAGGCGGCATTTAAGCATACATTCCATCTGACCTTGTTCCTTTTGATTGATGGGTGTGAAGTCCCGCGCAGGCCATGCCGCCCGTGTGGCTCCAGGGCTGGCCACCAGAGGGCGCGCAGCGGCCTTCCCGGCGCTCAGCCTGGACCTGACTAGCAGTTAGATGTTTTTCCACTTAGAGTCTGGGGGCCTGGAGAAGGGCGAGCCCCACGCTGTGCGGACCCACAGGACCCGGCTGAGTCTCTGTCCTTCCTCTTCTAGAACAAGGCACCTCCTCCGAGTTTCATTCCCGGAGCACTCGGTGAGGATGCCGGCCACGGCCATGCTCAGAGTGGCTGGGCCGTGCTAGAGGCCGCAGAGGGTTATGGAGCCAAGGTGCGGCCTCCCGCTGCCGCGGGCCAGAAAGACGGGAGGAGGCGGGTCTGCGGAACTCCCGTGCCTCAGTTTCCACCTGTGCCACTTTTCTGTTGACAGACATTTAAATAGACGATTTTCACACTTCTACCAAAGGAGTGACACCTGTCACATTTATAGCGACCTCATTTCTTGAGAGTTCCTAAAACCAAGTGTCTTCTCTGTGACTCGGGCCTAGGTCCCCGGTTCTGTCTCAGGGATGTGGGCACACCCCCACGTGTTCCCCTGGGGCTTTGCCCTGGGCTGACCTTGTAGGCCTGACGGGGAGCCCTTCACCTACTCCTGGAGCCTCCAGCTTGTGAGGCGGGGACCCCAAAGGGTGCTGCTTTTCCTGAGAGGTCGCCCCTGCCCCGTGTTGTCATGGGTGGCCTGGCCCTTCCTGGGGAACAGCCCGGAGCAGGAATTAAACAGACAGCGACCCCGACGCGTCCGGTGACCTCAGGACAACAGAACCCTTCTCATCTTCCTTGTCCCAATTTCGCTCACCCGGGGTGACCACCGGCGGGCGTGGTGCGGCCGAGTCAGCCTTGGGAGGTTGTGCGGGGGGGGCCCAGGCCCGCGTGTGGCAAGCCACCCTCTCACCTCTGCCTGCGGGATCGGGCTGGGAGCGCATTGTCCCTGTTCCCTGATGGCCCGGGGGAAGGAGATGACAAAGAGACAAATGTCCCATCTTCAGGAGGGCCCTGGGTAACGCTCTTCTCCAGGGTCGGAAGCCACAGGGGCCGAGTGTCGCTAGCAGCGCTGTATTTCCAGGCTTTGTGTCGTGATTGGCATTCCGTAGCGCTGCACACGCGGTGCGTGTAGGTGACAGAAAGCACTGGATGGGTGGCGCGTTTTATTTGTGCGGTAAACATTTAGAAACTCCCGTGTGTTTTGGCTGGAAATGTGTACTGCTGGGCGACTTAGTTCCAGAGGTTTCTCCCTCAGTCAGGTCTGCTAATATTCATGAGGCGGCGGCAGTGGGGGCTCCAGCGCCCGCGAAGGTCCCCGGGATGAAATCGGGGCGCGGCCGGTGACTGCCCACCCGGCCCGCTCGCATCCGGGCCTCGGCCGGTTCTGAAGACGTGGCGACGGGCTCTGCAGCTGCGTAATAGTGCCGGGCAGACGCGACGTGGCTAGGTGCAAAGGTCGCCTTGCGTGCGGGCTAGGTTTTCCCATTGTTGCAGAGGTGACCGCATGTTCCTCCAGGGAGGGGGCGAGTGGGGCGAATTCATCCCGGCAGTAAATCACGAGGTGCGGTTCCCGAAAGGGCCACCAGGTGGCGGACGACGGGCTGCCGGACGCCGGGCGGTGGCTGGGACGGAGGGCGGGTGGAAGCCGGGCAGAAGCCTTGCGTCCAGGTGCCGCCGGCCTGGTGTGGGCTGGAATTAACTTCACGTGGAGTGACGAGGGCGCCCCTCCGAGGACCACCCGTGGGAGGGACATTTTCCATGTCCCCCATCTGGTGCCTCCGCCCCAGGGCTCACGGCCGCTCCCTCCGCGGGCGGCGTTCCTTTGGGGCTGTGGCTGGCATGCGGGGAGGAGCCCAGAAGTAGCTGGAGGGGGTGGGGGGCTGCACCCCAGTAAGGAGCGGAAGAGGGGCGCTCGCAGAGTTCTCTGCTGTGGGATAATCGTCCCCTGGCCCCCAAAGGTGCGTTGTGATCCTAACCCCCCAGTTATGGGACCTGAATGTGAACGTATCAGGAAACAGCGGCACCGCAGACTTGATGAGTCACGATGGGGTCATGCTGGGGCGGGGTCCCTAATCAAGTGACCGACACAGGGAGACGGCAGAGGCCGAAGGGAGCAGCGCGTGGCCAGGGGCTGGGGGAGGCGGGAAGGACGCTCCTCGCAGCCTCCGGGGCGCCGGCCCTGCCCACACCTGGGCTGGAGCCTCCAGAGCCGGGAGGCCAGGTGACCGCCCGGGGAACCAGACGAGGCCTCTGCGAGGAAGTCGCCGCGCTCTGCCGCGAAGACGCTGGGTCACGCCACGTCCAGCCTCCTGTCGCGTCGTGGGTGGGTGGGTGGGGGGTCCCTGCACCGGAAGGGGCGGGGCCAGGACCGGCCAGCCCGGCGGGGGGAGGGGTGGGCAGGAGCGGCTTCTTGGGAGGCTGGTGGCGGAAGAGCCACCTGCCCCCGCGCGGCCTTCGCGACCCTCCGGTGTCGGGGTGACGTCCTCCCCCGCAGGGCTGCGGTCGACCGCGCAGCACGAGGAGCGTGTTTGAGCCTCTTCGAACTCAGGCCGGAGCCCGGGAGCGGGAGCCGCGGCGGGCACGCCACGTGTCGCGAGGGCGGCCACCGTGTCCAGCCGCCGCCCGCCGCAGCTCGTCGTGCACAGTGGCGCCTTCGGCCTGCGCCGGTGCCGTCCGCCGCCAGGTCCTGCGGCGTCAGGGCGCCGGGGACGAGGAAAGGGCCGTGCGCGTGCCAGCGCTCGCCGCGGCCTGGGACCGAGGTCCCCGCCGAGGTGACAACTGAGCGGAGGTGGCGGGGGCCTAGCCTTCCCCAGGGGCGGCGTCTCTGAGACAGCGCCCATTCTGCCGGACACGCAGGAGAGACGTGGGAGCCCCTGGCTTCCCCCGCCGGCCCCCCACGGTCTCCCCGGGAAGAGGCGAGCCCAGGCGGGTGGGCAGACCGCGCGGGACGGGCTCGCCGTCGGGGATGAAGGGAAGGGATCAAGCCTTTCTCCTCTTTCTCTTGATCGGAAACCACTTCTTGTCGGGAATTTGGCCCGTGCGGCCCCCTCCCCGCCACCCCCAGCCTGGGAGGGGTCCGTCTACAAACTCTGGTCCAGGGTGCCGCTTACCCACAGCCACCGTCCCCGGCCATGGGAGGCGGTTGCTATTCTCTGAGAAGACAAAGCCAGGTCGTGAGGTGCGCCTCCGCCAACCTCCGGGCCTCAAGCGGGGGGTGCCCCTGCGTGCCACCTTCTGCAAGGAGGGAGCAGAGGTGGAGGTCGAGGGCGCAGAGGAGAGCGGCCATCTGCTGCCCCCGGCCCCCTCCTAAAACCTCCACGTGATCACGGACTCGCCAGTCTTTGTATAGGTCTCAGTTTCGGGTTAATATGAATGGGTAGCTTTTTATTCATTTAGCTTATGTTTTTGAAAGATGGCCTCGAACAAAAAGATCATATCTGTATGTTGCGCTTTAATTTATTTTCACCTTTTCTTCTCCTTTGGAGACCCTAGTGTATCATCACTTTGTTTACCACAAATTAAACCGGCTGACTGTTTACCAGGCTGTGGGCCCCTGTGCGCGGGCGGCAAGCTCATTTTTTTTTTAATAATCACATCCTGGGATTCGTTTGCAAGAGGCCCTAATCTGCATGAGAATTATACAATTAACTTTTGATTAACCACCTAGTTCTTTTTGAAACCGCAGTGTATAGGATACTCTGCATTTAAATAATTTTCCTTAAATTGGGAGCAGGCCTTTCATTAAGCCTGTGAGTTTGACTAAACAACAACATTTGGCGATAATGCGGCTGAGACAATAGCCGGGGTGGCAGGGCTAGAATGTCATCTTTAAATATAACAGCCGAGATAAAGGCCCCCAGATTGCGCCTTATCGAAACACAAAAAAATCAAAGCGCTCTCTTGTCTGTGGCAATACGCCGGGGGGGCCGGGTGTCGGGCGGCCATTGTCTGGGCCTCGGCGGCAGCAGGATTTGCATTCAGGGGGCCCGGCTAACACACATCACATCACGTAGGGCCCTTATCTCCAAGTCTGACAATAATTATCAGGAAGAATATACTCAGAATGACTTTTTTTGTGATTTTTATGCCTCCCCAACACAAGGAAGGGGAGATAACAGCATTAGGAGAAAGGGGAGCGTCTCGGAAGGGCCTCCCCAGAGCTGCCTCTTCGATTAAATTCGCTGTACCACCCCGGTGCCGCCGAACAAGTGGGGAGCAGGCCTGCGAGCCTTTTATACGCGGCGATAATAGGCCTGAACACAGCCCTCGCCGAAGATAAGATCCATTGTCGAGACAAACAAAGGCGGCCGCGCCGAGCGCCACCGGAAGAATATCTATGAGCAAAGTTTCCAGCCCTCTCTCTCTCTTCCTCTCCTTGCTTCTACCTTCACCTGATTCTGCAAGGCAGGCATAGGGCGGGGCTCCGAAGAGGGTGCAAGGTTGCCGGGAGAGCAAGGTCGTTGTCCTGGGGTCACCGAGGTCGGCCTGGGACTCGCCAAGGTCAAGGTCGCGCCCTTCGTCCTGTGGGTCTCACCCTTCTCGCTTTCGTTTCTCTCTCCCAAAGTCCGGCAGAATTGACCTTGATTCCCGGAGACTTGGCGGAGGGTCGAACTCGAGAGACGCAGGCAGCCAGGCCTTCTGCGTCCTCTGCTACTCGGTCCTGCCAGCCTTCCGGGCCTTGGGGGCTGCAGGGATGAATTCGTCCTTGAAAGAACTGTCCAGCTTCCTTCTCCTTTCGGGGAGTGGTGGGCGCCCAGTGCTGGGCACCCAAGGTCAGGGCTGTCGGCAAACGTGGTGGGACGTCCCTGCAACGATAACGCTCAGGGCGTCAATCGGCCGCCTTCCCAAAGCTGCCCGCGCTCGGGTGGGTGAGGTCGTGGCATCGCTTTTAGTCTGACCCCTGACTCCTGAGCGGCGTCCTGGGGAGCAGTGGTAGGGCCCCCATCCCCAGCCTCAGAGCAAGGAGGACCGAGAGCGGGGTTTCTCGTTCCATCCGCATCAGCTTTTCCCCTTCGGCCAGAAGGAAGGACCGAGCGACAGGTTTGTTTGGCACAAGTTATGCCCGGCCAGCTTGGCTCTCTCCTCCCTCCGTCCACACAAACCATCCTCGTCCTTGGGTCTGGGGCGCGGTGGAGGTTATTCCAAGGGGCTTGCCCCGAATGCTCTGCCCCGGGGCTCTGAGCTGCTGGACTGGGGCAGGGAGGGTGTTGTGGGCCAGCCCCGGCTGACAGTGGGACCCCAACACTCCGGGTGGGAGGCCACAGACGAGCGGGCGGGGCCCGTGGTGGCTGCGTCTCCGGGAGCAGCAGAACCCTGCGTTCTGAGCAGCTCAGTGGAGGGGGGGGGCTGCTGGGGGGCAGCGGGAGGAGGGCGGGTAGACTTGGAGGGCGGGCGGAGGGCAAGCTAGGGCCCCGTCTTTCCACAGACCTACTGTGTGGCCTCGGGGAAGTCCTTTTTCTGAGCCTCAGTTTCTCCTTCATAAGTCACAGTGCTGCTCAGAGCACCCTGCATTCGCTGGGCCCTGAAATTTGCAGAGGTGGTGATTAGAAATCCTTAGAGACTTCCCTGGCAGCTGGCTTGCTCTCCTGGGGTTTTGGGGGGATGGGAGGTGTTGGGGAGCACAATAAAAACCTACACCCTTGTGTGGAGACCTTGTCCGAAGCCGTTCACGCGTGCGGCGAGCAGGCCAGCAGGGTGGAGAGGCTGCTCGCTCACCAGGCAGCAGGCATTCGGCTCCTCGGTCCCCTGGCCAGTCTCTCCGAGGCTAGCGCCCTGGTCTGGCCCTCAGGGGCGCCCACCTCTGCAGATGTCGGGGGCCAGGAGGAGCACCCTGGCTCGAACGCGTTTCTGGGGGGAGCTAGAGGAGGATGGGGCGGAGGAGGCATCAGAGGACCAGGCTGCTCTGTGTCTGCTTTCCTCCCACCCGCAGCCTGATCGTCGCAGACCACGCAGGGGCATTCCTTAGGAAGAACTCTCCGAAGCCATCTGCACCCTCCCCGCACCCTCCCTCGTGGCTCGTTCCCTAGCAGGGGCCTTTCTTCCCCCTAGGAGGCCTTTGCATGGACCAGACTCTGGCCAGTCAGGCCCCATGGGCAGGCGATGTGAGGCTGCACCTAGCTGCTCACGGCTCCATCCTGACGCGCAGTCAGGGCACGGACATCCCCTCCAGCCCCGCTTTTTAAAAAACCAGGAAAGCAGTAAAGTTTGATCTCCAAAACGGTCTCCCTGTGAGTGGCCAGAGTCATCTTAAGATCCAGAGAAACGTAACGCTCGACACAAACTCTGTGCGTCGTTTTGGATTCTCGGCGACCTGGGCATTGGGGCGGATTTCCCTTAGTTTGTCACTGGTGATGGAGGCGGAACCAGCATCGCGAGCTCCGTGCATCCCAGGGCCGGGTCTCGGTGGAGCTGAGCATGCGTCCTCGGGCGTGGTCTTTCGCTGCGGGTGGGGGGTGTTTTGAGCAGGCGAGCGCAAGGGCAGTTGAGGAAATAAATGCCAGCCTAGGGGCTTGCTCACGAGCGCGAATGACCAGGGGCAGCTGGAAAATGCCAGCGAGAACCGGCCCTGACTGTCACGATGGGGGACAAGTTCTTGCGCACCTAGCGGGTGGCTGAAAACGGACGGCAGAGGGCGAGGTGGCTGGATATCACGATTATAATTAAAAAAGGGCTTTGCAGATGGATTCTTTTAACTCGTCTCTGTCTTATATTATAAAAAGTGGAAAAATATAGGAAGGGCAAATTGGGGACTGGGAAGATTACAGTAATATAGCTTCCCAGTTAATTGATTAGCAATTATGGCTGGTAATATTGTTCATTTTAATTGTGTTTAATCTCTATTTTGGTAATAAAGATTATTGTTTTGGATTATGGTTTTATCCTACTATACTAATTACTAACTTGTGAAATTAAAGTGTATATTTTCACATCCTGAAAAAAGTCACGCCGTGCCCTTATATACTCGCTTCCTCTTCTGAACAAGACTGTTGTTTGGGATCTTTCTATCCATGACCTGTGAGAAGGACTCTACTTGGGCAAGCAAAGTAAACGCTCTCTGGTCTACTTACTAAGAAATACGGGCTTTTTTTAAAATATGGGCTTTTAAAGAAGTGGTAGAAACAGAAGATATTGCCAGAAATAAACCCGAGATCCGAGAGAACACAAGGAGATGTACGCGGAAAGCCATTTTCAATTCGAAGGGGGTTTCCCTCTTTACAGTCGTTTCTGCAGGTTTTGGCTGGGGCGCAGAGTGTTCCCCCCGGCCCCCACCCCAGGGCTCTGAAACCCCAGTTTTCACTGTTCAGCTGCTGTCAAGCCCTGCCTGGTTTTCCATCTCCTGAGACAAACAGTAGTTTGACTCGTCCATTTCCTGTGATTAAAATTTCCACCTTGCAGACAAACTTCGTGCATGCACCGCCCATGTTCATGGCTCCCTTTCCTTCCACCCGGAGGCCTTTTCTCGGGGCCTCCCGCAGGACCCCCACCTCGCCTGTGACCTGGTCATCATCGCCGACCTGACCTCTCCTTTCCTGGCCTTCAATACTCAAATTTCCCTGACGCTCCTTTGACCCGGCAGGTACCGTCCCGCCGATTTTACAGCTGTGCTCCGCTGTCTTTTTTCTTCGTGTTTATATAATTCAGGGGTCCAAAAACTAATCTTTTTTTTTTCTTTTTTATTGTAAATCTTCTGGGCTTTGCAGGTAGGTCTTTGTGACAACTACTGGGATATAAAAACAGCCACAGATTATACAGAAGTGAATAAGCCCGTGCGCCCGCAACACGTTACCAAAGATGCGACGGGCTGCGGATTGGACCCGGCGCACGGACTGCGGGTTCGCTCCTGCGTGACGCGCAAGCTCACCTACGGAACACGATACACATGTGTGATTAATTTAACATGAAATGGGAAAAATTTCCTCATCAGTCAAGTTTAATTTTTAAAAAAAAAAAACATTTCGTGTTATTCTTTTTTCTTTTTAAAAAATTTTTTTGATTGTAGTCCAGTTTAGTGTTTAACAGGCCGTTAACGATTGCATGATATATAGTCCAAACACTGGTGTTATTTTGTTTTCAGCAAGGATCTACCAATTTATAATTTTGCCAGTAGTGCAGGAGTGTGCAGGCCTCCCGTGCGCCTGTGCGGAGTCACTAAAAAAAGAAAAGACGGCAGTTTCGAGCTAGCTGTGGGCGCGAGCGCTTAGGGCCCCCTATGGCGTTGCGCGCCGGCCCGCGTGTGCGCGCGCGGTATCGACGCCCGCACGCCCCGAGGGGCGGAGGGAGCTGCTGCGCCGCGAGGCCGCGCTCTGCGTTTGTCACTCGCGGGTGGCCCCCCGCCATGCCACAGGCGTTGCTGCTTGGAAAGCTCCCCCGCCCCGAAGTCTCAGGCCGGGGTGCGACTCGTGGCAGGTGTGCGGGCCCTTGCGCTGCGCCCGATTTTCATGCCCATCGCACTGTGTGGCCTGGAGGTGTCGCTGAGACGCGGCTGAGCCTCGGCACGCACGGGACACTCCGGCCCCGGAACCCGCGCTTTCCGTGCCGGAACGTGCATCTTTCCTTCCGTTTCTTGCCATTTGCATCCTCGGCGTTGCTTTAAAGACGCCGTCGGGCCTCGCTGTCCCCAGTGCGGCTTCGTGCACGTGCCCGCGTACTTCCCAGTCCAGCCCTGCCCCCCGCCCCCCGCCCCCCGTGATCTCACATCCTTAGGACAGCGTGTGAAACGGGTATCACGGCCACCGACACAGAGAAAACGCAGCTGGACTAGCGTTCCTTACAACAGGCTAAGCGGGGTGAAACAGCCTCTTTTCGTTTTTGTTTTTAAACAAAAGCAGCGCGATGTTTGCGGTTCCCTCTGCCCCGGAGCGTCCTAGGTGACTTCCTTTTTTGCTGTGAACCCCTCGAATGAAAGGCTTTCGAACCACGCGCAGAGGTCAAGCTGGCCCCGTCCTCCACCCCCAGAGCTATGGGCGACCCGCCTCGGTGTGACCGCGGAGTTAGATGCGAACCACGTTCTTAACAAATGTCACCCCGCAAACGCTCCGCCCGAGCGGCGCTGCGAGCCGGGGCTGGCGCGGCCGGGCGCTGCGGAGCGAGGCCTGCACCCCGGCGCTGCGCAGCCCGGCGCCCCGGAACCGGCGAGCGGCCGGCGCCCAGCGCCCTGGGAAAGCCCGCCCCTCCCTTTGCGCAATCCGCATGTGTCGCACGGCGTCGAGACGCGGGAGTCCAGACCCTGAACCTGTTTCGGAAACGTCCTGCGGGGCGAGGCTTTGCAGAGGGCTTTTCCGTGCCGACGACCCCAGGCGAAGGGCGGTGGGGACGCGCCCGCCTCTCCAAACACCGCAGTCAGGGACTCACTCTATTTGGGACAATCCTTTGATTTATTTGTCTTGGCACTAGCACCAGAACCGACTGTATCACAGGCTGTCTAATTGAGGCTTGGCACACGCGGCCCCATCGAAGGCAGCCTGGACGCCGCTCCCGGCTCCCGGGCCAGCCGGCCCTTCGCGGCCTCCTGCCGCCCCCGCCTCAGCGTCCTCCAGCCGAGCGTGCCTGGCTCCGCCATCGGTTCCAGAAGGAGCCACTTGTGAGCTATTAAAGACAGCAATGAAGTGCCTCGGTGACAGTGGTGATTCAGGGGAAGATGGAGGAACCATCGGGGAGGGCGTTCTCCCCTTTTCTACTGCGAGGGGTCTGTGAGCGGTGCCCCGGAGCGGAGGGGGGATGTAGGGACGGGGTGGGGGGGCAGGACACGGCGTGGGGCGGGATGCCAGCTCCTTCAGGGAAGGGAAGGTGAAAGAACGTTTTACGAGTTCGCAGGCAGCCGACTTCAACCATATTCTTAGGTGTTTACTAATCCAAGAACCCTATTTTCAAGGAATAACTCATTTAATAATAAGAACACGGCTGCTCGATATGAGAACAAATCATCTCAACGTTGATCTGTAGATTTAATACAAAATGCACCCCAAACCCAGCTGTTTTTCTTTTTCTAAGAAGTTTTGACAAGCTGCTGCTGCATTCGCCGCTGATCTGACCAGCGAGAAAACCAGGAGGAGCTTGAAGACGGGCGGAGTTGAAGGCTGCGGGGTTTGGACCGGCCACGAGTGACAGGAACCAGGACTCCACACTGCTGCCCGCCAGCCCATGAACGCAGAATGGCAGTTTATTTAGACGTTTCAAAAACGTTTTGTATGTTTTTAAACTTAATAGCCTTAATGTCTTTAGAGCAGTTTTAGGTGTACGGAAAACTGTGCAGAAAGCTCGGCGTTCCCAGTGCTACCCGGCCCGTGTCACAGTCTGCCCCGTTTTACCATCTTGCGTTAGTGTGATGCATTTGCTACGATTGATGAACCAAAACTGATACATTTTAATTCATTATAGTCTACAGTTTACATTAGGATTTGGGTTGTATCGTTGTGTGGGTTTTGACAAATACACAACATCATGTGTCCACCGTGATAGCATCATACAGAGCGATTTCGCCACCCTAAAAATCCCTTAGCTCCCCCTACTCACTCGCCCCTCAGTTCCCCCAATCCCTGGCAACCACTGATTTTTAACCAACTAACTCTACGGTTTTGCCTTTTCCAGAAAGTCGACTAGTTGGCTTTTCAGACTGGCTTCTTCCATTTAGCATCTGCATTTACGATTCTTCTCTGTCTTTCCGTGGCTGGACAGCTCATTTCTTCTCATCGCTAAGGATCATTGGCTCTACTGCAGTTCATTCATTCACTTATTGAAGGGCATCTTAGTTGCTTCCAAGTTTTGGTGATTATGAATAACCACTCATGGACAGGCTTTTCTATGTCCCTACGTTTGCAGTTCATTTGAGTGACTACTCGGGGCATGATTGCTGAATTGATGGTGAATCTCCGTTTAGCTTTGTGATGAATTAGCAGTCGTTCGAGCGGCTGTACCGTGCTGCGTGATGACCAGCCGTAAAGGAGACTTCCTGCTGTTTCATATCTTCTCCAGCATTTGGCGTTATCAGTGCCTTTGGGTTTTAGCCATTCTAATAGTTGTTTACTGATATCTCGTTATTGTTTAATTTGCAATTCCCTAATATATATGATATGGAGCATCTTTTTACATACTTATATGCCAACTGTCTATCTTCTTTGGTAAGATGTCTGGTCAGATATTTTCTATTTGGGTTGTTTGTTTTCTTTTGTTTTATTGAATACCTTTTATTTTTAAATTACAGTCTGCATACAATATTATATTAGTTCTAAGTAGACAACATAGTGTTTAGACATTTACATAACTTCCAAAGTGATCGTCCTGTTAAATCTAGTACCCATCTGAAACCATACATAGCTATTATAATATTATTGACTATATTCCTTATGTTATACTTTACATTCCCATAACTATTTTGTGACTACCAATTTGAACTTTTTTTTACTCACCCCAAATGCCCTCTCATCTGGCAGTGGTCAAAATGTTCTCTGTATCTATGAGTTTGTTTCTGTTTTTTTGTTCGTTTATTTTGTTTTTTTTGTTTTTTGTTTTTTTTTTAGATCCCACATGTAAATGAACTCTTGTGGCATTTGTCTTTCTCTGTCTAACTTATTCCACTCAACACAATAATACCCTTTAGGTCCATCCATGCTGTTGCCGATGGCAAGATTTCATTCTTTTTTATGGCTGAGTAATATTTCATTGTATATATGTACCACCTCTTCTTTATCCATTCATCCAGGGATGGACACCAGGTAGCCTCCATATCTTGGTTATTGTAGAGAATGCTGCAGTTAACATATGGATGTACATGTCTCTTTGAAGTAGTGTTTCGGGTTTCTTTGGATAAATACCCAGAAGTGGGATGAGTGGATCTGTTTTTGCCTCTTGTTATAGCCTTTGTTTTAAAATCTATTTTGTCTGGTATAAGCATTGCTAAAATTTTTTGTTTGTTTTCATTTTTATAAAACATCTTTTTCCATCCCTTTACTTTCAGTCTGCGTGTGTCTTTCGATCTGAAGTGGTTCTCTTTCAGGCAGCATATGTAGGGTCTTGTTTTCTTAGCTAGTCAGCCACCTTGTCTTTTGATTGGAGCATTTAATCCATTTATATCTAAAGTAATGTTGATAGATATGTAGTTACTGCCATGTATTCACATTTTTGACCTTTTTTCTTTTTTCTTCTTCTTAAAAAAGTCCCTCCCAGCATTTCCTGGAGTGCTGTCTCGTTGGCGATGAACTCCTTTAGCTTTTTCTTGCCTGGGAAGCTCTTTATCTGTCCTTCAGTTTTAAATGTTAGCTTTGCTGGGTGGAGTCATCTGGGTTGTAGGCCCTCGCTTTTCATCACTTTAATGATTTTGTGCCAATCCCTTCTGGCCTGCAAAGTTTCTGTGGCGAAGTCGGCTGACAGTCTTATGGGAACGCCCTTATAGATAACTAACTGCTTTTCTCCTGCTGCTTTTAAAGTCGTCTCTTTGTCTTTTACCTTTGGCATTTTAATTATGATGCATCTTGGTGTGGGCCTCTTTGGGTCATCTTGTTTGGGACTCTCTGTGCTTCCTGGGGTTATATATCTATTTCCTTCACCAGGTTAGGAACGTTTTCAGTCGTTATTTCTTCCAACAGATTTTCAATTCCTTGCTCTCTCTCTTCTCCGGGTATCCTCATGATGTGGATGTTGGCACACTTGACGTTGTCCCAGAGGCCTCTTAGACTGTCCTCATGTTTCTGGATTCTTTTTTCTTGTTGCTGTTCTGATTGGGTGTTTCCTGCTACCTTAGCTTCTAAATAGCTGATTTGATCCCCGCTTCATCTAACTTACTATCGATTCCTCCTAAGGTACTCTTCATTTCGGTTATTGTATTCTTCGTTTCTCACTGGTTCTTCTTTGTATTTTCTATCTTTGTGAAGGTTCTCACTGAGTTCATCTACTCTTCCCCTAGGTTCATCGAGCATCCTTATAACTAGTGTTTTGAACTCTGCATCTGGTAGATTGCCTGTCTCTATCCGTTGAGTTTTCTTTCTGGAGCTTTGTTCTGTTCTTTTAAGTGGGACATATTTCTTTGTCTCCTCACTTTGGCTGCCTCCCTGCATTTGGTTCTGTATATTAGGTAGAGTTGCTATGTCTCCTGGTCTTGGTAGAATGGCTTATGTAGTAGGTGTTTTGTGGAGTCCAGTGGTGCAGTCTATGTGGTCACCTGAGCTGGGTGCTCCAGGTGTGTCCCTTGTATGGCTTGTATGTGCCCTCCTGTTGTAGTTGAGCCTTGTTTGCCTTTTTTATGTCAATGAGAGGGATTGACCCCCGGGCTGGTTGGTTGTGAGGACTGGCCGTGACCACAGTGGAGGGGCTGTTGTGCAGGGGCTGAGCCTACGGAGCAGGATTTGCTTCTGCAGGGCTCTGGTGTCTGCCCAGTCTGCCCTGCGAATGTGTTGTCCTCGGATGTGGCCCTGGGTAGTACTGTGGCTCGGACCAAAGCTGCCACTGGGCATGCAGGCTAGAGCCTCCTGGGAGGGGCCTCTCTGTAGGCCAAGTTCAGCCACAGCCTGTGACCTATTCGAGGCCACCTGGCATGAGCCACTAAGAAAGCTGCAGGTGGTCACTGCCTGAGCTGGGCTTGGAGGTCCCTCAAGAGGCCAAGCTGTGATCGGAGGCCAGCTGGCATTAGTGCTGGGATTGGGGCTGCTCAGCAGGAGGTGTGGGGCATGCCGAGGCCAGATGCTGCTCGTTTGTTGTTTGTAAACCTGTGAGAGATTTTAGGAAAGCCTGCAGCAGGAGCCGAGGCAGCCATTTGAAAGGAAAAGCCCTTGGCTTGGGCCGGATGTGAAAGCTGGAAGGGGCGGGGTCTCAGGGACTCACCTGGGCGGGGCAAAGGGGTCAGCCAGGAGACTCAAATATGGCTCCCACCTGTGTCTGCATCCTGAGTGGGGGAGGGCCCTACGAAGGAATAGTGCCCTCTGCCAGCACTCCTGCCCGGAGACAGCTGCCCCTCCAGCCCCTCCCCGTGTGTTCCTGGGACTCTTTGAGGAGCTGCCCCAGCGCTGGTGCTCAGAGCGAGCGAGTCCGTCGGTGGTGAGTCCATGAGGGCCCTGTACAAGGAATTCCAGGTGCCCTCGGTACCGCTCACCCACAATCCCGGCTGTTTTTCACAGCCAGAGGTGGGGAGACCTCTCTTCCTGGCACTAGCACCCAGAGCCTGGTGTGTGTGGGGCGGGGACCCCTCGCTCCTCCAGGGGAACCCCCCACTGCCGAGACACCCCTTCAGATTCCCAGCCGCCACATGTAAGTGGGACCAGGCTGTTCCGTGTCTCTGCCGGTGCTACCAGTTACAGGACTTCCGTTCAGCTAGATTTCACATGGTTCTCATGATGCTTATTCTGCAGTTTGGTTGTAATTTTGATGTGGTCTTGAGAGCTGGTGAACGCAGCGTCTGCCTCCTCCGCCATCTTGACCGGAAGCTCCGACTTAGTTTTTCGTTTGTTTCATAGGTTGTATTTTGGGTGTTGTATCGAACAAGTCATCACAAACCCAAGGTCACCCAGATTTCCTCCTACGTTACCTTCTAGTTTGTGTTTTACATGTAGATATACGATGTCTTTGTGAAAGGTATACAAATTAATCTAGTCTGCGACTAATTTTTTTTTTATTGTATGTGGATATCTAGCTGTGCCAGCACCATTTGTTGAAAAGACTATTCTTTTTAAATTGAATTTCCTTAGCTCCTTCGTGAAAGTTCAATTGATTATATTTGTGTGGATATATTTCTGGGCTCCGTATTCTGCCATATTGATCTATTTGTCTGTTCTTTCACTAATACCACACCGTATTACTGTAGCTTTATACTAAGTCTTGAATTAGGTAATATTAGTGCTCTGACTTTGTTCTTTAGTATTGTGTTGGCTATTTTGGGTCTTTTGTTTTTTCACACAAACTTTAGAATTAGTTTGTCAATATCCACGAGGTAACTTCCTGGGGTCTTGGTGGAGGTTGCTCTGAATCTGTAGATCACGCTGGAAAGAACCGACGTCTTCACGGTACCGTTTCTTCCTGTCTGTTAGCGTGGAATGTCTCTCCATTTATTTAGAACTTCTTTGATTTCTTTTGTTAGTTTTGTAGTTTTGCATATTTTTTTATATATTTGTTTATTTTGTTAGATTTATACTGAAGTACTTAATTTCGTTTATATGAATGGTATTGCATTTGTAATTTCAAATTCTAGTTGTTCACTGCTGGAATGTAGGAAAGCAATTGACTTTTGGATATTAACCTTATATTCTACAACCTTACCATGATCATATCTTAATTTTTTTTTGTCATTTCTTAGGGATTTTCTACATCGATAATCATGTCATCTGTCACAAAGACATTGTAATTTCTTCTTTCCCAGTCTATATGTCTTTTATTGCTTTTTCTTGTCCCCTCCACTACCTGGGAGTCCCAGTGCAATGTGGAGAGCAGTGGCCAGGGGGGTGTCCCTGCCTCGTTCCCGACCTTGCAGCCAAGCATCCAGTTTCTCGCCGTCGTGACGTTCACATTAATCTATAGATGAAATTTGGGAGGGCTGCCGTCTTAACAATACCGACTCTTGCAATTAGCAACAGAACCTCTCTCTCTCTCTTTTTAAATCTTCTTTCATTTCTTTCAGCAATGTTTTGTAGTTTTCAGTGGACAAGTCTTGCACTCTTTTTATTAAATTTATTGCTAGGTATTTTAGTCTTTTTGATGCTTTTGCAAACAGAGTCGGTTTATTAATTTTATTTTTGGATTTCTCACTGTTTGAAAAATTTCATCGTTTGGATTTTCTGTCTACAAAGTATTATGTCCGTGAATGAAGACAGTTTGGTTTCTTCCTTTCTGATCTGGATGCCTTCTATTTCTTTTTTTCTGGCTTGATTGCACTAGCTAGAACTCTAGGACAACGTTAAGTAGAGTTGATGAGGGGAGACACCCTTGTCTTTTCCTCAAATTTAAGAGGAAGATGCTCTGTCTTTCATCATTAAGTGCGATGTTTGCTGTAGGTTTTTTCTTATGCGTGCCCTTTTCCAGGTCGAGGAATTTTCCTTCTGTTGTTCGTTTGTTCAGTGTTTCCATCATGAACAGATGTGACTTCTTCGGCTTGTGCACATGGATGCGGCCCACTTTGCCACCTGAAGGTAAGGAGGGCGGAACCCAGAACTGGAGGGAGGATGTCGGAGGTCCTGCACCCAGTCGACCTGGGCTCCCCCCGACTTCTCAGCGTCTCGTCATGAGGGCCAGCAGGTGTCTTCACCTGCGGCTGACTCCTCGTGGACACACCACCGCCTCCGAGCAGCCTTCCCCGACCCAGCACCCCAGGGCGCTGTGTCCTCTGGATCTCCGGACTTCCCGTGGCTCTCCGTAGCCCGGCCGTTGCACGTTTCCCCGGTGGCCGTGTCTGACCCTTTGTCCTGATTTCTCTGCCGGCTCCTCTGGGCAGAGGCTTCGCTGCCTGCGCGTCTTGCAGCACTGGGCATCGCGCTTGCGAAGAGCACACACTCAGCTCTTTAACAAATTAACGAAAAGATCCTTGAGTGATTACTACTGAAACCGGATTATACACTTTAATTCTTTCTCTAGGAAGCCTTAGAGGAAGGACTGTGAGACAGACCAGTGTTTTTTTAAAGCCTGGGAGCTATTTGCTCAATGAAGCCTTAGAGGCACCCCCTGGGCGAAGCAAGGCGGGGGGGGGGGGCGCTCCTTGCTCGGGAAGGCCCCTCCCCTCCCCTCCCACTCTGTGCTCAGTGGAGCTGTTTTGAGAAATGCAGACCACCTTTTGCAGATGAGCCTCGTCCGGTTTCATACGGCTAGTTGGGACAGGCCCAGGGTCAGAACCCACGTGTTCTGAATCCCAGGCTGGTGCTCCTTGGGGCCCAGAAAGGAACCCTGGTTGTGTGACTTTGCCCATAAACCGTGCTGCCCTTACTACGAATCTTTCCCTTTCGGCACCGCTGGTGACAATCAGGAGAGCCTCAGAGACGACCTTGTATTAATTTTGCAGTCAAACACATGGCCGCCTGGCGGGGTGCAACGCTGCTCTCTGGGGGGACGCTGCTCCTCCACGAGCTCGGGCTTTTTCTCATCAGATGAATATTTTAGGTAGAACTCACGGCCGTGACGTAATGCAGATCCTGAAAATGAGAAAACTATTTCTTGACACTAAAAATACGAAATCTTGGTGAGGAAGGTTTACCGAGAACCCTTAAACTGTCCACAAGCTGGAAGGTGCAAAACAGAAACTTTAGGAAATAGGATCTAGTGCCATAAACCTCAGGCCCCGGGGGTGTCAGGCGCCCTGGGGTGGTGGAGGCTCCTTCCTGCTTCTCCCTCGTGGGGGGCCACAGAAACGAGAATGCGGAATTTAAAGTGCCTGGGACCGTCCCTGGGGCCAGAGAGTGGCCAGGACTCAGGGCACAGCCCCCAGAGCTGCTGGGCACTGGAGAAGGGGCTCGAGGGGGCCTGGGGGGCTCGAGGGGGCCCGGGGGGCTCGGAGGGGGGGCGGCTCCGGAGCCTTCCTTTCGCCCACCAGGTGCTTGCTGACGAGGTTGCAGAGTTTCGGATTTCCCCTGTTGTCCTCCCGCCTCTAAGAACAAAGGACGGGGATCAGCAGGGGTGGGGTGGGGGGTGGGGGGCTCTGACCACTTTCTTCCTGGCCTGGCTTGGAAGGGTCCTGGGAAGCCACGGCGGGCCGCCTGCGGCTCGAGCTGGCCCGGCGAGCGCCCACGTCGGCTGGCCGGCTGTGTCGCTGCTCCTGGGGCGTCGCTGTCACACGGCGGTGGGGCCGCAGCGGGCGGCTCAGCGGGCGCCGTGCCCAGGCCCTCTTCGCACGGTGGGCTTCCTTTCCAGGCTTGGCACGCGAACGGTGTGGTGGGGACATGTCCAACGACCTTCAAGTGGATCCGAGGGTTGAATGTTAAAAGAAGGGCGCTGTCCGGGAAGCATGGCGAGGTCACCGGCCGGCCCAGCGGGGCGGCGTGGGGCGTGCAGACCCTGCACCCTGTGCCCGGCGCTCGGGTGGCCCGGGTGCCAGCGTGGTCCCGGTTACTCGATACACTAGCAACACCAGCTCGTCATCTGATCCCTTGTGTTTCGAGGACTAAGTGGCTCCTCGATTTGAATGGCATTTCCTGTGCTCTGGAAAGTCTCGTTTCTGATTCTAAGTATGAGGGTCAAGCCCGCTGGCTGGCCGAGAGTTATCGAGGGCTCACCTGAGTCTGAGGAACTCTTAGGAATTTGTTTTCTGGGATGCAGAGAAGAAGGGATGCCCAGTGTCCACTGGTTGGTCTGATTTTAAATTTGGGGAGATAGGGAGAGTTTGTTGTGATTGACTTACAGGCAATGGATTCCTCTAATAATGTCGGGAACATCCGATATTACTCCGAAGTAATTGTGTATGCTGCTGTCTCTCTGAAATAAGATCGCACTTAATTAATAGAATTTCCCAGCTGAAAATCTCATTCAATTTCCAAGTGCCGCCATGCTACATTCCAGCCTCTACATATTAACTCCTTAATATTCTTTTTTTGGGGGGAAAAAACACCATTCCGATTTGATCTATTTTGGAGAAAATTCCACTTTATTCAGAACTATATTGAAAAGAAACTGATGTGGTTTTGGAAATCGTATAATTTCCAATGAACATCAAAAAAATTGCAATATGGCGTGTGTATAAATGTGGATGAGATAAAACTTCTGTTTTTAAGCTGCTAATATGATGTTTCTTAGTATCCGTCAAAATGAAATGCTCTTTTAAAGCCCGTCCACGCCGCACACACTCTCATGGATGGCGTGATTCTAATTTCTCTTGCTACCCGAAAGTTGCAGCCAAATTAAATTAATACATGAGAGACCTGTTTTGTTCGGCTCCTGCAGTAACTACCTCTGTTCCTTGAAAGGCCTTTCTTTTTCCCGACTTCCTTATCTGAAAAGGTTTACCATGTCTCCGTGCAAAGTGCTTGTCATGCTTTAGAAAAATCACAAGCCGCAAAAAGTCAGGATTGTCAGTTCAGAAGACAGCGCTCGTTCCACTGGGTACCGCTGAGCAAGCGATGCGGGCAAACGATCTTTAGGAAAAAAAAAAAAAAAAAACCAGGACGGGAACGGGGGCAGAATGAGGATAAAAAGGGCTTCCGGCTTTCTTCTCGGTGAAGGCTGGCGGCAGGAACCCGCAGACGCCTCTCGGAGAGGTCATCTGTTGGGTAACGGAGAACGGGCAGCAGCGGGGGCAGGCGAGGCTCGCGGCGGGGGGCAGGGGCACCCGGCGGGGGGCGGGGGAGCCCAGGGCGGGGCCGGTCGGCTCTGCGGACCTCTTTCCTGCTGACGATGCTCGTGGGGCAGCGCAGGGGGGTGCCCCATGCGTGAGGCTGCGGGCGAGCCCGAGCATCCACCCGCTTTCCATCTCTCCGTGGTCTCATTCATTATGGATTCATTTCTATCTGAACAGGGCGTCTTATTAAAAATTATTAACATGTCAAAAATTTCCTAGTCCCGTGATATTTCTTCTACTTTTCTACTATCTTATTCTCTGTGTGAGTGAGAGTCTTGTGAGGGAGAAGCAAACTCGCGGCCGCAGACGGTCACGATTTTCAGCGCACGTCTTTGTTAAGGAATCCCTGCCTCGCGTGGCTCCTCTCGTAAAATGCACTGCTTTCACAAAACAAAAACAAAAATGAAAACGAAACAGAACACACTCAGAAGACGCATCCTCCATGGAAGTCGGTTCGTGAATATCCAGTTAAGAATCATGCTTTGGGTTTCTCCAGGAAAGTTTCATTTGTCGTCTTCGTCTTGCAAAAAGCCATCTGCTCGCTTAGAACTGCCGGGGGTGCTGTGGCTGGGCCTGGCCTGGGCTGGCTGGGCCCTGGGGCGGCCCTCGCCCCTGACCGAGCACAGGGAAGCGGGAGCGCCCATGGGTTTGGCCCTCCCAACGGGGACACCCCAGCCCTGGCCTTCTATCTACTCAGGAGAGTGTGGGAGACAGAGCAGGGGCCTTCCAGCCAGACTCCCTCGGGCAAAGGCCCCCACGACGTGGACGTTTTGAGGTGGATCTTTGAGGAAGCACACTGCGACCAGATGGGCCGGGCTGTCTCCCAGGGGCCCGTAAGGAGCACTTGGGCTCAGGGAGGGAGAGTCGGTGTCGTCTCTCCTGCGTCGCCGGCCGGGGCACATGCCCGTGGCCGCGGCGGCCAGCGGCTGGCGCCCTCGCACCGGTCAGCCGGAGAACCGTGGAGGCGGGCGCCGGGGCGTGGCACTGGCCATTCATCAGCCGCCGTGGCTGTGGCCGGTGCCTTGCACGCACACGGCCACCATTCATCAAGCCCGCCCTCCTTCACAAACAATCTGACGGGCGATGATTCTTTGCTTTCTGCCTCCCGACGTGCAGGCCCGGCCAGGGGACCCAGCAGTAAATATCTATCTTAAACAAATTGCTGTCAGCGCCAAGTCACCAGGGGCATTTAAGAGGGAATTAGGAATTAAGAATTTGTGGCGATGGGTAATAAAAGATGGATTGGCTTATTTGCGTGGCTCTGCAAATGTGTGCATTGAAATAGGTGGAAAAGGCTAAAATAAGACAGCAATTATGCTTCTCAATAGGTCACGCCCCGTTATCTGGCAATTAATTTGCTAGTTACTTTGTTAAAGTAGTGTGTGCATGTGTGTTCATATCTATGTCTAACCTGCATGTGTACGTATATGTATCCATCTCTCTCTCTCTCTCTCTCTATATATATATACACACACACACACACACACACATATATATGCCTAGTATATACCTTGAACATGTATCACTGTGTACCATGTATATATAACTACGCAGGTGTAGTATGCATTATGTACACACGTATTGGAATGGGGAAATTAAATATTAGCGTGCATCTTAGAAGGGAGAAGTTAAAACAAGCAGACGCTACCTACGCGTCTTCCTGTAGTAGCAATAGTCTGGCGATCCAAGGACTACGCTTTGCAAAAGAGGCACATTAAACGTTTGCTTTTATAAGTGCAGGGTGTTTGAATAATTTAAAATTCGTGCGGAACAAGTCTGTGTGCCCACATTTTAGGATTTAATCTTTCTGGCAATCTGAAAGCAAAAGAAGTTAACCGGAGCTAAACGGCTCGATTATCTCGCCGTCTGTGTTTTACGTGCTGTCAACACTCTGCAGTAAGGAGATTACGATGTTTAAAATCAGGCTTACACATGTATTTTCTACTTTTTAAGCCAGAAAACCCTCCAAATTGTTAGGGCTAAATTCTTTAATCTCCCTGCTTAGGCCAAAAGGCGAGCTCAGGAAAAAACCCGCCGTGCTCCACCGTAAAGACAGGCTTTGGGGGGCGGCGGCGTAGGGGTGCATGGGTGTGCGTGGGTGTGTGTGGGTGTGCGTGGGCGTGCGTGGGTGTGCGTGGGCGTGCGTGGGTGTGCGTGGGTGTGTGTGGGCGTGCGGTGCGCCCCTGTCCTGGCGGCTGCTGGGCCGGAGGGGGCTGGGCCTTTCCTGAGTGGACTCGTGTCCCGTGTGGACCAGGGACGAGGCGCGAGGGGTGAGGGACGAGCCTGGTTTACGTTGGAGCCCACGAGTGTCCAAGACGGTGCACCCCCTTCTCGCCGTGAGAGAGGCGGACGGGGTGAAGTTGGGGAGCACGCCCACCGCCTTGGCTTCCCCCACCCCGTCGGCCCCCGGCCGCCCTCGGGCCCCTCCTTGGCCCGGTCCCTCCTTCTACCTCTGCCCGGTGCCCAGATGCGATAAGCGTATTCAAACCTGTCTGCACAAGCACCTTCCTGTTACTTTGCTTGCGGATTAGCAGAAAGCCTTTGGTATTCTGGTCAGATGGGTTAGAGAAATGCGGACATTTCTGTCCCCAAGAAAGAGCTGGTTAGGAGAATACGGTTGGGGCAGCATGGAGCCCTGTGAGGTCTGAGCCCTATGTCCTCTGCCCTGGGGAAGGGCACCTGGGGGCTGCTCCCAAAACCTCCCCGGGACGCATGGGCTGGACAAACGGGGCACAACGGGGCAGTCCCGGGCCTGATCCTTGAGGGGCCCCGACGAGGGGTCACCTCCCCAGAGCCACCGCCCTCCTGGCCTGGAAGTGGGGGTGTGGCTCGGCACCCTCAGGGCCACCCGCGCCTGCCCACCTGCTGCCCCGCCTCTCTGGGGCGCGGTCAGACTCTCCCTCCCGCGGTGCCCCCCGCCCTCCCCCCAGCTCCAACAGGTGCCTGCTGCTCCCTGCTTTGATGCGCACGCGTGCACACATGCACACACACGTGCACACACACGCGCACGCACGTGCACACACGCACGTGCACACACACGCGCACTTCTGCTCCTTTCAGCTGCGGTCCTGCCCCTTTTTCCTGTCCAGGCACACTTTTCTCCATTCTCTGAGCCCTCCCCCAGCCCCGACTCCCCTCCCCTCACCCGCCTCCAGCGGCCCCCCGTCTGCTGAAGTCGATGGAGCATCAGGCTGGGACCTCCGGTCTCCCCTGGGACCCGCACGCCCCATCCCCACTGCCCCTTCTCAGGTTCCTTGGCCCCCCCCCCGTCTCTGCCTTTCAGAGTCGGGCTCCTTAGGGTGTGTCCCCTGCTTCCCTCTCACTCTGCACGCGGTCCCCGGCGATGCCGTCCCCTCCTGGGTGCGATGACCGCCCTGTCCAGCCCCGCTGCGTGGCCGACTGTCCGCGGACCGCCAAGGCTCTTGGGCATCAAATCGCAACGTGCCCTAGGTTCCTGCCCTCACCCTGGGCCTCGGGCAGCTCGAGAGGTTGCATCAGGTGGGGGCGTGGACAGCACATCCCTGAGCAATGGGTCCGGAGGCCGGAGGTCCCAGATCCGGGCTCCGTGTCTCACGCGAGCCTCCCTGGCGCCAGAGGGCCGAGTTTTCACGGTGTCCTCACGGGGTAGAGGGCGGGAGCAGACTCGCTGGGGCCGCGTTCATCAGGGCGCGAATCACGTGCACAAGGGCCCCACCCTCACAACGTCATCAACCCTAATCGCCCCAAAGGCCCCGGCCCCCAACGCTACCGCGCTGGCCGTTGGGGCTTCGGCATTGGAACGAGCAGGGTCACCAACCTCGGTCCGCAGCAGCCAGGCCCAGAGGAAACCGAAACGGCGGTGACGGTGCCGCGAGGGCAGCACGTGGCCCCGGCCCTGCCCGGCCCTCGCCCGGCCGTCTTCCTGGACGCCTCTCATTTCCTTCCTGCGCGATCCGAAGGCCGGTCGGCTCACCCGCGGTCCTCCCCGCTGCCGCCATCCCGGTCTGGGCCACCATCGCCTCGCCCCCAGACTCCCGGGGCGCCTCCCGCCTGGCCGCCCTGCTCTCCAGCCCTGTTCTGGTCCTCACGGCATTTCGGCCATGTCCCAGGTCCTCGGATAATGCCTAGATGGCGTAAAGTGGCCTCTGGGCATGCCCATCTCTCCTTATCCTTGCCTCTCCAGCATCCTCTGTCCCCCACTTCTGCAGACCACCCACAGGACTGTCCTCCGGGGCCGTGGGCTTCTTCCCCGACCCCAGCTTTGCCTGGTCAGCGCGTCCCGAGGTCTCGGAGCCACGTGGTTCCCAAGGAGCATTGGGGTTCCTGCTGTGCTTGGCCGCACGCCCTTTCCGCGAGCGCCCCCACCCCTCTGGCCGCCAGAGCTCTGCCCTGACCACACAGTGTGGCCTTCGATTCGTCCCCTGCTGCCCACCAGCCTGCCCTGCCGTCGCCGTGGTCGCTTGCCGCTCACCCGCGGCTGCCGAGTGAGTGAGCCCAGTTCCCACCAGGTGCATTTCCAATCTAAACGCCTCTGAATTTAACAGGCTAGATGTTCTTGCAGAGTTTTTCGTGGAGATTTTAAGTGTTAAAAGACGGAGCGTGTCTGCGATAAAGTCAGTTGTTTTAGGAAGCGACTTTAAAAACTAAACTTCTTCAGTGGAGGAAGAACGTGAGTCTGCCTGTGCCCCAGGGGAAGGGCATTTGCCCGTTGTCACCGTTGTCACCCTGGTTCCCTTCCTCCTCGTCTCGCCAGCAGCCGGCCGTGACCTGGCCGTCCACAGGCTCCTAGGTGCCGAGCGTCCTGCTCCGCTGCCCCCCACAGCCGCCCTGCGAGGCCGTGTTTACTCCCGTTTTACAGACGAGGAAACCGAGGCTCAGCGACGTTTCCACCGGGTCTGGCCGACTCTGTTGGCCACGGTCCTGGCCAGCATTCTGTCCCCTCCCTCATCTCGCCGGTCCGCCCCCCAGGCTTGTTTCTGGGAGGGGCGTCCCATTCGTCGAGCCTTGGCACCGGGGGCTGGGCAGTCACGCCCGTCAGCGCTCAGGGCGGGAGGCGGAGAGGTGGCAGCCGTCCTCGCTCTCGCGGTGCTCCCGGGGCGCGGGCTCAGCAGCCACGGCGCGCCAGGCACAGAGGCGCCAGCATTCGGCTGGTGGGACGAGGCCCAGGGAGGCTCACCGGGACGCCAGGCTCACCGGGACGCCTGGTGGAGGGCGGTCGCCGGGGCTGAGGGCCAAGGGTTGGGTAGACGCTGGCGAGGGGAGCCGGGGAGGTGCCCCAGACACCGGGGCAGAGGGGCCGGCGTGCCGGGGCCGCCAGGAGAGGTGGGCAACAGTGACCGGGAGTGAGGCCGCAGGGCCGGCCCCCGGCCCCGAGGACCGGGCATGCGGCGCGGTCTGGCCCCGCTGGCCCTTCCCTGCGCCATGGCAGTGAGCAGCCCTGAAGCCACATGCACGGGCCTGGCGCCCCTCGGTGTGTGTCAGTCACCGGGGGGCTCGCTCAAGGGCAGAGCCCTGGGCGCCCTCCGCAGCTTCTGGTCCCGGAGGCCTTCAGGGGCCCTGCACCCGGACTAGCTTCCCGGGAGGCGGTGACGCAGGTGGCCTCGGGCCTCATGCTGAGGGCGGCTGACTCCGTGGTGACTCAAGGTCCTGGGGATACAGCGGGCTGCCCGCCTGCTGCCTTCGGGGCCGTGGTGCTGGACGGACCCCGTTAGAAGTGAACCCCGTCTTGGCGGCGTGAACGCCTGTTTGCGTCTGGGAAGCGCCCTCCCTTTCTGTCACCTGGGAGGAATAACGCTGATTTAATCCCTTACGGAGCAGAATTATTAATGTAATATTAATAAATGTATGTATTAATAATTTAATAAGTCTTGTAAGTAATATAAATAATGTTACAGATGATAGTAAGATTTAATGTCTGGGGTGAAGGGGGCGTGGCGGGCTGGAGAAAGCTGAGCCTCCGGATGCTCGGCACGGGAAACGGGGAGCAGGCAACGCGTGCATGTGTGAACGTGTGTGTGCGTGTGCACACGTGTGCATGTGTGTGCTCACATGTGCACATGTGGGCGTGCAAGTGTGCACTTGTGTGTGCATGTGCATATGCGCATGCGCACGCATGTGTGAGTGTGTGCGTGTGTGACTGTGTTTGAGTGTGTGCATGTGCATGCATGTGTGAGTGCACGTGTGAGTATGTGTGCACGTGTGTACGTGTGACTGCGTGTTTGAGTGTGTGCATGCATGTGCATGCATGTGTGCACATACATGTGCATGTGTGAGTGTGTGCATGCATGCATGCATGCATGTGTGTGCACACGTGTTGGGGGACTTGAAGGAATAGCCCGTTCGGCTCTAGGGTGGGCAGAGACTGTCGGGCGGGGAGGGAGCTGGACGCGGCGGCCCCTTCCGTCTGGGCCGTCCCTGCGGTCTGCTCTCAGCAACGTTCCCTGGGCAGGGGGCGGGGGGCCCCATCTCTGGTCCCCTACTCCGCCACTGGATGTGCCAGCCTGGGTCCCAGGGACAGGAGCTTTTGAAGCCGGTCTCTGAGGACTGGATTCTCCTCACTCCCACCCGGTACAGGGACCATCCTGGGTCTGTCCCCAGTTCCCAGAGCAGAGTCCCCAGCACGCTGCGACCTGGCGTCAGCCACCTCGGCGCCCGGGGCAGATGCTCCCGCTGCTGGTCTGGTGCCCCTACACCCCACTGCGCCCGCGCCGGGCGCATCTGCACTCAGCACGCCTTCCTGCAGCCCGCGGAGTCGTTAGCGGTGATGAGATGGGCCCAGATGTTGGAGGAACATGGCTGTGCTCCACGGACCGCCGCTGGGACAGATAAACTCGGGGACGCGGCGAGTCGATTCCACGCCAGGCGTCTGGCAAGGCGGCTCCTTGAGAAAGGAGGGGCCGACGACGCTTAAAGGGGGTGGCGGCGGGAGGAGGGGGCGCGCTGCGCCCCAGGTGTCCCTTCCGCCCTCCGAGATGCCCGGCGCGGTCTCGTCCGGGCCTTGCCACGTGCGGCAGGGGTCACAGAGGGGGCTGCGGCATCGGGGTCACCTAAGGCTGGTTATTTGACACCCCGAAGCTTCAGTTCTCCTGTCTCTAACAGGGACTAACAGAGATACCCGCTCCCGGAGGACTGAGCGCGGAGGCAGGGACCTGTGTCGGGGGACGTTCACCATCCGGCCTCGGCGCGGAGGAGACGCTGTTCCCGGGGTCCGTTTTATTCCCTCCTGCTCAGGCACCTCACACTCCGAGCTCGGTTTGGGAAGGATTTGGCTTCAAAGGCATGCGTTTCCAGTGAAATCCTGAAATAAAAGTGCTGGGTTTTTAAGATGTCTTTTTAATTTTTTAAAATATTTTTATTTTTAAATATAGTGAATTAGAAAATATTACTGCTCTTCGTGTGGCATCAGGTAATCAATGGCTTTGAGAAAAAGTAGTGGGAAAATGATCAAAAATGATATGTCGTTAGGATTCTGAAAAAAAAGAAGTATTTTTACAAAATTTCATGAAACGTTTGCACTAGAATCTTAATACGGCTGCCGTCATTGCACAGTACGCTGATAACGTGATTCGTCGCGCACCGAAGTGTGTCACAGTTCGGATCACGTGGGGATTCGCCCGCTCGAGACATTTCCAGAACGAAGGGAAATGTCAGGAGCGGCCGTGGCCGCCCTCTCGTGGGCGTGGCAAGGACTGACCTGCGATGCAGGGAACAGAGTCGGCGATGGCGACGCCGACCGGACCGGGCGCCCAGAGTCACGCCGGGCGAGCGGCCACGCCACGGGGCGAGCGACCACGCCACGGGGCGAGCGACCGCGCCACGGGACCACGCCACGGGGCGAGCGACCACGCCACGGGGCGAGCGACCGCACCACGGGGCGAGCGACCGCACCACGGGCCGAGCGACCGCGCCACGGGACCACGCCACGGGGCGAGCGACCACGCCACGGGGCGAGCGGCCACGCCACGGGACCACGCCACGGGGCGAGCGACCACGCCACGGGCCGAGCGACCGCACCACGGGGCGAGCGACCACGCCACGGGACCACGCCACGGGGCGAGCGACCACGCCACGGGCCGAGCGACCGCACCACGGGGCGAGCGGCCACGCAACGTCGTTTTGTACTTTCAGAGCGAAAACGAGCATTGCGCCGGTGATTCCTCCCTCCCTCCCTCGCCCAGCTCGTGGGGCCGCGCGCGCCTGACGAGGTCGCCTGACGAGGTCGCCTGGCGAGGTCGCCGTTCCCGCGCCCGTGCTGGGACTGCGGTTTCACTGAAAAGGCCGCGACCCGCGGAAATGCCGGCGCTGGCGTCCGCGGCCCTCGCCCGTCTCCATCGCAGCCGGCGGCGCGGCATGGGGCGGCATCGCTCTGGGCGCTCGGGGTGTCGCATGGCAGAGGGAGACCGTTGTCGCCCTGAACACCTTTCGTTGGTTCAGTTACAGGTCTCGCTCGTTGACTCGTTCCATCTGTGTGCGTTTAAACATTGAAGAAGGTCCGGCGAGCAAGCAGCGACCGATAATTGAAGCCCAAGAAAGAGAATCATTCATTGATTTTTTTTTCCCACGTGTTCATTCACTTCTTCACCCGCTGCCTTTGGTGAGCGAGGCGTGTGCCCTGTGCCCACAGCGGTCCCGGCCTGTCGGTGACATAGATGCCCAAGGAGACACTTCCGATCGCGCGTAACCACCGAGGGGCCGCGAGCCCGAGGGTGACGCTGGGCTGGGGCAGGGGCTGGGGTGAACCGCGCTCGGGGTGCGGCGGCGGCCTGGTCGTGTGCGAGGCCGTCCTCGGTCCCGAGGTTAAGGAGTAAAACGTAGTGTTAAAGCCTCAGCGCTCACCACTGTGGTGTTCGATGACGTGCCTGAAAGAGTGGAAACCTCTAAAGGGTTCCGGCCCTCTCTCCTCTGATAGGAATTTTCTCTGTAGGGAAATGAGGCGGCTGGTCCTAACCGGGCCCTGTGTCACCACGGCCTAGTAGCGTTTAAGCCACGGTGCCTCACGTGGGGCCACCAGGCCGGGAGGTGCCGGCGCAGGGGGGGCCCTGCAGGTGGGGGCACAGGTGGCCGAGGTGGGCCCACACGTGCAGGGACTGTCCAGCACCGAGAGCAGACCCCCAGTGAGACCTGGGGGAGGCCACCCCTGCCCTGGCCTCCCGTCCGGCTCGCGGTCACCGACACACATGTGCCCCCCGGGAGCCTCTCACCCTAGGGACTTGTCCTTCACCTCCCGCCTCTTCCGACCCACTGTCCGGCCTCCGGCCTCAGCATAAACGCCTCCGCCTGGGTCAGAAGCCCCTTCTGGGCTCACGTAGCACCTGAGCACAAAGCCGCCTCCGCGACCGCCCATATCTTGGGATGACACCGGCGTGATCCTCTGATGCTCTTCGCCTTTGTGTCTGCGTTTCGACAACCTCCTCCAGGTACTTCTTACGTGCACTGCAGTGCGAGAGCCCTCGGCCTCTTCTGGGGCTTGGAAGGCCACCCGGAGGCCCTGGGGGCGAGCCACCTCCCAGATCACAGCGGATTTCCAAGTGCGGCCGCGGCCAGCTCGGGCCCGTGTTCACAGCGGCGGGCCCGCGGCTGTGGCTTACCTTGCCCTCTGTGGCCCCCCGCAAGGAAGGCTGTATCAAGGCAGAACTTCTTTTGTTTTGTTTTGTTACTTACATAAACTGTAAAAGTTTTTTTTTTTAATACAACAAAATGAAAATAAAGGGTAAGTTATAAATGCCACCTCTTAATAGGACGGCAGTGAAATTGGAGCACTACATCATTGACCACTGAAAAACTACTTTCATAATTGTTTTAATTTTCTCTCTTGGTGTTATGAAGACCTTTACTGCACACAGTTCTGTGTTAGCACCTTTATTTGTAATGAAAGGGGGGGGGGTGGGAAGAAAATTGAGGCTAAAACATGGCCCAGCTTCTGACGGCAGCAAGTAGAGGGAGACTCTCACCCAAAGGCGTTTAACACGAGCTCGATGCCGCGAAAAGCAAGATCATTAAATTCCTCTTTCCTTTTATTTGAGCTCCTCCTCTTCCTCCTGAATATGTCTTGAACAGACCCCCCCCCCCCCCCCGAGATCTACGCCCGGCATCACAGCGAACCTGCGGAAAGAGGTAACTAAAAGTCTGAGCCATTGATGTTCGGTTCTCAGAAGCAGTTGCTCATGAAGACCTCCTCCTGGATTTTTTCCAGTCCTGATGAAAAGGCTTGCTTTTTGCTAAAAGTCAAAAAAATGTTTGTCCCTTAGAAAACTAAATTTTTAAAGGCTTTTTTATTATTATTATTTTAGCAAAGTCAGCAGATCATTGAATTTCCCAGGTTTAAACAAATCTCTATTTTCTTCATTTTCAGGAGAGAGAGTTTAGATTGCACTGCATTTTTTTTTTTTTTTTTTTTAATTCTTTTGCAGTTGGGAGCACGGCGACACATTCCATGTGGGGGGGGGGCGGGGCGGGAGAGGGGTGGCAGTGGATTCTGGTTGTTTGCTGTTCACTTCAAAGCCGTCTCCTTTTCGGAATAAAAACCATGGGAGACATTAAGACGGAAACATCTTCCTCCTGACCAGGCGGTGGGCGGTGACAATCATTCAGAGGCTACTTTGTCACCGATTAGAGAACTTGTTTCTGTGTTATGTTGACTCTTCTGTGAGTCATATACCTGAAGACTGAGCAGCAAAATGCCAGGCCCTGCTCCCCTGCCCCCGAGCGTGTGGCAAAGATTTTAGACACACCGACAGACTCACACACCCCCCACGCACATGGAGTGGGCGAGTGTTGGAACCCGAGACCGTTATGTGAGGTGAGGAGGTTTTCTGCTGAAAACCTCCCACTTAAACCCAGGGGCCTGACTCAAAGCACGTTTATCAGCGGCTCCGAGTCGGGGCCGTGCTGTGACTGCCGGGTCAGGCTTTCGACCTGGAAAAACCCGGAGCCGCCACTGGAACCGAGGCTGTAAGGACAAGGAGGCCTGCCTGCCCCGCGGGGGTGGACTTAGAAGGTCGTGCGTGGGTCTGTCTCCGAGGGCACCGTGGGGTGCCGCTCTGCGTGGAGGCCACGTCACCTTCTCCCCGACAAGCCCGGGGCTGGGCAGGCCCTGCTGTTTTTGTTAAACAGCCAAATGTATCCGCCGAACCGAGTGATACTGTTTATGAATTTAAAAAACGAGGTGCGAGCTGACTCTCTCGGGACTAGTCAGTGGATTCCACCCCAAGCGCAGAGCAGGGGTCTGAAGCTGGCTTCGAGCAGAGGCGGCCGGGGAGGGGGCTTTGTAAAGGGAAAACACTCCCTGAGATGTGTAAGCTTCAGTAACCGGTGGGAATAAAACCCCCGAAAACCCCGCGGTTTTGGAGTGCTGCCTCTGCCGGCTGCGTTCTCCCAGCCGAGTTGCATCCCAGCGCGGACCGTCGCCAGATGGAACTCGCTCCCGTCGCTTATTTATTTTCGGTTTGGAATGGACAGGGCGGTGGCTCTGTCGCGGCCGGGGGGAGGCACGGTGATCGCCGAGACTCCGGTCAGAGCCAGGTCGCTGGCCGGTCACGCGCCATCCGTGCGGCGGGTCCTGCGGGTCGGCCGTGGGTTCGGTCCACACGGCTGCCTCTTAGTCCACTCTCTCTTCCTCCTGGACGCGCGCTGAGCCCGGAGCCTGCTGTCCGTAGCACACGTTTCACATCATAAGGACACTTCCCGTCACGGAGGGCGACTCTCCCTACCGATGACTCGAGTGCTGGACGGCAGAGCTCGAGGCCGGGACTGACCTCACGCCCTTCGCTCGACTTCCTCGGAGAAGGCCCGCGACCCGCCGCCCCCCGGGCTCCGTCCTGTTTTGCATCTCCGAGAGCTGTTCGTCTACCCCAACCAGCCCACCCTCTGGGGCGGTGGGCAGCAGCCCTGCGGGGAATGGGCTCGTTTGTAAGCAGCCACACTCCCAGGGAGGTACCTCGGGGGTCTCTAGGCGATGAGGGCGGGACCTGCAGGCCACCGCTGAAGTCGCTGGGACGCGGCCTGTGCTGACAAGGCGGGTCCGCCGGAGACGCGTCCTGGCGTCCCGTGGGCTCAGGGGGCTGCCGGTGAGCGGCTCCGTGCGGCCTGCACGCACCCCGGCCACCTGCTGGAAGACCACCTGGCCCGTCCGTCTTGGAAGGTGCAGCCAGACTGAGGGGCGGGTCTCCGCGCCCCCATTATTGCCGTTGCTCTGGGCGCTAATCGCAGCCGCGCCCGACAGGTTCACGGGCCCCGCCTGCCTCTCTTGCCCCTGAGCATCGGTCACCATTCTACCCGGGGGCTGCAGAGCGAGCTGAGACATTGGCTTGTGTCTGGCTCGTATCCCCTCCTTTAACTCTGCTACCCGCGAAACAAGTCAGGCTGTGCCGGACCCTGGAGGGGACCCACTGGCCCGGCTTCTTGCTTGTGAACGGAGCCCTGACTTGTTTTGGGTCCAGCTCCAGAGGGTGCACATAATCTGACCGAGCTGTTCCTGGCAATTTTGTTCTACTTGGCTAGCGACTGGTGTTTAGGTTTTCATATGATCCAGATCCGGGCAATAAGACCCCTGGGGAGTCTTCTAGGGGTTCTAAATAAGCCTTTACTTGCTAAGAAGGGAGAGGAGAATGGGGAGGACGTCCTTCCTGCTCGGGACATGTGGTGTGAGGTGCGATGTTTGGCACCCAGCAGCCATTTCACTGCTATGAGGGGAGAGCTGGTCAACTCCCTGAAGATGGATGAGGAGGCGTTGGAGGACCCTGGGTCTTTAAATGCTCTTGTGTCACCAAAGGAGCCTTGGGGGGGGTCTCGTTAGGTGAGATAATCAGGGCTTTCTTACTTGCATCACTTTTTTATTTTATTTTTTAATTTTTGGCTAAAAGGCACCCAAATGACACACAGACATTTTTACTCTCCCTAGAAGTAGTTTTGTTCCTTGTTTTGCTGTTTTTTTTTTGGGGGGGGGGGATGGAAGTTATTTTCCCCAAGGGAAAATTCGGATGCCGGGTCTCTTCGCCTTGGCTTCTGTTTTCCAAAAGCTGAGTTCCCAAAGAGTTTATTCCTGGGGCAGGGGGCCCGGGGAGGGGGCGGAGTGTGCAGTTCCCAGAAATTGCTGACCGAGGCCATCCCGCGAGCTGGAGGTCTCCACGGCACAGCCAGGGAGGCTGGGGCTGGCGTGGGAGCCCCCGAGCCTGCCTCCGAGGGACCCATGGGCCAGAACGGTGAGGATCCCTGTGAAGCCTGAGATGGGCTGGGGACGCGAGGCCATGGCCCATCTCCTGGAGACCCTGGAAGCCTCTCGAAGTCTTATGCGCATGAGGGGAGGGTGACGGCTCAGATAAAATTCCTGCCGGCTCAGCGGGAAGGTCCCCGGGGTTGGGTTTCATTAGTGCCCATCTTGGCAAACTCTTCGCCCCACATGCGTGTGGTGGGCGAGCTGAGTTCCCCACGGAGCACGCTCCAACGGGGAGGGTGCCACAGAGCAGCGGCCAGAGGCAGCTGCGTAGCCGCACGGCCCTTTGAGGGGGCCAGTCCCCCCCCCCCGCCCCACCCCATGCCTTCCTTCTGCTAGGACTGTCCTTGGGGCCACCTGAGTCGTTCAACACGAGCATCTTCCTTCTTGCAGCGCCAAGGGAAGCGCCTTGACTGCCCTTTCTTTTTCGAATGACGATGCCATTCACGACAAGGTATCTTTTGGGTGCTGCTAGCTCAGCCTCAGATACTGCTCTCCGGTACCCTCTGACGGGGAGTGGGGGCAGGCGGTGCGGGCCATCCACCGCCACGCTTCCCTTATTCTTCACTGTCCTTCTCATGTTGTATTTATTATAGTTCACGATACAGTATTTTTCTCCAAGTGACTTGGTTTTCTCCTGATAAAAATTTCTAGCACTGCAACTGTATTTCCTTCCCCGAGTCATCCATCTATCATCTATCTATCTATCTATCTATCTATCTATCTATCTATCTATCTATCTATCATCTATTTAAAGAAACTTTTGATTCTGGAGTAATTCCAGATTTACAGAGAAATCGGAGAGAGAACACGGCATGTTCCCGTCTGCCCTTCACCCGGTTCTCGCGGCTGTGAGCCTCTTACGTAACTGAGGCGCGTTGGTCAGAACTGGGACGGCGACGCTGGCGCATTACTGTCAGCTAAACCGCACACTTCATTCCGGTTTGCTCCCCTCCCTCCCAACCCCCCTGGCCCGGCCCACAAACGCCCCTTTTCCGTTCTAGGCTCCCATCCAAGATCCCACAGCACGCCTGGACCAAGTCACAGTTAATTTCATTTTTGAGACACTTGCTCCCCTCTTCCCATCCTGTTTTTAGTGCGGACCTTGCAAGTCACCCGTCATGTTCATCTCGTGGCCTCCTGGCCACCAAAATGTCATTCCTGTCGCTGAATACAGAAGTCACACCAGATAACATCTCTTTAATAAAGTTCCCGACTTCTCTACAATATCTGAGCAGCTAGTAAAATTTTGATAAAATTTAAAGACAGCCTGGGCCATGAGCCAGATCCTCACTGTAGCTTCAAAATAAAATTTGGTGAACAGCGCTCCCCAGAGAGCACTGTGGGAGGGAGCACGTGTAACCCGCAGGAGTGCCAGGATTTTTCTTCGCATGTAAATTTAGAAATTTCCATATTCCTCCTTGTTTATAGGCCGAAAGGTTAGGAGGCAAATGGTTTCATACAAAGATCTTTTCTGTGAAAAGATTAGCATATGCTGCCTTTAAAATGTTCTTAATAGTTTTTAATATCCATAGACGTTCATATGTGATTGTCTCCGTAATCCAATTGGGAAATTAATTGCTTGGTCTTGTGAGTTTCTCGGCGCGAGTCGTGGAAGGGGCGCCAGGATGTAATTCTGTCTGATGCACCTCGAGATAGGCGCGCCCCCGGAACTGATTTCTGGGTCCACAGGCGCCAGCCGTGACCTCAGGCATGGCCGGGGGGCGGGGCGCCCTTGCCGGTCGGTGCTGCGCGTGCACATTTACGCTGTGTCCGCGTTCGGCCTCCTGAAATCTCGGGGCGACATTACCAAGTGAGGAGGACGTCCATGGTCAGTCGTTTTGCCTTCGTGACAACGTACCTGACCTGCCAGACCCTTTTCTCCCTGACTTTCCTGGACTTTCTTGGGGCCACACATGTAGGATGGCATCTTACAAAGGCCTCCCTAGGTGACGCTCCGAGTCAGACTCATCCTGAAAGCTATGAGTCACACGGCCCTGGCCACCGTATTCCGGCTCTCCTGTGTGATCTACCCCAGGTTGGTGAGATTTTTCTCAGCCCACATTCTCTCGGGATGGGGGTCCTGTCTTCGCACGCAGAGGCTGCATCGTCATGGCCTTGGGGACCTGATTCCCTTAAACCCGCCCCCTCCCCTGAGCTTTCCCGACCTCCCATTAGGATGTAACCTCCCTCCCTTCAAATCCCCACAGACACAGGATCTGACTTGCTCATGTCTGTGACCCGCAAACTTCTCTCTGGGGGTCCTCCAGGTGTACGTCCCCTGCCCCTGGCCCCGCTGCCAGTCTGCGGGCACTCCGGACCTGGAAGCCGCTTGTGCCAGAGCTCTGTGGTCAGAAGTGCCCCTGTGGGGGGTGGGTGGACTGGTGGCAGCCCGGGGCGGGGCCGGCGACAGCCCCGAGCACACCGCGCACACAGCGCCCTTGGCCCATCCATCTAAGGCAGGAAGAATTCACTCCTCTAAAGTGCTCAGCGACTGCATAATGCAGCCTCCCAGTCCATTGTTTAAGTGCCCCTTGATCTTTGGACGGCTTTATTATATTACGCACCATCATTCTGAGATCGATTTTGGAACCGTTAAGTCTTTGCTTTGAATGGAATAATCTTATGCTCCAGCGTGGCCACGATTTCTCCCTGTGCAGGCCGGGAGGCGGCCCTCAAAGCCCCCGGAGGGTTCCTGATCGTTTTCCCTAGCGACATCAAGGAGCGTGGACTGACATTCTCCTTGATCCCTCCCGGTTGGGGCCCGCTCCCCGAAGCTGAGCTGTGCAGCTGCCTTTGAACGTCTGGGTTTCGGGGCGCTGGGTGACTGCACCCGCATCTGCCGGTGGCGTGGGCGGCGTGGGTTTTCAGGGTTAATGTGGGTGTTTCTGGAGGCGTGGGGCAGGAGGAGGAAGAGCCACCGGCTTGGCTGAGGGCCAAGGTGCACCCTGGGCATCTGATTGGCCTGCGGGTCGCTCAAGTGGGTGAGCCTGAGCCCGGTCCTTCCGGACTGCCCGTCCCCAGTGTCCTTCCCTTTGGACCAAGCTTCCTGTCTTGCTGTGAGTGGCTGAGCGACCCTCAGTGGGTCTGGGCTGCCTAGTGCCCGGCAGGGAGGTGTCGCATGCCTTTGGACGCGTGAGGAGGAGCAGCTAAGCAGGCTGCTGGCTGGGTGCCGGGGAGCATGGGGCAGTAGAGAATTAACGGGGTCTCCCCACCGTCTGCCCCTGCGCTCGCCTCTGGAAGGACCATGTCGGCCTCCTTAACCTCCTGGGCCCCAGCGTGGGGCCCAATATGGCTCGGTGGCAGAATTAACCAGATATTTGTGGGCACCGTCTCCCCGCCCGCTGACACAGGCGTGCCTGCCTGGTGGGCCCTGACGGTTGGTCGTTTGGGGGAAAACCTGGCAGTTTCTCGACCACGAGCTCTGCAGGGTCTAACCTCTGGGGGTGGCTTCGGTTAGCAACTGTGATATTCCATTTTCTGTGAAACGACTTGTTGACTGAGAAGATAATTCATCTCCCCACGCCTCTGTTTTACAACGTCGATTTACGCCATGCTCGCCGGGGTGGTGCTGACCAAAGGCGGGGCCACGTCACACAGGCTGCCCCGAAACGCGGGCGTGAGAGCGCCCCCCGCCTCCCACTGGGCGTCACCCCATTTAGAAAGAAACACCTGCCCAGGTCAAGAGTTATTTTTAAAAAGTTTACCTGATAATGCTACCTTGGCAAACGATGTGTTGAGGGCGCGTCCTGGCGTGGGCCTCGCTCGCCCCTGGCCGAGCACAGGCTCCGTGACCCGGTTCTGCTCGGCCGACATGCTGGGGTCAAAATCCTGCCTTGTGTCAGTCAAGGCCTTTGAACCGTTTTGCAGCCTTTCCAGGCCTGTTATGTATTTGACCCTCATAACGTCCCCTGGCACGGAGCCCCAGCGAGGCGACCGGCTGGCCCGGGGTCACAGGCGGGAGCCGGGACTAGAACGGGGGTCTCCCCACCGTCTGCCCCTACGCTCGCCTCTGGAAGGACCAGGTCACTGCCGTGCTCACCTGGGGCCTCACGGACACTTTCCGGCACCCACTGCTGCCGCGCCCGGCGTCGTCGGGGGGTGGGGAGGACTGGGAAGGCAGCGCCGTCGCGGCGAGCCCTGGTAGCGAGGGCCCGCAGCGGCCCCCTCATTTCCGGGGGCACCCCCGATCGCAGCCTCGGCTGCCAGAGCAGGTTCCGCAGAGGGAGGCCGCAGGGGCTCCCTGGTGGCTGGTAAGGCTCGGGCTACGGAAGCGGCTGGCGGCCTTCCCGGCCCAGCCCCTTCCTCTGCTCTCTCTGCCCCCCAAACTCTTTAGGGCACATGCTTCTGCCCCAGTGTGGTCGGGGCCGCCGAGCTGTGGGGGCGAGCAGGCTGGAGAAGAGCTGGCTGGGGGTGCAGGAAGTGCGGTTGGTCCAGGCCGAGGGCCGTACCCCAGTGGGAAGAGTCGGGGGGCACAAAGGCAGACGAAAACACGAACGCAACATGCAGAAGGGAGCAGCTCCCCGGCAGGCGTCTGCCTAGCATCACGCTAACGAAGTGAGGCAAGCAGGGCGATGGGCTCCAAACACCAGGAAGAGGCCCTCGACACCCGGCATCCGGCGGACCCCGGCCCCGGAGGCTGCCCCCCCCGCCCCCGCCACGGGGCGGCGGGCCACAGAACCCTCGCCTCGCTCTCCTGGCTGCAGAAGGGGCTGCTCTCAGCCGCCTCGAAGTGAACAGACTCAGGGCAGGGAGCAGGCCGCAAGGAGAGACGCCTCGCAGGCCGGCCACGTGGGGGCAGCAGCTCTGAGCGGTTCCGCTAGAAGCAGAAAAAACAAACTTGCATATTAACGAAGGACACCTCAAGCTCTAAACAGTTTGGGGGAGAACTCCTGTCTTCATATTAGTCCAGAGTTTCCATTTATATTCATATTCAAATTTATCTCTAGCAAATAATCCATATAGTTAAGACTCCGGTGAAAGTAATTGATAAAGAATGGAAATCACAGCCGGGGCGGAATAACCTTCAGAAAATCACAGTATGGGGCCGATTTTCTGAGTGGCTGAAACTGGGCTTACTGTTGATGCAGGGAGCGTTTGAGCTAAATTAAGTCATGAAAGAAGATAATACAATGTACCATCATTTTAAAGTAATTTAATCACGAAAACTAAAAATTTGGAAGAAAACAGATATTTTACTTAATAGAAACCATCTGTACCATACAGTAGGCAAATTGTATAAAAATGAATAAAACTGTCTCCGGAGGAGGATGGCTCAGGCACCGGCTTATCTAATGAAGATGTATATGTGCCTTTTAGCATCTGCATTGTCTATTAGATGAGGTAAATCGCACCAGAGTATAAGTTACAAATTGTATTACCGTCATACGACTGATGACAAATGCAGCGACAGGAATAATGCGCACGAGATGAGGGTCCGTCGCCCACTCCGAAAGGGCTCCCCACTTCGGACGAGTCTTGCTGGCGACGCCCCTTCCCGAGCCTGGGCTCACCAGGATGTTTTTGTCTCGTTGCGTCCGAGCAGGGGCCGGAGCCCACACTCCAAGCGGGCTCTCCGATTGGGTTTGGCCGCATCGGGGCGGCGTCTGATTCGACGACAGCCTGGAGTGGCTCTCACGCGGGACTTCGGGCTGGAAGGACTCAGGCAGCCGCTTGAAAAGCGACCCTTCCCTCCTATTGACCTGCGTCAAAACGCACTCACTTGACAGGGCACTTTTGTTCTCTGACGAGAGGGCTGGCTCACTCCTCTCTGTAGCCGAGGGTCGAGTGGCCACATTTTTCAAAACGGGCACTTGTTCCTAATCTGCAAATTAACTAAATCATCACAACTGCTAATTATACAGTATCAGGCCTGGAATACATAGGGCTTGAGTAATAACCAGCTTTTTAAATTAAGTTGGTGACAACCACGATTAGCCGCTCTGATTTAATGATCCCAATAAATGTGCACATTTTAAAAAGGGGCTCTTTGTAATTCCCCCCCCCAGCATTTGCAACTGAATCTGTTAATGAAAAGAGAACACAACAGTTTTATGTTACAAATGATGCCATAACAGGTAAATAAAAGGGCTCCTCCAGACGCTATTAATGATCGAGATGCCTCGAACATGAATTGGAGAGGCGAAGCAGAGAGAAATCTGAAATCAAGTTTCTATTTCTGTTTGTTATGATGAATTAAGGCCAGAAAGAGAATCTGATTCCTTTTGTATATTAAGCATTTTCGGGCAATAAGAAACAGACCCCATTAACAAATATGTAAAGTAAAAATACCTCCCTGAAGATCTCGACTTTGGCAAATTTAGAACAAATGAGATGCAATTTCCTACTTCATATGCTCGCCTGGTTTTACCTAATATTATTATAATGTATTGGCTCAAACAGCGGTCCTGCGCCTCCGGGAACGGGGGCGTGCGCCTCCGCGGCGGTGGGGGGAGCCTTGGGAGGACTGGCCCCTTTTCCCCGCCGCCCCCCACACCTGAATATCACCCCACCGAGCCGCAGGGGCTCGTCAGCGGCGGGGCGGGGCGCGGGCACGTGGGGCGCTGACTACCAGACTGGGGCGGCGCCTTCAGGGGCTGGTAGGGACCCTCATGGGGGGGGTGCCCCGCCTCCTTCTTCACTCTCCCCACTGCCGATCGTACCTTTTTTTTTTCTTTTAGTGGTCAATTGAAATTTTATGGCTTAGTTATTTAAAAGAGACTATGGGAGAACCGAATGGGGCAGCGTGACGGGAAGCCGCCTGTCATTTACAGTAATTACTCCAGATAGCAACTTGAACTAATTCGCATGAAAAACGCCAATCCCTGGAAAAGGGCGACTTCCTGTGTCCTGTTTAGTGAGACCGCAGGACTCTTTTCTTCCCTCCGAACGTAGGTTTAGTTTAAATTCTGGAAGTAGCTCAGGGCGGCGAGTACATCTCTGCCCAGGCTGAACCGGCTCGTTTTTTACCAACCTGCCCGGCGTTAGGATATTGTGTTTCAGGGCAAAACGGGCTCATTCCTTGGGAATTGCCCTTTTTACACAGAGCAACTTTAAAAGCCAGGAGATGAGGGCAAAGGTCAGAGCCGGGATTCCAGGCCCCGCCCTCAGTGTGACTGGGACCTTCCGGAACCTTCCTGAGTCCGAGTCCCGGCTGGTTTTTATCAGAGCGAGAAAGTCACCAGCAGGCACTTTGCTGTCTGCACTCCGGGGGCCGTCACGGCGCATGCGCACCGGTGATGTGAGTGGGCGTCCTTGCGATGGGTCGGACCTGCTGTCCGGGGTGCGACCGGTCCTGTAGGTCACCTGCCACCCCAAGCCCTGACCGGGCTCTCTGGGCCTGGCATGGCTTTGCGTGGCAGGGGGTGACGGCGGGTGGGGTGCAGACCGCTCCCCTTTCCATCTCTCTCTGTATTTGGTTTCTCTGCACTGTCACCCGCGTTTTCCTGACATTTTTATTTCGAAAAGAGATAAAGTCCCGGTCAGGTTACACAGGTAGGGATCGCTTGGACCTTCCTGCTTCTCCTTCCTGAGTTTCTTCTTTTCTGCGTTTTGTTTCGTTACTTGAAAACATTTTAACCTAAAACTCAGAGAGGAAAAGAGTTCAAAGCAGGCGTCCCGTGACCCCGCCAGCCTGGTCTCAGGCAGGGCGGGCCTGCGTGGAAAGCAGCCTCAGGAGGTTGCGGAGCTGGACCTGGAGGAGTCGCCATCTGTCTCGTTTTGCAGGTGGAGAAACTGAGGCCGAGGGGAAGTGTGTACCCAAGTCCAGCCAGGTGGACAGCTTGGGCATTTCGCAGTCTGCCTTTATTCATGTCAGTCTCTAAGGTGACCATGTTTTCTGTACCCATGATTCGGACACTGAATATGGCACGGAGCTTTTGCAATTAGAAGGGATGGCTGAAGCCGACCGAAAGCCAGGCGCGGAGTATTTCGTCCTTATCCACTTGCTTTGTTCTTAGCCTGTCCGTCTCTCCCTCCCTCCCTCCCTTTCCATTCTTTCTCTGGCTCGCTTTCTTTCTTTTTATCTTTCTTTCTTTTTCTCTTTCTTCTTTCTTTCTTTCTTTCTTTCTTTCTTTCTTTCTTTCTTTCTTTCTTTCTTTCTTTCTTTCTTTCTTTCTTTCTCTTTCTCTCTTTCTCTCTCTCTCTCTTTCTCTCTCTCTCCTTTTTCCTTCCTTCCTTCCTTTCCTTCTTCTTTGTTCTTTCAAGGTGACGTCCTGATTCGCAGCTCACTCCCACCGAAAGTTCACATTGCAGACCTTCCCAACCCCGGGGGGTGCCGGAGGCAGGCTGGACACAAAGCCAGGCCCTACGGGAGGGGCGGGAATGCAGGCCGAGGTGGGGTGCCGGGGTGCAGGTGCAGCAGGGACCACACTGTGTCCTCGCCTCAGGCCAGAGAACCTTCTGGCTGTGGCAGGCCCCGCGGAGGCCGAGGAGGCTGGCTGGGGTGGAGAAGGACTTGGAGAGAAAGGGAGGCAGCTGCTGCTTCTGCAGAAGCCGCAGCAGCGCGTCTGGCCGCTCTTCTCGGCCACAAGGTGGCACTCTTAAGCTTTACAAGGAGCCTGGTGCTCCAGAGTGACTGTGACATTCCGCCCTCCCCAGCCGCCCCCTCCCCAGCCGCCCCCTCCCGAAGGAGGGCTCGGGGGAGGCAGGAAGAGAGGGGAGGAGAGTTGGCGGCTTCACGGACGTTTCCTGGCGCCCACAGCGTGGGGCCCCGCTGTCCCCTGGGCGGCCGGGGCTCCCAGGGCCCAGGAGCGGCTGCTGTCAAGCCCCGGACTTGCTGGTGGTCCTCGCCAGGCCCCTCAGCTGGGGTCTCGGGCTTTGTTTCCTGAACGGGGCAGAAGCAGTGACAAGAGCCAGCAGCGCTGACCCACCAGCACCCCCAGAGTGGCCAGCGCCCCGTGCATCAGACCCCCGTCTCTTGGGGGGGGGTCCCACCAGCACCCCCAGAGTGGCCAGCGCACCGTGCGTCAGACCCCCGTCTCTTGGGGAGAGGGGTCCCACCAGCACCCCCAGAGCGGCCAGCGCCCCATGCGTCAGACCCCCATCTCTTGGGGGGGTGGTCCCACCAGCACCCCCAGAGCGGCCAGCGCCCCGTGCGTCAGACCCCCGTCTCTTGGTGGGGGGTCCTGCGTTTGCTCACCTGGTGCGCGCTCAGAGCAGGGCTGCCAAAGGGCCCCTCGTAGGGGGGTGTCTGGAAAGCCCGACTCCCTCCAGTTGGCGAGGACCCTGAACTCACCCGGACCCCCATCTCTCGGAGGCAGAGGGTGGCTGGCTGCATACGGCGGCCCCCGGCTGCGACGAGCTACCTGTCCCCCTCTGAGCCTCTGAGGCAGGGCTCAGCACGGGCCACACGCAAGGCCAGCGCTGGGCACGCTGGGCAGACGATGGGGTCAGCCCGGCCCCTGTGACAACCGCGTGACTCAAGAATGAAAGTGGAGGCCTTCGGGGTGCACGGGGGTGGGGGGACGCGGAGAGCTGGGGCCCAGCACGGGAAGAGGCGTTAGGTGCGGAGGTCAGGGCGGAGGGTCCAGGCGCGGGACGCGGCTGCGCACGGTGCTGCCGAAGCCTCTCCGCGCCACCCGGTGGACCCCCGCCCGCCGGTCTGTGACTACGCATGGGGTCCAGCCACGTTTCGGGGTGCGAGTCGCTCAACGAACGCGGAGCGGAGCAGAGGAGGAAATGCCAGAACTGCGCGTGCTGAGGGCGAGCACTGTTGCGCGAAGCTGTTTTTCGGCACGTCCGTGCGCGCACACGCACATGCACACGCGCGCACACATGCATGCGGGGACGCACGCGCGCAGTGAGTGTACGTGCACGGACGAGGTGCGCGGACGCGGTGCACGGTTTGGGAGCGCGGCGGGGACGTGAGCGCTGCGGCTCCGCGTTCTGCGCATGTCACTCAGGCGGGACCCGCACCTGTCAGCGGCGTGGCCGCGCCGCACGTGGCCGCGCGCTTCCCGAGCCTTGCCGGGCGGCAGGGCGCAGACGGCCGCCTCGGGGCGCAGCGGACGCTCCGCTTTCCGGCTCCGATATTTACTCGCACTTTGCCTCGCTAATCATTCCAACGTCCGGTCACAAGAGACCCCGACACTGGGACCCAACTCCGCCCGCGCAGGGTGGCTGTCCTTAGAGCCCCACTCAGAGCGACGAGTGGACGCGGAGGCCGGGCACAAACCAGCGCGCGTGGTGCTCACCGCGTGAGCCAGGGCCCTGGGGACGCTTTTGTCCACAGCGAGCCCACCGGGTCCCCGCCACCGGGGAGCAGCCTAACCCCCCCGGGCGTTCCTGGGATTCAAATCCACCAGCGCGGGAGCAGTTCTGACCCGACTGAAGACTTGCTGCGTGTCCCGCTGGACTGTCTGGAGGGAGGGTTCTGTCAGGCCGAAGGGGCCAGGACAGGGTGGGCGCCGAGGACCCCAGGGCCGTGAGCGGGCCAGCGGGTGGGCACCAGGACATGGCGGGTCAGCTCCCGGGTCCGCTCTGAAGGTCAGCTGTACCCCGCTCAGAAAGGGCCGTCATCACTCAGTGACCACCTTCTGTGAGGTCACCTTGGGACAGGAGTGCAGATGTCGACTTCATTTCGTATACCCCGGTGTCTGTCTAAGGAGGCAGAGTTCCCAGATGGAGTCCCCAGATGTGCCTCGTCCCCAGGAGGTGAGGTGGCACGTCCTCCCCAGGGCCCTGACCACTGAACCCCTGGGTGCGCGCACCTGGCCACCCCAGCCTCGGACCCCCTGCATCCCTGCGCTCTGGCCAGGCTCCTGAGGGACCAGCCCACGTTCCCTGCCCGGGTCACAGCAATGGCCAGACCTGAGCTGAGAACGTGATCTGTGTCCGAGCCCCTGCTTCCTCTGAGGCGTGTTCGTGGGGACACCGGAAGCTCCAGGAGGTGGCGTAGGGACCGATGACCGCAGTGACGTATTCTGTCACGCCGGCGAGAGCTCGGAACTAAAGACGCCACTGCGGTGCGAGGAAGGAGTGTGCGGTGGCCACGTCGTCTTTGGGGCGTGCACGTTTACACTGAGCGAGTCTGTAAGTGAAGCAACTCGTTGGCTTGTTGCACAAAACACGTTCGTTAGTGCGGCTTTCATGCGCTCGGTCGGCGCTCACGATGCCGAGGCGGAGAGGCGCAGCCCCGGGTCTGGGGCGCTCGCGATCAACGGGGAAAGCCAGCCACGATGGACGCGTGAACGCCCCACGTGACACGCGCGCCTCGGGCCCCGATTTCCGTGCCGCGCCCCCCACGCCGTGCCGGGCGCTTCACTCTCCTCGTTTTCTTCTTTCGTGAAATGCCCCCCAAGCCCTTCCCCGGCTCGCGTAGTCAGCCTGCAGTTTGCACCAGCACGAGTGTGACAGCTGCGGAGACGGAGCCATACAGCAGGGCGAGGACCGCGGGCCGTGAGTCCGTGGCGTCTGCTCGCCGCCAGGCGCCCGGACGCGGTGCATATGGGGGCGGAGCTTCCGGACCAGAGAGGAGGAGCCGCCAGCTCTGCAGATCCAAGAGGCTCAGTGGGGACCAGGAAACATCTGAGTCAGGTCTTGAAGGGTGGGTAGGAGTTTTTAAGGGGCGAGTTTGGGACAAAGGAAAGGCATTTTGGGAACAGGGGACAATGGGAGTGCAGGACATAGGTGAGAGAGATGGAGATTAAGGATCCGTGCGTGGCTGAGACCGGTGGGGGTGCGAGGTGCCCGGGGTGGTCCGGGCGGAAGGAAGTCGAAGGCCGAATCGGGCGCATTTGGAAGGGCCTCACATCTCAGAGGGAGGCGTTGGTGTCCTCAGCGGTTACTAACAGATCCTCAGCCGGAGGGGTCACTCGAATCTCTTCTTCTCCCTGGTCCTAATTACAACAAGTCGCATGGGTTGCTCCTTGGGGACTATGTGGCCGGAGGTGACGTGTTTATCTGGGGGGAGAAGCGCAGAGCAAACCATTGCTGGTTCCAGGAGAGAGTCACCTGTCGTCCGGCACGTGAGCAGCGCACAAGCCTGGGCCTCGCCTCATGGCCCGTGGCACACTCCGCCTGCCCCCGGTGGCCCGTTTCACTGAGCGGAGCCCCTCAGAAGCCACGTCAACGGTATACGCCCCAAGGAACTGAAAACGGGCAGCAGAGCAGACGTTTTTACACGGATGCTCACGGCAGCGCAGTTCAGTCACCAGACGTGGGGACGGCCGGATCGCCTACCCGCACGTGAACAGCTGAGTGGGACGCGGTCCGTCCACAGCGGAGTGTTATCCGGCCGTGAAAAGGAACGGAGCCCTGACGTCCGCTGCGAATGAAAGGAGCCCGTCACCAAAGGCCACGTATCGTGTGACCACACACGGAAGGCCCCGATGACGGGACTCCGTGGAGGCAGACGGCTGACTGGCGGCCCCTCGGGGGGCGGGGGGCGGGGGGCAGGCCGTGAGGACTTGGCGGGCGCAGGGGTTACAGTTGGGGGTGGTGAAAATGTTTTGGAACTAGACAGGGGTGGGTGATGGCTGCACAACATTATGAATGTCACCGATGCCACTGAATCGTACACGTTAAAACGCTTGATTTTGGGTTATGCAAATTTCAAGGCCATAAAAAGTCACCACCGCCATGTTCCGGCAGCACTGCCACCGGACCAGGGAGCGGCGTGGCCGACGGCCCCGTCCAGCCGGCAGCTCGTGCTCGGGTGCCCGAGAGGCCCATCCCGTGTCCTCGTGAGGCCCGTCCCGTGTCCCTGTGCCCACCTCAGAGACCACGGCGTGGGCCCCGGAGAAGATGGATCCGCCACGTCGAGCGCTTGGCTCCGCGTCGGCCCGTTTGACTCCGTAAATCTCTTTCTTGAAGGCAGGAGAGGAAAGGGCAAAAGCCACTTCTCCTCTATTCTTTTAATCACCGGGATCAATAAGCACGATTGATTTGAATTGAGAAATAGTCTCCAGGTAACATTTAGGAGGAGCCATTGAGCTCAGCACACTGAGAGTGACTGCTGCCTCCGAGGGGACCGGCTGCCTTTGGGGTTCTGTCCACCGCCGCTGGCCGCGTCGTGTGGTCAGCGTGAGCGAGACCGGAGCTACGGCCTCCACGTGGTCACTTGGACAGACCCTGCTCCTTCTGAGCATGTGACGTCAAGGAGGAGGCTGTGCCCTGAAACTCTGCTGGAGGGTCGGGGCTCTGGGCCGGGAGGGGTCCCGGGCCACGGCCGGCTCCTGGGAGCGCCCGGCTCACCTGATCTCCTGCCCAGCTCTGCTGTGACTTGGGGCCGAGGCCTCTTCCTCCGGGAGCTTCCCGCTGCCACACCTGGGGACGCTGGCCTCGGAGGGGACAGCGCGTCTCCCCTCCGGTGCCTGTTTCAGCGTCAGAGTGGGTGGTGTGAGGCGGGGACGCTGCCCGCTCAGAGCACGGAGACCCGCCTGCCCGTCGGGAGGAACAGCCAGTAGCAGAGGCGATGCCTCCTTCCAGCCCCCCCCCCGGGGGGCGACCGCAGGGGAGGGGAAAGCCTTGCCGGTGACTCCGGTGTCCGTGAGACAGCTCATCAATAGGATCGGGCCACAAGATTGATCTTTTACTTATAATGCAGAACAGCCAATGGATGGCAAAAGTGCTTTTAAAAGCGGCCCACGGAACACTTTGAAAATATTAATTAGTGCGTGGAAGCATTCTGCAGAGCGCTCCGTGGTGAAGCTGCTCCAGGGGGTGACTCGGGATGAATTATTAATGAGGATCCCTCTGCACTCGGCGCCTCCCACCCTGATTTCATGGGAGTAGGTGTGGGCCGGGTATCTGTTCCATTCATTTACTGCTCATTTCAGGCAAGTGGGAAGGTGGGGGTCACCCACCGGGGCCCGTGCGTCTCGAAAAGAAGACACGCCCCCAACATACAGTGGAGGAGAGAGGCGAGGCTGCGGATCGCTGCCTCGGGGCTGGTTCTTTACGGTCCAGTTGCATGCCAAGTGGGTGTAGCTGTTGGGGCTTAGTTTAAGGGGTGTTAAGGGTTCAGGCCAGGAGGCTAACAAGGCTCAGGAAGCGGCCACTTTTCGGAGAAAATTCGGAGGCTGCTTTCTGCCTGCACTGCTGGTGGGAGGAACCAGCTTCCTGTCCCCGTCCCCAACCCGTAGTAACTGTTTACTGGGCGACAGCAAGAGCTCACCAAAACACAGCCTCCTCCTAAACCAGCTAGTGGTCCGCTCCGGGCTGAGGCTGAAGCTCACTTCTCCCTGTTTTCAGAAGCATAGATTTGTAGAAATATAAACATATTAGTAAGGACATAACGCTTCGAACTTTCCAGCTAATTCAGTCAAGGATTATAGAAATACTCAGAGTTCTGCAGAACAGAACAATACGGATCAGGGGGTTAATCTAGTTATTACGAGCATCCTTTCCCCTGGAAGTAAGCCAAAGCATGTACGGCGGGAACGCCTCGGGCAGCCCCTGGCCTGTCTACTGGAGCGCGCCCCCCCCCCCCGCCCCCCGCCTGCCTCGTTTCACACGTTGCATTTATGGACCCCATAGTTTTTTTTTTCCTTTAAAAAATATGTGAATGCGTCTTAGCTTGCTGGAAAACAGTCAAAAAGCAAGTCCGTAATGACGGAGATTTTCGCCGTCATGGAAGTGCAGACGATCAGATGGAATGGGGCCCTTCCCTCTTTCGTTTTTATTGCGTTTCCCTGTTTTGGGGGATATAAAAGAAATGGCCTTTCCCGTTTAAAAATGAATTCGTTGACTGGACTTCTTTGTTCCGTGGGTTTTACAAGGAGAACTCTGGTCTCCTGGGCCATACGAATGTGCATTTCCGCCCCCACCCCAAAAGTCTGAGGTGTCACATTGGACTTCTTTGTTTAGCCCCCCAGGGAAAACCACAAGCCATAAGCTCAAGTGGAATTTTCGTGTTGACAACTTCCTGCAGCTACAGGCGGAGGAGGGAGGGAAGCCGCCGCGTGAGCTCTTCCGCAGCGCACGGAGCTCCGAGCACCACGCATTTCCCGCATTTTCCCAAGGAGCATCCTTGCACGCTGAGGACGCTACTGCCACCGCGTCCTCTGGAGCTGGCTCTGCAGCAGAGTGATTAATACCTCAAGCGCGTAGATGGCCTCCGGACCTCCCGAGGCAAACCTCTCTCCACCTTCCTTTCTCCATGTCTTTCCCTCTTGGAAAAAAAAAAAAAAGAGAGAGAGAGAAAGACAGAGTGAGAGAGAGAGAGAGGAGCAGGGGGAGAGAGAGAGAGACAAAGAGACAGAGGGAGACAGAGACAGAGAGAAGGGGGAGAGAGAGAGATGGAGAGAGAGAGAGGGAGGGAGGGAGGTACTTCCTAGCTCAAGTCTCTAAAACATTTCACATCCTTGGTACGATATCATTATTTTAGTCACTTCATTTTATCCAAAGCGAGCCCAGATTTAAGAGAGAAAAATGAGCTCTACAAACACTTAAAGCAACATCTGACTCCGTCCCGGAGGCTTTTGACCGAGGTTCCGCTTTTCGGGATGAGGCCTGAGCGGCCCGTGGACAGGACCCGCTGGCCGTCTCCAGTGTGAACTGAGCCGTGAGACAGATGACCCCTGCAGGTCCCGACCACGTTGCCCGCCCGGCACAGGGACAAAGGGGTCCGTGCCAGCGGCCGCGTGTGTGTCAGAGGGGCCTGCTAGCAGCCGCCGAGTTTTATATTTTATTTATTGTTTGGTGATGATTTAAATGCCCCACGCTGCCAAATCATAAACAGAAAGAAGCCCTCATTTGGCTCCTCTCTGCTAGGAGAATTAAGGTTATTTTTTTTCTTGGACTTTTTTTTTTTTTTTTGCAGCCCCAGTACCTTGGCCGGATTCCAGTTCAGGTAATTACATTCTGTCTTCCTAAATTCCCTTGTAACACCAATTGGGCAAGCTGCTCTCCACTCCCCTCCTCCGAGCTGACGTGCGGGGCGCCTGGCATCGAATGGGGTGGCATTCCAATAGTGGGTCCCAAGATGCTCGGCTGCAAATGCTTTCCCGCGGCTTCCGCGCACCGGGCTCTGAGCAAATGGACGTGGTGTTATTTATCGCTCTTCTCCGACAGCAGCTGCCAACCTGAAACTATCTCTGAATGACATTTTAAATGTGAAGTCCAGGGTCATTAGGGTGGTTAAGTACAGGGTCCATTTTGTTCGCCCCTAGAATTATTGGGTGATGTAAAAGGGGAGAGGGAGCGAAAAGGAGAAAACGCATCCCATGCAGGAAATATTCTCTCTCGTTTATTTTCCAGAAAATGGCGCTCTCTCTCTCTCTCTCTTTTTTTGGTATTTGCTTTTTTTTTTCTTTTTGCCTTATTATGATTAAAATTAAGGAGGATTATTGGGCTTTTTTTTTTTTATAGGGATGGATGGAAATGGGAGTTTCACATCTGTAGGAATCAAATGACATCTCTTTTTTAAAAAGTCTGAGATTCAATTTATTTAAAATATTTAAAATAGTCAAATATTTATTGAGTACCTACCTGCCTTGTATCAGACCTTGTCGAAAGAGCTTCCTGTTTTTATTCTTTTCATTAATATATATTTTTAAATTATGGATATCAACGTGCTTTTCGAAAACAGTGAAAGTCTTTCCTGTAAAATAGCATCTGTAGGGATAACCAAAGTATGAAACAGCATACTCGCGTCTATGCAGTACGTAAGAATGCCCCGTGTAAATAACTGATTTTAGTGAAAAAATATTTCCAAAGATCGACAGCAGTAATTCACCACAAAATAGAATTTAGAGTGCACATACGAGAGACAAAAAGGAGAGTGTGATGTATGAATCCACTTTCATTTTAAAGATAAACACGAAAGCAAAGTGATCCTTTTTCTGGCTGCCATTAGAGAGTCACAGAGCTGCTTCCATGGGCCTATTGTCAATTCTGTTTGTTTCATAATTCCTGCAAAACAAGGATGAGAATAACAGACTGCGTTCCTGAGGGAAGCTGGCTCCGAGGCTCCGGGCGTAGGGACGACTTGCGGGTGGGGGCGGGGCCTGCGTCCAGGGGCGGGGCCCGCGTCCGGGGGCGGGGCTGGCACTCGGAGGCGGGGCCAACGTCCGGGGGAGGGGCCTTCCCACGCACCTGGGAGCGGACTCATCCTCCCGCCGCTCGTAGCTGTGACTCGCTGTTAGATTTCGCTTCCCCTCCACCAGCAGGCGCCCTGAGTCGATGGCGCTGTCCACTTATGCAGCATGATGGAAGCTGCTCTGTGGGCGCCATGACCGTGTCTGACATCAGGTCTTATTATCCCGTGTTTAGATAATAATTTCTTTTCACCCTTTTACCCCCGCCCCCTCCATAGAATCATTCTTTACAAAGTATCGGATGAAGGCAGATATTAAACAACTCAACTCAACCCAGTGATCTCCTCTGGGCTTATAACTCTAGTGAATTGCATTTTTTCCTAATTACAGGGGGAAAAAAATCGCAAATTGGCAAGCATCAGGAAGTGGGGACACCCCCCTCTGATTTATAAGAAAAAGCGTAGGGTGACTTAATAGCTCAGGAATTCAGTGAAATAAATTTATGGTTAGAAAAACTCACGTTCTTAACGTGATGAAGGTCCTTCACTTTTAACGCGCGTCTCCCGTGAAGCCGGGCTGGACTCCCCCGGAAATGGCTGTCTACAGCTGGTGCGATCTGATCTCTCCCTGGAGAGTTGTCAGAGCTGCAGACCAAATTGTTGGAAAGAAACAGTTCTCTAATTTCGGTGTCAGGGTCATCTGCATATTGTCTGTGTGTATTCCCGCTGTACGTGAGCAGATATTGGTGGTGGCCCACCTCGTCCGGCCCATCGGGAATGTCCCGCCACCCCGGGGGGCCGGCGCTGCTGACAGTCACCCCGAGAGGGACCTGTCAGCTCCTCTTTGGCATTTGTGCAGTTCTTCAAAGACTCAGCTCATCTGCGTGAGACTTTATGGACTCGATGTTCACGGCAGTACTAACTCGTGTTTTGAAAAGGAGGTATTGGGGATCTGTTGAAATTGGGGAATTTGCTTCATTTAGGTTGTTTTCTTGGAACGACAGAGCCGTCGTCGCCCCGGCCCTGATATTGTCTTGACTTCTCTGGGGCCTGCCAGCCCACCTCTCTGGGGGCTGCTGAGCTGCACACCAGTTACTCGGGACACCTGTTCTGTCATTCGGTGACAATTTTCTGAGCACCTACTATGTACAGAGCAGTGTTTCAGACCCTGGGGGCAGGAGCAGATAAGACAGACACCACCTCTGCCCGCCTGGGATTTATAACCCACTGAGAGATAGGAAATAAAACAAGCAAACATACAATTGCATAGATAAATACAAATTGGGGTACGCACACTGAAGGACACAATACAAGGAGTTGTAAGGGAAAAGATGCGGTCACTTGCTATAGGGGGCCCCTCGAAGGGAGTGACAAGAAGGCAGAGGCATTCAGCCCTTAGCCCTTTCTGCTAAGTTCTCAGGGGTGGCCCCTATTTCTCTCCAGCAGAAAGATTCTTGGGGAGGTGCAGGGGGCAGGAGAGGGCCCGGCCAGCCAGTGCTGGCATGCGAGGGCCTGGGACATGGCGTGGGCGTCGAGGCTGGGCTGAACCCCGCTGAGCCCGGTGCCGCGACCAGCCTGTGGCTTGACCCCCTCCCTTGCTCGTTCCTCCCTCCCCCGTCCCTTCTTCACCAAGCGTTGTCGAGAACCTACCTGCTCCCAGGTGCTGGCTATGCCATCACAGAGATGTGGATCCTCCATCTCCATAAAGCACAACAGCCTAGGTCGCAAGATGGCTCTGTGCTCATCACCTGTGCACAGGTGAACAGCTGGGGCAACTCGTGGGTGTCGCCGAGGAAGTTGCGGCTGGAAACGTCTGAGGAGCGTCCCCGACGGCGGTGGCACCTGATTTGGGCCTTGAGCTGGGGCCCTGGGGAGGGGGACACTCCCCAGCAAAGGGGCCGCTGTGGGCGAACGCGGGGCAAGTGCCTGGGGTCAGTGGAGGGCGGCGAGCCCTCTGCCCAGGGTCTCCAGGGGGATGTGCCGAGAAGCTCTTCCTGTTGAACCTTTCCAGAACCTTCCTAGAACCTTCGACACTTAGCCGTCCTTTGTACCATCCTGCGGGGTCTGCTTCTGCTGTTGGCAGCATGACAAAGTCTATAAATAAAACCCGGAGCGCGGCGGGGTCTTCACGGTCACACCACAAAGTGATGCTGACCCCAGAGCGACCGTGGTCCTGGGTGGGGCTGGGATGCCTTGGAGCGAACGAGCTCGAGCTCGGCGGGACCTTCTGCGGGTGGGCGGGAGTCACACGGCAGCCCTGGCCGGGGCCGGCGTAACCGGTCTGTGCGACCTCGTCTGACCGTCGGGGGCGCATTTACCACCCTGTCCTCGTGAGCAATTTTGCACCTAAAAGAGAAAACGCTGAGCCCCGGCCAACTGATGTTTGCTCTGCTCTTTAATATTTAGTGTATTTACATTGGACTTTCCGAGGAGCTCTGTGGGGGAATTTGCTTGACATCCACGGAAAAATTATTTTCACCTTCGTCCGCCTTTATTCCGAAACGTGTGCGAATGACTCTTCTTGCGATAAATTGAAATGCTTTTCACTCTCCTTCCGTAGTTGCCCTTTAGAGATTCATTCCTCGATGCCGACCTAGCGTAACGGATCCCTTCCAACGGAGCCCGTCCGCACGCTGTCGTTGTCGGACGCATTCGTGTCGTGATCCAGAAGGTTCTCATGGAGGCCCGGGACGTGCTGGGCGTGCTGGCCGCTGGTGGGCGGGGAGGCGACTCCCGCCGGGGACCCAGGAAGCCGCCCCAGAGTGGCGCCTGCAGGACGTGTGTGGCGTCAAGCGGCAAAAAAAGGGGGAAAATGGCGTTGCGGGCAGAGGCCACACAGGCAGAGGCTGGGCTGACCCCGGCATGGCCACGGCCGGGCCACGAGGCTCACCTCGGCGTGAGGCCCCCAGACGAGCCCCAGTGCCGCGCTGGGGGACATGGCCTTACTTAGGTACCCCTGCCTTCAGTCATCCAGGGCCCAGTCATTAGGGTCCTGAGGAGAGGATCATAGGAGAAATCTAGGGTTTACAGATGCAACTGACCTAAAAAAAAACGAAAGGGACAAAAACGGGCCCCCCCCCCCCACACACGGATTCCGAGACGGGAAAGTTCCGCAGAAGGTTCCTTCAGCGCCGGGCCCCCCGCCCGCCCGTGCTCTGCCCGGCGCTTCCTGGTGCCTGCCCTGCAGGCCGGCGGCGTCTGGCCGTCCACACGCCCACCCTCGGTCCCAGGCTGCGGTCACGGAGGCGCGAGGTCCCCTGGCCGCCCCTCGGGGCGCGCAGGCCAGTGAGGGGGGCGGACAGGTGCGTGCGGGCGGGCGGTGGCTGAGCTGCGCCTAGATGCGCACGTCCGTTTTGCACAGCTGCGCTGCCCCACACACACCTCTTCCCACAGTTACCTGCACGCCGTGGGGCTTTATCCGCCTGGATCGATCACGTTCACGCAAAAGCCCGAGTCAATGCCGACCCTCCCATTCACGCGTTTGCTCCCCGACATGGGACTCTGACAATGGTCGGGGGGAGTCCACACCCCCCGGCTGCGGGGTAACCGTGGTGGGGGAGCTGCCACCGGGGGCATGAGGACACACCCCGGGAAAGCGGGTGCCGCGTCCCGGGCCTCCTCTCCGCACGCTTGCAGACCGCGACACGGTCTCGTCAACCCCCTCACACGGCCGGAGTTGTTGACCGTGACGACAGTCCCCTTCCTTACCCCTGTCGCGCTCCACTGCGAATAAAACTTTCCAGTCTCCGGCTGGGTTCGATCAATGAACCAACAGATCGTCCAGGTTCGCGCCTTCATTCTGCACCTGCTGGTGCCAGGCGTCCTGGCTGTGACGGACAGATCCCGGGGCGAGGCTGCTCCTCTTTCGGCTGATAAGGGAGGGAAGAGGCCCCTTCCGTAAACGTCCATGGAGCACACGTCCTGGGCGAGGGAAGATGGCGGGCTCGGGCTCTGACCACCAGGGAAGCTGAGGAACAGATCCACTCCTTCCTGGTCCACGGCGGTGAGCCGGGTGCTCCTGGGACCCAGTGCGGGTCAGGTCCATCCTCACGTACTGGCCTTGGGGACTGAGAAACAAGAAACTCGCCCCAGCTCCAGGGCCTGGTGGGGCAGGGCTGGGCGCAGCCAACCATGGTGAGGGGGTCGGTGGACAAGGGTGTCTGGCACCAGGCCGAGGGGGGGGGCCGCCTCGGTGTCCCTGAAGACGGGGCCTGGGCCTCACAGGGCCACCCTGTCATGATTTCACTAAAGCAGCCGTTAGCTCCTGACAAGAGGTGACAGACATGGACGGTCACCTCTTGATGTAAAGTGAGGGGGCTTCCCGCTATCCCCCACGGGCCCCTCGGGGCGATGACTCCCGCAGAGATGCGTCTGCCGTGTAGCCTGGGGAAGTCACCGAATGCCTCTGTGCCGGGAGGAGGAGGGTCCCGGGGAGGAGCTCAGCACCGCCCCACCCCCACGAGCCGACATAGGGCGTCAGTTCCCAGCACGCGCCTCGCCCCTTTGTCCTCCACGGTCCTCCCAGGAGCCCCCTCCAGGGCGAGGGAGGGGACAGGAGCAGTGCGGGGGTCAGGCTGGCCCTGGACGTCCTCTGGGGCGCCGGCCGTCTCCAGCTGCAGAGAGAGCGACGGAGCAGCAGCGAAACCCATGGGCACGTGAGGGGGTCAGGACGCCCAGAGAAAACCCAAACCCCAGAACTTACCCAGGAGGAGAGATGACGCCGGACCGAGCTTCTAGTTTGGATGAGATAATTCCCCAGGAAGCCTTGCAACCCACCCTGGGAGGAATGAAAGCAAGAAGGGACCGTTCGGTTGGTCAGGGTTGCTGTTGAGAGCGCGTCTCCTCCGGCCAAATCACGTCCATGGTGTGGTTTAAGAGCTGGACGTATTGGGAGAAGTTCAAAGCAACAGACCCAGCCTCGTGCGCTGAGCACGCTCCTGGAGACGGGAGGTAGTTGGAACGCCGCCCCGCTGTGGGCCCGGGGGCGACCAAAGGAGAAGACCCCTGTGCCATCGCCCCGCGTGAGCAGGTCAAGTTTTCAAAGCCCGGTGCGTTTGCCGAGTCCGCTCACTTTCCTGCCGCCTTAAATCAGGCCGTGTGGCAATGGACGCCTGACCCCTGGACAGGCGGGGGCGTCAGAGCCGGCCCGCAGGACATGGGGACTCGGGCGACACGGTCCTCTCCAGCGTGGGCCTTGGCAGCGCGGCGTCCACCTCTTACTGATTTCCGAACTGAGGGATACGGACTTAATCTTGGTGCAAGGACCAAATTTGGTTTTGAAAACAGCAGCCTGACCAAGCTGCTCCAGCAGCGAGCGGGTCAGAGCTCGCGGCCGGGATGGCGAAGCTCGAAGGACCGCCTCGCACACACAGCGTGTGCCGCGGGGCTCCTGGCCCAGCCAAAACACAGGATGTTCGTTAGCACTGGAGTTTTCTCTTCTTTGCCGAACTTCCTGCCCCTTTAGGGAAGGGCCCGTTAATTTTCCAAACTCTGCCAGTACCTTCTCTCCGTCCAGCGACACCCTGAGGTCTTCGGTGGCATGTGGGTGATCTGGGGATGTCCCGCCCACAGTCACGGGAGAAATGACAGTTTGAGCGTTTTTTCTCAGTCGAGGTCTCTCTGAGAGCGCTGGCCCTTTGGTCATGAACGGAGGCTCCCTGCTGGGCCGGGCCCTGGGGCTCGGGCGTCCTGGTGAGTCCAACAGGCCTCAGAGGCAAATCGCCCCCACCAGCATGCAGGCCCTGTCTCCTGGCTCTGGTGCCTGGAGCGCCTGGAGATGTGTTTGCAATTCCAGAGGGACCCTCACCCTCCTGTCCCTCTCCCACTCCCGCTGAGGCCACGCGGGGTGCACCAGGGCCCCACCCCCAGAGAAGCCCCGAGGCCCAGCAGCCACACCCGGAGCCCAGGCCCGCCTTCGAGCCTTCGACATCGCATCCCCAGCAGAGAGAGCGCGCGCGTCTTCTTCCGTTAATTAGAATCGGAAGTCGGTGGAGCGCCCAGCCTCCGGCCAGCACTCTGCCCGCCAGGGGCGCCCTCCCCGCCGCCCCTGGCCCTTTGATCGCCCGCGGCCCGCGCCACCGGCGGGCAGGTGGCAAGCAGCGGGGCGCGGTGTGCTCCGGCGCGGGGGTCCCCAGGCCGCGGCGCGCTCCCTGCCACGCCGCACATCAAGGCCCGGCCGGCCGGCGGGCGCCTTCATTAGCAGCCTGAAATTATAATATTATGTTAAAGAACAAAGCTGCTCCCCGGAAAAATATGTGCTGCATATCTGACAAAGATAAATTGGATTATTCAAAATATTCTTGATGAAATGTTACATTTTGCAACTAATTATCAATCTGTTTTATCTGCAGACCAGCTGGGCATTTTTGTGCATGCAAGACCTGCCTTGGCAATGATCTTAAGATGTCACTGTAGCGTTTACATCTTTTATTTCAAGATTTAAATAACTAGGAAGTAGCTAATGTAATCCGCTGCTGAGAAGAAAGGCAGCTCCTTGTTCCCTTTCCAAAGCCGTCTCCTCCTAATGAACTTCTTTGGACTGTGAGTAATGAGGCTTTATTCAAATAATGTTTAAGGAAGCCCCTGTCGGTGTAATTTCTAAAAAAAAGAAAGAAAAGAAAAGAAAAAGAAAAAGACCAATGTTTAATACATTTGAAACATCTCTATTCATACGACATCGGCTTAGGCAAGCCTAAAATAGCACTCGCCAGCGGGACCTCTGTGCTGCTCCTTCTGCTGAACTCGGCCCCGGCCGAGCCCTCTGCTGCCGGGACAAAGCCAGGACTGGGGTCCCCTTGGCATCTGCAGTTTCCGGGGCTGATGTGTCAAGGTGCTCTGCGTCGCCGTAAATCCTCACCGTTGAGAAGACGCAGCTTCCCACTCCGTCTCTCCACCAGGCTCGCTCTCCTGCTCCGCGCCGTCTTGGGGATTGGGTCAATATAGTTTTCTTGTTGTTCAGTGAGCGTTTTATGGTTTGAGGCTGCAGAAAAACAGAATCTGATAGATTCTAGGCTCTTCGCACTTTCCTGGAGGGGGTGCGTGGCCGCGGGAAGATACGCTCCATCCGCGTGTTCGGCAGTCAGCTCCCTGGTTCTGATGTGGCAAATGCATCCTCCATGTGGATCAAGGAGAAGGACCGTAAAGAACTGTGCGTTGGAACACCCAGAAGTGCTTTCCAGCTTGCGCCCGGCTTCATTTTGTCGCAGCTCAGTGACGGTAAGAATAGTCCCCCCTTTCTTGAGCAACCATCCCTTTTTCAGTCTCAGGGGACACTCTTCACAGCCTTAGGAGAAGAAGGCAAGGCTGGGCTTCATTCCCGTGTGCAGACGCGAAAGCTGAGGCTCGAGGCTCGAGGCTCGAGGCTCGAGGCTCCAGGCGCAAGCAAAGCAGTGATGTGACCTGCTCGGAGCCGCCCCGCGAGCTGTGGCGGAGGCGTCGGGCTCCCAGCCTCTGCCCGCCGGCACCGGCCCGCGAGCATTCGCTGCACTCGGGGATGAAGGGTGAGCGTGTAATTAATGGGAGGAGCACGCGGGAACCTGTCAGGATGTGGATTTCCTTCCAAGTTGAGAGGTCTTCAAAGTGGTTGAGAGAGAGCATGCCAAGGAAAATCAAGCAGCCATTTCCCCCTAGAAATGACAGAACGCACATCCTTCTGGCTTTCCTAATTGATTTCATTGTGACTGCTTTTCCATAAAATCATCCCCGAATAGGATCTCAGAGCTGTCACGAAGCCGTTTGAAGTTTTGCATGAAGCCCATGGATGTGCATTCCCCTATCTATCTATATAACCCCTCCCCCTTACTTGGCTGGTTAGACAATGTCTTTTGGTCAGATTGCAAAAGGAAATGACCCCCTGATCTGCTCTCTGCCTGATCGGATGCCTGGCTGTTCTAGAAGCACAGACTGAACCTTCCCAAGACTGTGCTCTTTAATGAAAGTCTTATCTTCTGTCTTTAAACTGCGATTTTCCTGCCAAGATACTTCTTTCATGGGAGTCCATGGTGGTCCCAGATGCAGAGGTGCTGGGTCCCCTGGGAGCTCAGACGAGACCCCAATGGCCATTGGCCTTTCCAAGTCGGCTTCCTGGGTCTTCTGTTCAAAGTGGGGTTTGGGGTCTCATCAGGTGATGCCAAAATAACCCCTCTGAATGGAGAGTGAACTCTCTCATAGATGACTATTTATAGAGTACCAAATAGCGCGTGCTGTGTTTTTTTTTCTAAAATAATTTCTAATCTGAAAACTAGACCATTTGTATTTTGGAACCCATAAAACCATTTTTATTTTCTCTAGAAGAGCTGTTATGGGTGTGTCAATTATTTAACGGTCTGAACAGGATGTGGCATAAGGAGACGTTAGCCCCCCGCCCCAAAAGGTCTGCTGTGTCTCCCCTGTTCACCCAGAAGATGCGCCTGCCCTTCGCCCGTGGACAGCTACTGCGTCTGGGCCCACCGTGGAACTTGGGAGGATTCTTCAAATATTCTGGAGCGGGGGGTCGGTGGGCAAACCTTTCCTGCGAAGAGCCGGGTGATCGGCGTTTTAGCTCTGCCGGCCACACTGTCTCCCTCCCCACTGCGCCATTCCGCGCTGCGGCCCGGAGCAGATGTAGGCAGCACGTGAATGAAGGAACGTGGCCGTGTTCCAATAAAACTTTATTTATGGGCGCCGAAATTTGAGTCCCATACAATTTTCATGTGTCATGAAATATTATTATTCTTTTGATTTTTTCCGAGCATTTACAAATGCAATAACCATTCTTAGTTTGTGGGCCGTACAAAAACAGACCGTGCCTGGACGGGGCCACGGGCCGCGGTTGCGCCCTCGGGGTTCGAGCCGAGCGCCGGTCCTTCCAGCTGCTCTACGTCCCTCGCCGATCGTTAGGAGGGTGAATGACGCCTTCGTTGCAGGTTCGTATCTGCGTGTGTAATGTCAGGCCCTCCACTCGCCCCTCTCGCAGTTTCATTGAGGCGCAATTGACATGTAACGTTGTATCAGTCTAAGATAACAATTCGATGGATGTATAGGCACATACTGAAATGATTACCGTAATAAGTGTAGTTAACACCCATCACCTCATCTAGTTACAATTGTGTGTGTGTGTGTGTGTGTGTGTGTGTGTGATGAAAACTTTTAAGGTTTACTCTCTTCTTGGCTTTTAAATATGCACTACGGGTTGTTAGCTAGAGGCGCCACGCCGTGCATGCTGCCCCCAGGACTTACTCCTCTTGTCCCTGGAAGCGTGTACCCCTTAACCACCTTCACGCATTTACCCGCTCCTCAGCCCACCAACCAACCTGTTCTCTGTTTCTATGAGTTTATTTTTGGTTTGCCTGTTTTAGATTCTACATATAAGTGAGTTCATGCAATATTTGTCTTTCTCTCTCTGACTTATTCCACTTAGCAAAATGCCCTCAAGGTCTACCAATGTTGTCACAGGTGGCTGGGTTTCCTTATTTTTAGCCAAATAATATTTATATGTAATATTTATATACATGTATAATATCTATCTCTATCTATATCATCTATCTATCTATCTATCTATCTATCTATCTATCTATCTATCTATCATCATCATCATCACCTATCATCTATTATTTTCTTTATCCATTCATTCGCCTCTAGACACTTAGGGTATTTCCAAGTCCTGGTTATTATAAGCAATGTGGCAATACCATTAATTAGACTTTCGACCAAAGGCCTGGTTGGTGACGGAGCTGGAGCCGTGTGAGGTGGGGGCGTGTCTGCAGAGCGAGCCTCTGTAACCGGGCACTCGAGGGGCTGTGTGATTCTCCTGCGTGCTCTGAAGTGGTCTCCTGGGAGGCGCGATGCTGGGCAGCTCAGAGCTGCCCACTCTCCCTGCATGCTGAGCCTCAGCCACAGGCAAGGGACAGGGCTGTCCCTAAATATCAGGGCTCAGAGTTGGGGGTGAGAGCTTTCGTGCTCTGGGTAGAGACTCCCTCCGAGCCCCAGTAGGAGGCGGTGATTCCATCCTTGGGCATTTCTAAGTCCCCCACATCCTCAATCCTGAATTATACTGGATTTGCTGCCCTTCGAAGTTCAACTTTATCCGACTCCCATCCGTGCGACCAGTCTCAGGCCTTTGGACTCGGGCTATTTCCTGAACCTCTTCTGCGTTAGATTTTGTAAGAATTGAGTCGCTGGAAACATGAAACATTCAGAGGTCAAACAGGCCCACGACTAAGCTGAAAGAACCACGGAGTGGCTTCCTGGACGGGCTCAGCCAGAGTCGCCAGGGGTCCTCATCACCACCACCGCCATCATGGTCACCGCCGGCACCGGCACCAGCACCACAAGCAGCCAGGTGCTGCGCTAAGTGTTCCGTGCCCTGGGGTCTCATTTAATGCCAACCTGGCGAGTTAAACATCATTGAAAAATTAGTTAATTCCCACTGTTTGGTGAGGAAGTCGAGGCTCAGGCAGGGTGAGCAGTGGTCTCGCTTTGCGACTACTGTAAGGGTTCGCTTTCTCTTAGGACCGGTGCGTGTGAACAGTGTGCTTGTGGGAATGCATATTCACGTGTGTGCATACCTGTGGGCACACGTGTGTGCATACCCGTGGGCACACATGTGTGCCTGTGTGCACATGCGTGTGTGAGTGCATGACTGCGTGCTCATGCAGGCACATGTGCATGTATGTATATAAACATGTGTGTTTGGGTGTGTTAGTGCCTATGTACCGCCCATGCGGACCTGTGTGTGTGCATGCTTGTGTGCATGCAGGTGCACATGTGCTTTGTACACACACATGTGCACACGTGTACACACATGTATGTGTGGACATAGGATTGTGCACACACATGCATGCACACCCTTGTGTACATGCATGTGTGCATGTGCTTTGCACGCATGCATGTGTATGCATATGTGAGCACCCACATGCATGTTTGCATGTGTGTTTGTGCACATGTATGTGTGTACACACGTGCGTGTGCAGGTGAGCATCATTGGGTTTGCGAGGCCTCAGGGGCCGGTTTTGCAGCCGCCCCGACCTGTGTCTGCTGCTGGCGCACACGTGGAGGCCCAGGGGTGCGGGCCACGTCATCTCTGAGAGTGGGGTCATTGGGAAGGAGAAGGCAGGCAGGCCTGGGGCTGGGCTGACCCCAGCTCTGTCCTGAGGTCTCCCCTGGGTTCCTGAGGCTCTTTGGTGGGCAGCATGCAGGACCGTGCCAAGCTTTGTCGCCTCTGGGCCTCTTGGCAGGAGGGGCTGGAAGCTGAGTGTCCACGGCAGCTCTGCGTGCATGCAGGAGCTCAGGCCCAAGGTCGTCTGCCCCGTGGTGGGGGGATGGGACGGGGGAGGGGAGGGACAGCCCTCTGCCTGACACCCGCCTCTTTGGACCAGCCCTGGGCCTCAGACCCACCTGACAGAAAATGGCCTGGGCTTGTTCCAACATGGCATCCATTAGCAACATGTAGCTATTTAAAGGTGATCAGTTAATTGATGAATTATTGATCAAGCTGATCAATTGAAATCAAACATAAACATTCGGTTCCTCAGTTGCATTCGCCACACTTCAAGGGCTCCATAGTCACGTGCCACTGGTCCGACAGCACAGGTGTAGAATATTTTCGTCATCTGGGAAAGTTCTGTCAGGCTCCATCGCTCGAGGGCAGGTCTCACTCTGAGCCTGTCCCCATTGCCCGGGTCACGTGAATGATGGCTGTCGAGGCTCCCGGGGTCCTCGGCTTTGTTCTTGGTCCCCATTCGCACTGCTGCCCTGAGGCGGAGGCTCTTACCAGGCACGAAGGCCTTCACGGGCCAGGCCTTCGGACTGCGTCTGACCTGTGGGCGAAGACAGGTGGCCGACAGGGAACTGTCCTCGTGGCTCGTTTCTTTTAAATAGGACGATGCTGCTCCTTTCACGCACACTCGTGATGACAATGACCAGTGAAGGCTGTTCGCTGGGTCCTTGCCAGGCGGGCGGCCGCGCCCGTCCCTGACACGCCTCACTTCTCACCAGGCGGTGGCTGTCAGCGCGTCCTGGTCACACACAGAAGCGCCTCAGACTGCGGGCCGCACCCCCGGCCTGGGCTGTGGCCACCGTGGGACTCAGTGCTGAGCGAAATCAGCCTCCAAAGCCCATTCCACACCGGTTCCGTTCGGACTCGTGTTTTCTCTTTTATTGGAATAATTGCAACTTTTCAGCCGGCATCGTAACATGCATAAAGCCACTCGGGGACGATTTCGTAGTAAAAATGGGGCGGGGGGGTCCCCGGACGGGGCGTCGGTGCTTCCACGAGTCCCGCCATTTGTTTCCACTTGTCCTTATGGACTCGCCGACTCACCCTCATTTTAAGCCTCTTGTTTCTGTTTTTTTAAGCCGTTACCTTTTATAAAATTATTTAGGGCCATTTGTCCCTAGATGATCACACAGGTTCTTTCTCCTCTGAAGAACTCGATAGCGGGCGGGTCACGCGAAGCATCGGAGCATCTCCGCTGTGACCAGCTCACGCAGTGGTACACGTACGCGCAGCTCCGAGGCTGCGTCCGAGGTGCGTCCCTGTCCCTGCCGGCGCCAGCGGTAGCTGCCGGCCAGCGGGTTCAGCTTAAGACCCCTGGTCAACCGGTGCTTGACTCTCAGGTGGAAATTAAAGGGTCACTTGAAAAAGGCTGAGAAATAGAAGAAAACCCAAATCCTCTGGGCTCTAGCAGGCCTTCCTGGGAGGCGGACGTGAGTTCTGCTGAGCATGGAACGCTGTTCCCGGCTCTTTGTCCCGGATGCTGCCGTGGCGAGAGAAGAGGAGCCGGCTGCTTGCGAAATGCCGGTGGCCACCGTGGCCTGGGCAGGTCAGGAGACCCAGGTGGCGAGAGCAGGGGCGGCGAGGGGGGCTCCCGCGTCAGCCGGGCCTCAGAAAGAAAGAGCAAGCTCGCGATCTACGAAGAGATCAGTCTGCCCCGATTTGGTTTAAATGCTAAACCCTCTGAAATGATCTTAAGCAGAAAAATCAATTTCCCAGAAGTCTCAGATGTACACTGGAACTCTTATATTTGAACTAAATCTAGGTAGAGTTAAATAATTGAGCTTGCTCTCTTTAAGTGATACAAATGTATTTCACGCTGGAAGTAATCTGAGCGAGGGGGCGGCTCCAGAGGGCGCTGAGGCGCCCGAGCCCCGGCGAGGGGGGCCAGGAGTGGCCTGGCATCATGCCTGACATGCAGGGTCGGGTCAGGGTGGGGGACCGCCCCGGCATCTTCCTATCCGGGATGCACTGGGAGGGGCAGGGACCAAGCCCAGGATCAGAGCTGGGGACTCTGGGAATCGCCTGCGTTGATATCACGGAAAGTGAGGGACTTGCCACTTGACTGTGGCACTTGAGAGGCCAGGGAGACAGCTGGGGACACGCTGGTCCTGAAGAAGACCAGAAACAAGGTGAACGTCATCGTTCCTGGCCTCGCTGCGATTTGGTCGCGATTCTCGTCTCCCGCCGGCGTTAACCTGGGGTTCGTTACCTCTCCCAGGCTCAGTTTTCCATCTGTGAAATGGGACTTTGTTTGCCCCTTCGATCGCGTGGTTTGACCTGTCGGGCTCTGGGATACAGCAGGGAGCAGCAGGCAGAGCCCCGCCCCTGCGAGCCGCGGTTTGGTGGTGTGGACGCGGCCGGCCCAGAGCTGGGGTCGCGGAGGCATCGGCCTAGGGGGAGTGCCGCAGAGAAGAACGGGGCTCACGAGCGCGTCCGCGGAGGCCGGTGGGGACTAAGCTGCCGCGGAGCGTGTCCGGGGGTCTCGGCGAGCGCTAGCTCCCCCTGCCCTGGTAATTCCAGTGCCACGCTCGTCCTTCTCGTTACCACCATCGGCATCGTCTTCATGGCGTAATGCAAGGCCGGGGAGGAGGAAGAGAAGGAAAATAAGAAATTGGGGAACGGCGGTGAAGGGGGAAATACGAGGGTCGCTGGGGGGTGGGGCGGGGAGGGTCCTATGCGAGACCCGCGGGGCGCGGGCACGTGTTGCCTGCCTTCTTCCATCCTGAGTCTGCCCTCGACCCCGCCTGCGGCAGACGCGGGGCGCGGGGGCTGGTGCAGTCTGCCCGAGTCGGGGGGCGGGCGCCCCAACTGCAGAGAGCACAGCGTGCATGCTGATCATTGGATTTAAAAGCTGGCCCTGGGGGTCGCTTACACCGAAGCCGGAGTCCCTGCGGCCCACGCATCTGGACAGCTCTCCTGGCCTCCTTGTTAGAGATCCATCCTTCTTCGGAGTGCTTTTAACAGCTGGATGTTTGTCTTGCCAATTTCGAGTGCACGGGTCCCCTAACGCAGGCATCGATAGCCCGGTGTGAGGACGACGTGACGGGCGCAGATTCGGAAGATAGAAAGCAGATGAGGGTTACTTGGAGGTGAAGTGTGGTTTTCGATGCTCACAACTGACGCTCTGAAACCCAAGCTCCCCCTGAGTCTCAGTGGCCTCGATTTGTTTGCTTATTTTGGCCGCTCTCTCCGCTGTTGGAATCCCCTCTGCCTCCCCCGAAGCAGGGCCAGATGACACACGCTTAATCTAAAACCATGAATCCCAGGTCCTGGGGCCGCTGCTGTCACCGGCCGGCTGCGTGACCTCCACGGGCCACTCAGTCCTCTGGCACCCCCCGTTCTCTGGTCTTGAGGGGAGGGAGTCCTTTCCAACAGCAGAACTCCGGGATTCCGTGGGAACTCACTTTATAGCAAGAGAGTCTGGTTAACAGCAGATGAGCTCAGCGGACACCATCACCCTGGGTCTGTGCAGGGCAGCAGGGGACCCGCGGGTTATGTTTTTACACATTCTGCATTAGCAGGAAGGTGCACCCAGCAGACTCCAGTCTGGTTGGCTGTCAAGTCCACGGTTAATCTATGTGCTTCCTCTGGAAAATCCTGGTAACACATCGATAAACGCCCCCCTTCAAACAAAACCTATGTGTGAAGAGGACTCCGCTCCCCGGAGAAGGCACGGCCTTAACGAGGCTGGCCGCCACCAAACGGCACCCTGATGAGGCGGATCGGTCAGCGCTGGGGTGGCGGGCACTGTTTTCTCGCCGGCCCGGTGCCGTGGTGGGCGCGGGCGCCGTTTCTGGCTTTCTTCCAGCGGGAAGGAGCCGTAAATAAATGAAGAAGTATATTAGGCTGAACCGCTGACATTTGTATGCCGGGTAGTAAATGTTTGTAGATGAAGAGCAGCAAAAGATTTTTTAATAAATGCTTTTGTGACGGATTTTATACTAAATCATTTCTTGACATTTCGACTAAAACCAACAGCTGAGATAATGGGTCTGGCGTTCAGGCTGCACTACACCCGGTTTGACGGAGCCTCCGCTCTGGGGCGCTCCCCACGCCTGGCCCCCTCCCCCCGCCCCTCGATGGGGAGCAGTGTGCGTGGAGCACAGGATGCAGGAAGACGGGGCGCCTGGGGTCCGCGCTCCGGCCGTGCGCCAGCTCCGCGCCCAGGCTCGGTGGGCGGGCCCCTCGGTTTTTAGGTTTGAGGGGGACCCTGTGAAACGCACTCCGCAGCAGAGACGACTTTGTGTCGCCTCCATTTTCCGAGTGAAATATTTACCCAAGAAAGCAAGAGGCAGAGAGCCTGAGCGGAGGCGGGGGAGGCCGCGAGGCGGAGCCCTGTGCGCCCTCTCGCATGGTGCAGGCCTCGCCGAAGGGGCACCCGCCGGCTCGCGGGGCCCCGGGATGGCCCGGCTTCGTGGCCGCCGGCCCGGCCGAGGGGCAGGCGCTTGCTTCCTGCCTGGTCTTTCGTGTCTCCCTGGCTTCTCGATGTTGGCCCCGGGCTGGGTCTTCCGGCCTCGCTCTGTGCCAGTTCGCCCCCTCCTCTCTGTGGGGGCTCACCCCCCTCCCCCCGCTGCGAGCACAGGGCGATGCTCCCCTCTGCCGGCCCGTCCGTCTTCACTTCCACTTTCTGAGGTGCTTCCCGTCGGAGGGTGCGCAGGGGTCACCGGGCGTGCAGTGAGCCGTGGTACCGGTTCCTGAGCCCGGGCCTCCGGGAGCGAGCGCAGGGATCTGCATCCCCCCTGCTCCTTCTCCAGGCGTCCGGCCTGGTCGCGGCACCCGCAGGCCATCTGGGGTGGCGTGGGGGGTGCGTGAAGGAACAGCCGAGAAAAGGGGGCGAACGAGCTGCCTGCGGCCCCAGGTCTTCGATCGGGGCGGATGTGATGCCTCACTCGCCGTTCACTGTTGGTTCACAGGTGACGCGTGGTTTTCAGGGACAACCAGTGACCGCCCTCTGGCCCGAGGCGGTGTAACGGGCCAAGCCGTCCCTTAGAAAACGGTGAGAGAGGCTTGGCAGCGGTGACTGCTGCTCAGATCACGCTGGACATGGGTTTGCCGAGCGGCGAGGTTAGAACATGTCCTTCTGGCACAAGGTGAGACAGCGTGAGAAACAGCGCCTCGGTGGGCGGGCGGGGTGGCTCGGCCGCCACCACGGAGGTGTCCGCAGGGAGGGGGACGGCACCCGTGGGGCCGGGCAGGGCAGGAGCTCCCCGGGGACGCCAGAGGGATGGGCCGGGCTGGCCAGCGCGGAGGGCTGCAGCCTCCGCGCGGCGCCCTGACTTCCCAGGACCCCACCGGCCGGGCCCCGGGGCAGGGCGAGGCCTTCACGTGGCCCGCGGGGGGCGCCAACACCTTCCCCTTCTGATTTCCCACGTCACTCACTCTCCCTAGTGAAGAGTCCTCGGCAGGTTTCCCGAGATATCAGATTCCAGGAGAGAAAATGCGCAGGTCATGTGTGAGGACTAACTGGGACCCTCGGCTGGAAACGGCTTTTGTCGGGTGTCAGGGCAGCAGCTCCGCCCTCAGCTGGGACTTAATCAGGCAGCAGCAGTGGGCGCGGGGCAGCCAGGCCCCCACCTGCTGCCTGGCCACGCCCCTGCAGCTGCGGTCATCTCACTGATTAGGGCTCACGCCAGCCGCACCTGGACAGCAGGACGCGGCCCTCGATGGCGCCGCGGCCACGATTCAGCCGCGAGGCCCGCCCGTCCCCTCCGGCGGCTCCCCTCTGCTCGCGACCTTTTCCTCTGGGGCCCTGGTGACCCGCTTTTTGGCGTGACCCTCGGTCCTGGGAGGACGAAGGCTGCCCGTGGGGGCAGCGAGCAGGCCGTGGGCAGGAGGCAAAGGAGGCTCCAGCCCCGGGCCTTTAACCTGCAGACAAGCTGGGCTCGTCGTTTGGTGGCATTGAGTCCGTCACAGTTTCGGCATAGGACGCTCACGAACGCACAGTGCTGCCAAGAGGGAGACACGCTGGCCCGTGATGCGGGCGGCTCGGCCGTTGCCGAGGCCCCCGGAGACCCTGCTGCCTCCGGACACGCCTCCACTGGGGCGCCGGTGGCTTTGTAAGGGCCAGTCTGGCCCCCGCCCGGCGCGGCCACGCCGCCTGCAGTCTCCCGGAGGAGCGCGTGCCCTGGGAGCAAAGTGTCAACCGTTCGCGCAGGCCCCGCGTGCGACCGGGCCGGCCCTCGCCGCGCGCCTGTCACACAGCCGTGCCGAGTGCAGCTCACACGCCATGAACACACCCGTTTCCGCGTTCACGCCGGTGACTTTTACCATCTTAGGCCTTTTCCATCGACCCCGAAGGGCCCCTCCTGCCTCTCGCAGCCCGTCCCGCTCCGGCCGGGCCTCCGCGGCCGCTGGTCCCCGCGCTCTCCGCCCATTGGCCCGAGCGGCGCGTTCCGCGTCTGGGGACCCTGCGATGTGCCGTCTTCTCCAGCGCAATACTGATTGCTCTCCCTCCCGGCTCCTGGCAGGAGACAATCTGTGTTTGTGGTCGGAGAGTGTGTGCAGGTCGGGGACGCACAGCTGCTGTCCTCAGGCCCCGGAGCCGCGCTCGCCGCCCGCACGGCCCGCCGCGGCCACCCCGCGGCCACCGCCGGCCTCCCCGCCCGCGCGCGCCTCCTCCGCGCCCGGCGCTGCGCGGCTCTCCACCGTCTGCGGCACCTGCTTTTCTTCCCTGTTTCCTCGTTTCCTGGTTCCCCCGGGGCGTGGGGGAGGGGGGAGCCCCACGAGGGCTGGGGCTGCGCGCTCTGTTCTCCCGTGACTCTCCGGTGCCCGTAGCCCGCGGACACTCGGGGCGTCTGTCGCAGGAAGAAGCCGGGTTCACAGGCCACGTCAGCTGCGGCCCGGTGGCCCCCAGTGCGGTGTCTCCAGGACTCGCCCACCACGCGGGCGCCTCGCTCCTCTTAGGACAGAGAAAATGATCTTTATGTCTAAAAAAACGTGTCGTGTTACCGATTCATTTCAGGTGAAGGCTTCACACAGAAACCACTTTTATGAATCACACTCACAAGCAGCCCAAAGTGGAACTCGAAAGCCTAGAGGAGAGAGAGGAATGTTTCTCCCTGGAGTATTTTTATGTCACAAAGCAGTTTGGTTTGTCTTCATGCAGGGCACAGTTATGGATCCTGAGGGCCGGCTGGTGTGTTCCTTTTTGGTTGATTCCCATTTTAGGGGCTTAGAGCTAAAAGCGTTGTGGTGAAGACGGTTTTAGAACCAGATGGTGGAGCAGAATGACGTCCCCCGGGTGGGCCGGGCGGTGGGGCCGGGCACTGACCACGATCCTCCTGCGGTTTTGGGTCCTTTGCCCATCTCTTCCGACGCGGCGATGGACTGCAGAACGACAGGGCTGGCTTTTCAATACCGTTTCTCTCAGTTTCGTATTCTTCGCAGAGGCAAAGAGAAACCCTTCCCGACGGCTTTGTCCCGGGCTTGGTAAGCCGCGGCCTCGGGAGCCCACTGCTCGGCGCTGAGAAGCGGCCGGCAGTTCGAGCAGTCACCGGGCGAGGATAGCCTGTGGCTACTCTGGTCCGCGGCCCAGCCACGTTTCAAGAGGGGGGTCAGCTTGGTGGGACCGTAAAGGCCGTCACACCGGCATCGCAGAGCCCACTCACCTCTGTAGGGCGCGGCGTTCGGGGAGGAGATCAAAGACAGGTGTCGGGGCTGTGGCCGGGCAGCGGCCGCGCGCAGGGCAAGGTCGCAGGCTCAGCATCTCTCAGGGGCGCTTTCATCTGTCACTGAGTCGGGGGGATGGAGCGGAAGAGCCGCTCGCAGCTGTTTTAGGGGGCACGGGGTGGCCGAGGCGGCGCTCCCCAAGCCGGCGCAGCCTGTGTAATTTGTGGTCCTATGAAAGTAAAACGAATCCGTTTGTGGCCAACGCGAGCCCCGCGGAGGACACGTCGCTGGGTTCGGCTGTTTTCGGCAGCGAGTCGCGCCTGCTCCCTCCGGCCCTGATGGCAGGTTTTTCTGCGGCGGATCAAAACCAAATGCGGGTTCGCGTCAGCCCCAGGAAGGAGACGGGGGGGGGGGCAGGGGGGTTCCAGGGGCTATGAGGGGGCGACCAACCCGCTTCAGGTGCAGGCGGGACCGCTGCCTGGGCCCTCTCCAGGGCCCGTGCGAATGTGCCGGGCTCACGCCCCCCAGGCGGAGGCGGGACAGGGTGTGGCGGCCCCAGGGCGTGGGGTCCAGGACCATGGCCCCGCTGCGGTGCTAGGGAGCGTGAGAGATGGCGAGGCCCGAAATCCGGGGAGGGAAAGAGTCGCACCCGGCGCAGGGGGCGGACGTCCACGCGGAGGGGTCACGAGGCCCCGGGCTTGTTCTTCGGCGGCGGCGACAGGTCCCCTCAGCTGGTCGGTCCTTTCCAGGTGCCAATGTGAGCACAGGAGGCTCCCAGAGGCTCGCCCCGCCCTGCCTCCCCACCCTGACGCTCTGCAGGGTGGGAGCCGTGGCCCCGGCCTGCACCCCGGGTTCTAGAGCCCTTAGTTCTGCCCTGGGGGGCACGCGGGGTACATGCGTCCTCACATCCACCTCCCCGCTGTCCTCAACAGCATTGATTTTGATCTGATCTCTTGAAAGCCTCCAAGACGCACCCAGAGCCGGGTCTAAGGACTGCAGACGGGAGCCGCCCTCCCGCCGTGACCACCTGGCCTCAGGCGGGGCGAAGCCCGGCGGGTTCAGCAAGGGGACCCTGTGTGGGCAATGCCTCGTCATGGCATGGCATTGTGTTCTAGAAGATTCCCGCCCCACGGTGAACGCTGTTCCCGTCCCATGCCCGTGACGGGTTCCGGGCTTTTGGGGGTATTTCTAAATCATGCCACTTTGGAATGGTCCCCAACAGCTGCTTCCTACCTCGAGGTGCCAGGAGACACGTCGTGCGAGGAGTGACCCCTTTTCCTGTGTCACTTGCAACTGTGGCCGTTAGATACGGGGCGTTGTCCCGGTTCTGGGCCGAGAGCACACATTTTTCTTGCTTGAGAAATCTACGATTTCCTTCCAGTAAAAACGGTCTGCCATTGAAGGCCATGCCCACGGGTGCAGGCACAGCGGAGTCTACTGAGAGGACACGAGGTGGGATGTTTGCACCCCCGTCAGGGACCAGGGGCCCCCGCACCCACCTGCAAGTCAGGCTTCTGTTTCACTCCCTCTAATGAATTACTTGGACTTTCTCTTTAATTTATATTCAGAAGACTTTGACCTTCAGACCCCATCCGTGAGGTCTCGTCATGCTGAGTGGGGTGCCTCATGGCGGCATGCAGGGTGGAGGCCTTTATGAGATATTTGTAATTCGGGGTGTCTTGGGTTCTTCATTATTAGCATTTCTTTCTAGGAATTGCCTATTTCTTTTAGAATTAAAACGTTTTAGAATTTGGGGCTCAAGTTTTTTGATATTTCTCCTTCTCTTCCTCCTTTCTCTCTGTCTCTGCCTTCCTCTCAATAAGAAGAAACTAATAAGAAAGGCAGAAGAAGTTGGAACTGGCCGTCACCGTCGCAAAGACCGCAGGAAGACCGGGCATCCGTGGCCACCGCCAGGGCCACCCAAGGAGTCTGGGGCCAGCGCTCGGCGTGACGAGGCATCACCGAGGGCCCCGCAAGGCCATGGACAAGGAAGGGTGATGCAAAGCCCTTGGAGGCCACCAGGTAACTGCAGGAGAAAAACCCCGGGGACCTGGGGGGAGGCCAGAGAGAAGCCTGGGACAGCGGCAACACAGCCCCCCCGTCTGCCCTCACAGACGGGAGACTCAGCCTTGGAACCAGAGAGACGGGAGGCGGATGTTTAAAACCATGGTCCACGAAGATGGCATTTTCTGGAACAATGTAGAACTGATGTATATCCGTAAGAAACATCATTAAGATTACGTGTTCTTCGATGGACAATCGGGCAAGAAAGGAGTGATAGAGGCATTTTTCTTGGCTTGTTGGAAGGGCGGAAGATCGTGTTACATGTATGAGCCAAAGTGGGGTGCAGGGAGCTCACCACCGCGCTGAGGACACTTTCCGTGGGCCTGGAAGCAGTCCGCGACCTGGAGCCACGGAGGCCGAGTGGGTGGCGTTGGCTTGCTGGGCCCCCGTGGGCGGGCCTGACTTCACCTGGTTCCGGTTGCGGGTGACATTGAGTGTCGCGGCTGGCCCTGAGGCAACAAGCGGGACCCCTCTCCTGTGCCCGTGCTGGGGCGTCCCCCGGGCTGCCGCTGGCCCTGCTGTCAGCTGCCCTCCTCCCCCCTCTGCCTCCTGCCTCCCCACCCTGTCTCGCTGGAGGCTGCTGCTTTCCTGTTTTAATATGTAAAAAAGTCCAGCAGCGGTATTTTCTAAGGCAGGGGCTGCCGGCCGACCTAGTGATGTCAGGAATCAAACCCACGTTAAAAACCTGCCTTCCCCGCGTGGTGGGTTTTTGATACCTGGAGCTGCGAAGCTGGTATTGTTTGGAGAGGGTTAAGTAAGATTAATGAGGAAAGAAACACGAAGCCGTGAAGGATCAGCGTCCCCAATCAATGGCTGAATAAATTTAGTGTGCGCTCCATCTGCAGACTCTTTCGCACGAACATCCAGACGCCAATTCCGAAAGGTTTTGTGCCTCTTTATGCCTCTGAATAACCTACGAAGACGAGAACAGTGTGTACTTCCAGTTTCATAGTGCTTTCTTTAGGGTTTGTGCCGCAGTCGATGTATCGACCAGGAGGAGTTTGTGGGATGCGGCGGCCTGTTTAATAAGAGCTAGCTGGCCAGAGCGCCGTAAACCTCCTATTCCCGGGACTTCGACAGCCGTGAACTGCAACTTCAGCATCTTACTTGGGAGAGGGGAAAAAAAATAAATAAATGAAAAGGGAAAAGAAAATAAATCGTCGTAGAGTAAATGGAGAGACAGCAAAACGGGAGCCCGCACGCCCGCGCGACACCCAAGCCATGAAATCGTGGAGTCGGGCTTCTCCACGGGCGGGCGGAAGTGCCTCTCGGACAGCGCCTTTGTGCGCCAGCGTCCTGGAGGACGCGCATCTAAGCCGTCCGTAATCACCGTTCCAGGTGGCGGGCGACGCGACGGCTCGTCCACTGTATCTCTGACGCGAGCCCGGCACCGGCCAGAGAGCATCTCTCTTTAATCACCTCCAAGATGAGCCTGCAGGAGCCACTCTCCCTTCGACATTTGAATAACAAGCCCGAGGAAGCCACTTAACTCTCTCCAATTACAGGTGCCAAGTGGGGGTACCACGAAGGGAGGCCTTTTACGTGTGCGAATGGTTTCACACTCCACACACTCCAGTGTCATAATCAGATTCGAGAAATTGAACTTGCAGAAAGTTTGTGCTAGCCTTGTGGATTTTCATTTCAGATGTTGTCAACTCAAGGGCATTTGGGCCAATCAATATCTGTCTGTCTTCTCGCACATAGAAAGTTGGCTATTAGAAGAGAGAGGCTTACAGCAGACTCAGCCAATACCATTAGCCCTTGCCTTAGGCAGTTCTGTCCATGTGCCCGGGTAGGCACCTGCCCCCTCCCCTCCCCCACCATTAGGAAGGCCACTTGGGATGTCATTTGGACAGAGCGGGCAAAGAGCACTTCTTTATTCTTTCTCTTTTTTACACCCAGACTCCCCCAAAATCAATAAATCTGTTCTTTGCTTATTTTCAGAACTTTACTTCAATATGAGCGAGGACTTCCCTTCCAGCGATGGACTCGGGCAGCACCATGTCGAGCTCGCGTGCACGCGTGTTTTCTCTCTCTGTTCCAATTTGAAAAATAATTGGAAATAATACCTGATTGATGTTCCCGCTCTCTCTCTTTTCAGCCAAAGATTTCCTAGATGAAAGACCTCGATCCCCTGCCTTTCATGATTCAGCACTTGGTTTTCTGCCCCAGCGCCGCCTTCCACTCCGAGTGGTTTTGTGAAATTAAGGAAATGCAGTATTGTTTTCCTAATCAGAGGGAAACTTTATACAAATTGTGCCCATTGATGGCGATTTTGTCTTTGGATGTAGCTGACGCTTTTCCTGTGATTTCTGTTTTGCACTGAACAGCTCCCTGACTGAGAGAAAACCCCGAAGCGTTAAGATACCAGGGAAGGGAGAATTGCGAATCCGTTAGCGGAGGCTTGGAGCATCTCCTGGCGGGTTCTTAGAGTTTTGTTCGGTTTATTGTGATATTTCCTTCTCTCTCTCACTCTTGTTCTTGCCGTCTCTGTCTCTGTCTCTGCCCCGCGTTAGAAGGAACTAGTTAAGAGAGGCACAAAGCAGTTGGAACTGGCCGTCACCATTGCAAAGGCTGTTGGGAAGAACGGGGCAGCCGTGCCCATCGCAAGGGCCACCCAAGGAGTCTGGGGCCAGCTCTCGGCGTGATGAGGCATCACCGAGGCCCCCACAATGCCATGGACGAGGAACGGTGATGCAAAACCTTCAGAGGCCACCAGGAAACTGTGGGAGGAAACTTGGGGAGCTGGGGAGAGGCCAGAGACAGAGAAGGCTGGGTCGGTGGCAACACGGCAGTGTCCCCCCAGAGGGAGGGCTCCGTCTCGGAACCAGAGGGACAGGAAGCGAATGCTTAAAACCGTAGTCCACGAAGATGGCATTTTCAGTACCTGAAACAATGAAGGATTGACGCGGATCTGCGTCATAAAGCTGGAGTGTTAGCGAGACGGAGACTCGGGGAACGTGGGCCGGTGCGCGGGCGGCCGCGGCCCTCGGCCGGCTGACCCGGGCGCAGGCGGGCGGGCGTCGGCCACGGCAACGGCATCAGCGGGCACGCGGAAGCGGAGGCCCGAGTTTCCCTGCCGTTTCGGAGCGAGCGCGGCGCCTCCGCTCCGATGCGGCGGTGGGTTGCTCGCTCCCTGACAGTTGCTGCAGAGATCGTACGGGCTGCTCTGGTGCAGGCTCTTTATTTCATTGTAATTAGCAAGGGTAATTTTCTGGCATGGCTCCGGAATGGTCCATGAGGGGTTTTCATATTTGAAAGCAGAGGAGAGCTCAAGGTGAGATCCTGAGCCTCAGCAACAAAGAGCCGTTCGAATCTGCGGCTAGAGCGACTCTGCTAGGAAGCAGGCCGGGCGGCAGCAGCAGAGGGGCCTGAGGCCTCGGGGCAAAGCCCTCCCCGGGTTCCCTGATGTCTCCCCGGGGCCCTGGTCAGGATGGTCCCTAGGGTGAGAACCGGAGGCAGGAGGTGCTGTCTGGCTGTGTACGGTGTCTGGACCCCGTTGCCTAGTTTGCCTTTTGAATGAGGACAGACACCCTGCACTCAGGGGTTTGGCTTCATGACCTTGGCCTACAGCCCATCAGTCATGGCTGCGCTGTAACGGTCCGAGCACACGCCCACGTCTCTCACCAGGCGGTAAGCAATGGCTCGGCGTTTTCGTCCACCTTGGCATCTTCGATATTTCTTAGCAGACCTTCCAGAGGCCTCGCTCAAGCATGTGAAGCCACACGTGACTGAGCACACTGTTTAGTCTGACTGACTTTTTGACATCAAGATTTTCTCAGCAGAGGAAGCACCATCCTGATGGACGTGCTGGTGAGACATGTCTTGGCGTGGGCCTGCATCAAGCAGCGTGGGGACCTCATTGCTCCTCGACCAGGCTTTGAGTGGCACTGGCCTAAAAACGAGCCCTGGGGCTTGCCTGGCTCCAAAGGCAGTTGTACAAACCACACCCTTATCATGGCCCTGTGATTGGTGGGGGGGACCGAGGCTGAGCCAATCACAGTGCTCCATTTTCTGGTCATATGACTCATCTGGATGTGGTCATGGAGGAAGTTTCACCTATGTCTAATCAAACTTGGGAGAGCGAAAGTCTTTTCTTTCTAGCTCTGGAGCTGGGTTTCAGAAGCTTCTAGAAACCCTGATCTTCGCCTCAAATTGAAGCTCCGCTGGGAGAATAAAATCAACCTGAGTAGAAGAAGGCATAGGAGGAACCTGGTACCACCGGGTCTTGGACCCAGCTGCTCCTACCATCCCCGTAACTTTCCACTTGCTTGAATCAAGCATCCTCTCTTGTCCCCGGTCAGCTCTCTTTCTGTCATTGCTAAAAAAAAAAAAAAAAAAAAAAAAAAAGTCTTGATGAATAAGAAATCTCAAGATTCTATGGGAGTTTTAAAAATTTGAATTTTTTTAAAGTGAGTCCTCTCTCTTGCTAGAAGAAGGGAATTTCATGGTCCAGAAGATAAGGAATTTTTATAGATGCCATGTGGTCTCTTTCAGCAATTTGAACAGGACTGCTTTTTGAAAATATTTAAACAACTGTTCGTCTGCATTATTCATTTTCAAATGTCTATGTGGTTCTTGGCGAACCAGAGGCCATTTGCATTAATCAGCGATCTTTAAGCACGACCTTGCACGACCCTGTATTTCCAGGTAAACATGGAGCTTCTCAAACCCTACGGGGGAATCACACTTGTGTTTCGACTGGTTTCCTCTTTCACGAACAAAACGAATGGGTTTGGAGGCAAAGCGAGTCTCCTTTTCAATAACCACCACAGCACAGAAATCTTTCTTTTCAAGGCAGTTGGGTCTCACAGTACAGTGTTCACAGTAACAGACAATAAGGGAGAGTTAACAACAACAACAACAAAAAATAAATCCAGCGTCATGCTCAAAACGCCAATCTGAAGCTCAGAGCAGGTCGTTTTGACCTCGCCTGCTGTTTCTTTTCCTTTACGACTGTTTTGCAGATTAGATTCTCTCGAATCGTATATTCTTCCTCATGCAATCTAAACCCCACCTGCGAAACTGGGAAATTTTAAGTTTAAAGATAGCGCTGCGGCTGAAATAGCTCCAAAAAGCCATCTTCTGACAGACGTTCACAGTTGCGAATGTGCTGAGGAGACCTATATCTTCTTTGTCTGCTCAATATCCTTTTCTTTGAAGAATGAGCCTCAAATAGTCTTGCTCCCATTCGGAGGTCAGGCTGCGGCCCCCTCCTCTGCCTTCCAGCCTGGGAAGTCCCCGCCCCCTCCCCGCCCCCTCCCCGGCCCCGCGCCCGCCCGAGCTCCCAGCCTCTGCGGCCTCAGTGGTTGTCTGAGAAATGGGCGCCGGGCCCGCGTGGGCCCACAGGGCGCTGCTGCTGCTCCTGCTGGCGCTTTCGAGAAGGAAGCCGGCGCCCCGGAGCCACGCGGCGTGGAGCTGTGCAGGACGTCGGCCTCGGTGGGGTCTGAGCCCGGAGCCGCCCCCCCCCCCCCCCCCGCGGGGCCCGCGCCCACCCCTGGAGCTTGCACGCTGCTCGCCGCTCGGCGCACGGGCTCGCTCCAGCCCTTCGTGTTCCTCGTGAGCCGCGTCCTGGCGGCCCCGGCGCGCAGGGCGGAAACGGGGAGCCGCTTTCGCTTTCACTTGACTCCGGCCGAGACCCCGGCCGTGCTCCGGGGCCCGGGAGGCCGTCTGCTCGTCCGGGCCACCCGTGTCCACCGCGTGACCGCGCCGCGCCCTCACGGCCCTAGGGAGGCGGCGGGCTCAAACGACGGGGCTAGATTTGTTCCAGAAACGTCGGCAGAGGCTGGGGACCCCGGAGACCGTAAGATGAACAGAAAACATCCGGAACCTGCAGTGGAAACGATGGCGAGATTGAGCGCGGGCGTCGGGCTAACGGAAGGGGGCGCCGGGCGGCTTCGCGGCCGGGCTCGTGCGGCGGGTCCGCGTGCGGGGGTCTTCCAGGCTGACTGGGTCAGGAGCTGAGATCTCATGTTGTCCTAAGTTCTAGGTGGGTCAGGGGCCCTTCTGTCGCAGCAGGAGGAGCCCAGCTCCAGACACCAGGGGCCTGAGGCCAGTTCCGCCCGGCTCCAACCAGCCTCGGAGCCGTGGGCGAGTCATTTTCCAAAGGAAAGAGTAAAACTCCTTCCAGAACTAAGGCTCTTTGATGCTCGATGGTTTTGCAAGAACCACAAAATGAAAAGGCTAAGAATCAAGTGAGAGGAGCTGCTTCTGTCGCTGTGAAAATTCGGTCCCGAGCCAGAAGCCTGCAACGGAGGCCGCCAGGGTCTTGGAATCTAGCTGTCTTCGTGGGGGTGCTTTCCATCGACCGGGACCCGCCCCTGACGGCCGCTTCCCCTGCGATGGGCAGAAACACCTGCGGGCAGGGCCCTTCCCGCACCCGCCGCCCTCCGCGCGGACCGCAGATGCGCGGCTGCTGCGTTTGCGCTCCCGGTTCTCTGTGCGCCCGGGAGCTGCTAACTCCGGGCTAGAAAAGGGACTCTTCCGTGATGTATACGAGGATGTTACTGAGAAACAGAAAAAGGACATGCGTAGGAACGCGCATCTTCGGTACCGACTGCGCTCTCAGCCAGGGCTGCCTTTTCCGTTCCACGGCGAAAAGTTAATGCCCTTTGTAATTTTTATTCCTCGGAAAGCTGATCACAGACTTTACTAAACCTGACGCTCCCCGGATAGTGTGGCGGGGGGGGGGGGGGGGGGCGGGGGCAGGAAAAAAACACGTCCAACCATATCTCCTGGTGGAACTGTGCTTTTTGCCGTGAGCTCTCCGGGGCTCGCCCCCTGAGGGGCTTCTCAGGCACCCGGCTCTGGTCTTCCCGCCTCTCCATTCTCTGCCTCCGGCGGATGTGAGCACCGGGGCTGGAAGCACACGGGGTGGGCTTTGGGGGCGGGGGGAGCGGGACCTCTTTGTGGGCTCATCACTTTTAAAGGCCTTCCCGTGGCTATAGAAAAAGCGACAAAGAAATTGTGGTTATCCGCCGTGTTTCGGAGATCGGCGTTGCCCGACGTGGCAGGCGTGACCCGCATCCAAACGTTTAAGGATTCGACCCAACGGAAATCTCCTGCTTACCAAGACGCTGCCTTAGAATTTTAAAAACCCTAATAAATAATTTGTTAGAACCGCAGGGTATCACGTTACCGTGTTACTTATTATGGAACTAGGATAATATTTAAATTGCTTATTTACGGCATTAAAGTCAATAGTGGTTTGGGCGTCTTGGCAAAGCAGGGGACACCGGCTGTACCTCCCTCCGCTCCCCGGGCCTCCCCTCCGCCGGCCCCCCGCGCCCCTCCCCCTCGCAGCCCTCCCGCCCACCCGGGTCCTCCCTGCGCGTCTGGGCTCTTTCCCCAGCCGCAATTACTCCATTATGCTATTAAAGTTCAGGATGTGCCGCCCGCCTGACCCCCGAAGGCAATTTTTTTTTTTTTTTTTTTTATCTTTCGCGATACCTGTAGCTCCCTCTCTGGGCTGACATCTGACTGTCCGCTCTCTCTAAGACCAGCTGGTTGGCCCTCCCTCCAAGGCCACCGGCCCTGGCCCCTCCGATGGCCACTCGTTCGGCCGCTCTCAGATCTCCAGCGGGGCAGGGTGGGGGGGTGGGGTGGCAGGCACCACGGCGAGTTAATATCAAGCAAATCAGATCAAATGGCAGCCTGGCCCCCCGGGTGAGGAGGGGCTCGGGGCGCGCGGGCCGGGGCAGGCGCCCGTCCCTCCCGGTTTGCAGGGGGCGCGCGCCCTCGTCGCATCCAGCGCCCCTCGCTTAAGCCCCACTAATTGGGGAGGATTGCCGCCGTCTGATGGGTCATAATTAGGACGCGGCGGCTCCAGGAGGAGCCCGCTTCTCGGGGAAGGGTCAGGGACTAATGACTAGCAGAAGCTAAGGGTTCTGTTGATGCCTGTAGTCTCTGCTGGCTAAAAACACCAAACGCCCACTTCTGCGGCTGCGTTTCTTCCGGCGGCCGGCGCTGCGTCCTTCCCCTCGTTTGCTTCAGTGACCTCTCGAGTGCGTCGTCGCCCGAGGGCTGCGGGCCGCCCGGCACCCGGCAGGCCCCTTGGGCTGGTAATCTCCCGAATGCGCCCCGAACACCAGCGGTGCCGCCATTAGCCGCAGCTGCGCTGCTGCTCATTAGAGGCGATCGATGGGGAGCCGGACAAAGGCCGCTGTGCCCCCGCCGTCTCGAGTTACCGGGGCCTTAGCGGGTTCCCACGCCCTGCCTTCCTGTCAGCCGCGCAGAGCAGGGCTTTCTGTGTTTGCTTTTTAAGGGAAAAAACGGAAAAGGATGGAGGAAAGTGTGCGTTTACCTTCTCGGTCTCGGGCTGTTGTTGACTCTTTAGAAGAAATGTGATTTTCACCATAACGAGAAAATCGCATGCTTTTGCCTTCCGATGCTCCTTGAGCGAGGCAGGCCAAAGATAAAAGGGGTCCCCGCAAAAGCAGGACTGGCCTCTCTCTGGAGAGGCGCCCAAAGGTGCTGAGTCAGAACGTGAGTTGTGGCCTGGCTCCTTCCTGACGCAGTGGGCTGGGGAGCCCCGGATGGTGGGGTCCCGCTTCTCTCCAGGTGTTGCAGGAGAGCCTGGAGAGACCCCTCTCTTCCCTCCCGCGGCCAGGACCCTGGGCCCAGTGGGCACTGGGCACACTGGGCACGGGGAAGGTGTCGAGCCCGGCGGGCTGGAGTCAGCTCTGCTTCTGCAGAGTTGGGAGGCTCGTCCGTCCTCCAGGGTGGGTGGGGAGGGGTCTGCACCCTAATAGGTGAGGCCCGGAGTGGTCTCTCTCTCACGTCGGGCCTACCAGAGGCTGGCAAGGCCCCCTAGGCCCCCTCCTCAGCCCCAGGTGGGTTACGGCCCTGGTACCCTTGTCCTCAAGGTCACACATCTCTACCCATCCTTACCACCCATGGAACAATCTGGAGAAATGTGAATATGGGGAAGACCCAGAGCTGGAGCTGGAGACCACAGTAGCATCTCCCAGAAAGTCCAGGACATTTGCTGATGCCTTCCACAGGGAACGAGGGCTGACCTGAGTCTGTCTCTCCACAAAGGAAGCAGTGCTCACCTGAGAACGCACTAGAAAACCCCCCGGCCCAACTGCACTGTTGTTCTCTAGCACAGAGGTGGTTGGACTGGGGACCAAGCACTCTCAGGTGGCGAGCGAGCACATCTGGACCCTGCTCCTGGAGTGTGACGGCCTCCGCGAACTCAGGACAGGCAGTCCGGACAGGACAGTCCCTCCTTGGGGGACCCCAGCTTTGCTTGCACCTCAGCCCCACCGGCAAGGTACATTTAGAGTAACTCTCTACTTTCCCGTGTCCTTTGGTCTGTGCCCGAAGTACTTCTTTAGTGACAGAAGCCACGACGACTGAAAAATGAGTCAAAGAAACTTTCCTCCATAAAGAAAAGCAGAGAACAGTGACTTATGGCAAGAAAACCAGGAGTTTTGAGCAAATATCCTGCCAGGAAATGAATAACAGTAAGGAATAGAAAGTTTCAGAAATTTGCCAGTTTCTGTTTTTAACAAGATTTAGGGCGACATTGCACCTACGAAGTCAGAACAGGCATTTTTAAAGGTGGCAGAAAGCAAGACCCTCGAAGGCCACCTACAAAGGAACAATCGCTGAATTTAAAACTGCAACATCACGACTGATAATGGGAAATGGATCCAGTGAGGTAGAAGGCAAACTTGGGAACGCAGGGAAGCTCAGAGAGAAGGGGTCATTAAACACATAACGTGATAAAGGAGACAGTAGGAAACCTGGAAATGCACGAGATCCGATGTACGTATCCGGAGAATTCCTCGAGGAACGTGCGGGGTGAAGGTAGAAGCCACAACAATCACGGAGGAGTCAGAAGGGCTGGTGACCACCAGGCACAGCGAGGAGAAGTTGAACTTCAAGGGAAGAGGAAATTAACATCCAGGCTGAAGAACAATCTGCCTACAAAGAAGTAAGAATCAGATTGCAATTAGCCTCTTTGGCCCACAAAAAGCCCAAATTCGTTTCACTTTAATTGGAACTCACGCAGATGAAAGTTTCCGGTGGTTTCCTTTATTTGTTAGTTATTTAACGTAAACAATTTCCTTGGGGGAAAAAAGTCAATTCCTATACTCCTCCATCTCCCAGTATAATTTTATCTTGGAATAAATTGGGTAGCTGGCGGACTTTTCTACAATAATAGAAATAGATAGCAACGCATCAATGTTCACAGAGTTTTATAGAAATATATTTTGACCCAAGTTTTTTCTACCCAATGTGTCATATTTAGGTGGCATCTGGTTAGCCGTCAGCCATCTTAAGGGCTGTGAAAACTGTGCTATCTTAATAACCTCTCTCTCTCTCCCTGGATCTAGCAAGATGCTCATGACAAGTAAGCGCGTAGATTTGAACTGGCTACAGAAAAGGGCGTTCTCAGGTATGCAAAGAACCTGGGAAACGTACCACCAAGTACCCTTCCTTAAAGCTGAGCTTAAAGACGCACTGCAGCTGGAGGATGGAGAAATCGCAGTATAAAAGCTAAGAGGTAGACAAGTTCAACGAAACATGTAGAGTTTGGAGAACTATTGCTTCTATGGTTAAAAAAAAAAACAAGCGACCCAAATACAGAAAATACGTACTGTGAGCAAAAATGCATAACTTAGGCAAATCGTTTAATATTAATGATCTGATTTAAGCTTTTAGATAACAGCAAAAATTGGCAAATCAGACAGGAGGGGAAAAAATAAATGTCTGTTAAATCTCTGCTTTATTTGGGAAGAGATATTGATGTTGATGGTAACCAGAGAAAAATATGTGACTTTTAAAAAAAAGGAATCATAAAAAGAACCACATGTGGAATAAAAACAGGATTCACACTTTCCAAATTAGTGAAGAAAAGAAGAGCTAAGAAGAACATTTTTTTAGAAAAAACAAAAATGAATAAAGGGAAGAAACAAGGAAGTATTTTAAAAAATAAGGCATAAATAATTCTAGAGATAATAAAGATAGGCCGAACTCCCCAAATGATAGACTTTCACGCTTAATTGAAAACAGAATCAAATTAAAATCCATTATGAAGAGACACATCTAAAATAGAAAATATGGAGTGATCGAAGAATAATGGCTGGACAAAGACATATTAGATAAATACAAGTAAATACTGAAAAATAATGGCAATATAATAACAAATTCAAGATTAGACTGCTTCGGAAGTGTTATTTTCATATCAATAGAAGGTAAAATTCACTATTTAAATAATGAACTCTTATTTGTAAAATATAATTATTACATATGTAAAGTAAATTAAACATCAAGAAGAAGTTGACAAGACATAATGTAGTAAGTGATTTTAATATGCCACAGTCAGCGTTTGACAAGTTGACGAGAATAAACAACGAGCTGAAGAACCGTATGTAAGCAGAGATTACTTGATATTTAATAAGGTAAGTGAACTTAGTACCACGCAAAGAAAGAGGATAATGCCCATCATATATTTGTCTAAGCTGATGACAAAAAAGTCTTAATCATGAAGAAAAATTTAATGAATTCTTTTAAGGAACAAACCGTACAAGCCATATCTGTAGTTGCAAAATAGACGTAAATTTAATCACAAAAGTGTAACACCAATTGTATTACACTTAACAAATTAAATAATAGTCGCTCTCCCAGTGACTATTAGGAAAAAGAGCAACCGTTTCTAGAACAGTCAGAAAACATGGACATAGAAAGAATTAAGAAACTTAAAGTTAATTCAAGGTCAAATGCATCATATTGAGCATGTTTGTTAGGAAACAAAAATAAACTAATAAGCATTTAATTTAATATTTTTTAAAAATCCAGACTATTAAGTTCAAGGAATGTTTAAAAAGGAAAATAATCGGTATTATAAAATAAAAATTCATGAACTGGGTTGAGAAAAACAGTAACATTGAGAAATTCGAGAACTTTAAAAATAAACAGATATACTTTAATATAGATTAACAGCTGGCAAATCTGATTAAGGGGAAAAAAAGAGGGAAACATGATTACATAAAATGAGGAATTAGTGAATGTGACCGAGGAAACGAACAGAAAGGAGCCTCTGTGATGAGCTCAATGCTGGTAAAAACCATAAGGAAATGCTCTGCATAACTCAGTTTACCACTCAATGGATAGAAGATTTTTCTGAGGAAATGTAAATTTTTATGTCTGCCTAAAAAGGGGGAAAATTTCTACAGGCCAATAACCTTTGAGAGAAATTTCCAAAGTTGCTTATGGTTAAATTATTATAGCTTTGTGATACTTTCAAATGAATCTCTGTCATTTCCTCTCTGTTATTGCTTGGTACTTTGGTCATTCCTCCAGAATAGTTTTAGAATTCTTTACAGCTTGGGAGTGAGGGATTTCAGTCTTATAAGAGGAAATAATTCCTCAGCTCTATGAAAGATTGCAAAACATAGGGAGAAAATGTTGCTCGGTGCATTTTACCCACAATGCTGAGGCTCAAACCTAACACCTGAAAAGGCTCAGGACACACCAGCCCCGTGCCGCTGGTGGGGGCGGCCGCCACCTGGGGAGATGCAGCCTGCAGGTCGTTGAACCAGAGAACAAAAAGTCCTAAATAATACAGAACGAGTTGAAAACAACAGTTTCGGATACCACATAGGTCTATTCTAGGAATGCAATAATGTTTTAATATTCAGCAATCTATTAATAAAATATATCACATTGGTAGATTAAAAGAGGAAAAACTTTAATATGTTCCCAGAGGACATTTGATAAAATTCAACATCAATTTCAAATGAAAACTTAATAAGCCAGGAGTAGGAGGACGATCGCATGACATGGAAAAACAATATGAAATCAGCAGCTACATCGCATGTAATGAGGACCCTTTACCGGTTCTTCAAAGTCTGAAACGGCGAAGGCATTGCGATCCCGCCATTACGAACATCGTTCCGGAAGTTCCAGCATGTTCGCTAAGACAGGAAACAGAATTAACATGAACTTATGAGAGGAATGGGCCCGAATCTGCATGTGCTATGATTATATGTCTAAAAACCCTGAGAGAATATTTTAAAGAAAATAGTTGGCACTTTCTTGTGGTGATGGCACGCACGAATCGATAATGTCCCCGTATGCCATTAATGGTTAACTGGAGAGTAAAAAGATGAAAGATTTTCCATCCCCAAGAGCAATGTAGCACACCAAACCCCAGGAAAAAACCGTGCGAGGGGTACAGGGGCCCCCCGTGAGGAAAAGGGCATCAGGGTCCGAGAGATGTCAAAGAAATCGTCAACAAGTGGAGATGCAGACTCGGTTCTGAATGTAACTGGTGCTTTTGGGACGATCTCTAGACAAATGCAAATTGAAGGCTGACTGACTAATTCTAGGGAAAAAGTCGAGACGTTGAGTAGCAATGAGGGAGAGAACGCTGGGGAGAGATCAAGGCGTACTGTCCAGATTCGATGGCCGCGCGGTGGGGCGAGGCAGGGGTGGGTGCGTGCTTATCAAACGGCAAGTGCGGCGTTTCGAACAAGGACTGGATTATTCAGTAGGTGATGCTGAGCTGGCAGGTTAATTGTTTGGAACGGAATCTCTCGATGGCCCTGGATGAAAGGTCAGTGGAAGAGAGCGCACGAGCCGCGGATCTGTCTGGCTTCCGGAGGTGGGGGAGGGAGGGAGGGGAAGAACGAGAAAGAAACCAACAGGAAAACGCTAAAGATTTGTCTAATGAAAACCGGAAAACGCTCAACACCAGATTACACCCTAACCAACCTTACCGGACGAATGGGGACGTGCGAGAGCATGTTGTTAAGGAAAGGGTTATTGCCTTTATCACCTAAAGGACGCTTGTCATTCATTCTAAGGAAGGAAATGCCTGAAAATGCGAAGAAGCATTCATTAAATAAGAACGCCGAACGCTCGAAAAATGTTCAAAGAAGTGCTCATCCCATGAAAAATGAGGGAAATGCGATTTCAAGGAGGAAGAGATATTTTTTTTGGCTGATTCGAATTAGCAACGATTTTCGAAAGAGGCGAAAGCAGGTGCTGGCGAGATCGTGGGAGGCCAGCAGTTCTGGTAGGCTGCGGAGGAGCTGCCCCGGGGGACCGACCGAGAGTGTGGCCAGCGCGTCCCCGAGCTCACACCCTGCGACGCGGCCCTGGACGCGCCCTGGGCCCCGTGTGAAGGGTCAGAGAGCCGGGGGGGGGGGGGGCTGCTCCTGACAGTGAAACATGGGAAGCAGCATCGACACCCGATGAGAGGACCCGGGGTAAGTGGACGGTGGCCCACGAAACACAATGGGGTATCAAGTCGTCGTTCCAACCCGTCCTCGGACACGGAGTGCGCGCGGTGACGTTCGCGGTCTACCAGATGGGGAAGCGGGCGCGAGGAGAGACGGGCTTCTCCGCCAGTCCCGGGAACACGGGTGGCTTTTGTTTTCTTCACTATCCCCTCCTGGAGTTCTCAGTATGTGGGCGGTGACACCGTGTGACGCATACACAAGTCCTAATTGTAACGAAGAGTTTAAAAGGCCACACGGAGGAGGCAGCGTGGCCTCCTGACGCCCCCTGGCCTGGGTTTCTGTGCCCCGGGAGGCCCTGGGTCGGAGAGGAGGGCTCAGGTCAGCGCTGGATGCAGGCCGTGTCCCTGTCCGTGTGTCTGTCCCTGTCTCTGTCCGTGTGTCTGTCCCTGTCCCTGTCCCTGTGTCTGTCCCTGTCCCTGTCCCTGTGTCTGTCCCTGTCCCTGTCCCTGTGTCTGTCCCTGTCTCTGTCCCTGTCCCTGTCTCTGTCTCTGTGTCTGTCCCTGTCTCTGTCCCTGTCTCTGTCCCTGTCTCTGTGTCTGTCCCTGTCCCTGTCCCTGTGTCTGTCCCTGTCCCTGTCCCTGTGTCTGTCCCTGTCTCTGTCTCTGTCCCTGTCTCTGTCCCTGTCTCTGTCCCTGTCTCTGTGTCTGTCCCTGTCCCTGTCCCTGTCCCTGTCCCTGTCTCTGTCCCTGTGTCTGTCCCTGTGTCTGTCCCTGTCCCTGTCCCTGTCCCTGTCTGTCTGCAGACTCCTGCTTCCCTCCAGCCACTCTGGAGGAGGTCTCCAGTCTCTCCGCTTTTCGTCGGTGTTTCCCAGTTTCACGACCGACTGGCTCTGTTGGGACTGGGTCTGTTTCCTCGCTCAGGCTGCCGGCACCCTGGCTCGAGGGAGCCTCTCGCGTCCATCTGTGGCGTGGGTGTCAGTGAGGGCGGGAGGCGTTGGACGTGGATTTTGCTCCTTCCCCCCGCGCTCTGCTCCGTCCTCGGGGGCCTGTGTTGGCTCCCGATTGAGTCCGATGGTTCTGGGCATGAATGAACCCAGAAACCTCAGCTTAGGAACGCCAGATTTGGCAATAAAAACACAAAATGCCTAGTTAAATTTGACTTTACATAAACAACAAGCAATTTTTTCAATATAAGCATATTCCGAATGAACTTATACTAAAAACTATTCATCGTTTATCTTCAATGCAGATGTAACTGGGAGACCTGCATTTCGCCCAGCAGCCCAAACGCCGGGCCGGCCTCATGCCTCACCGTGGTCTCAGTTACTCTGTCCACAGCGGGGTCTTCCTACTCTACCCCCAAAGAGACGGGGCCAGCCAGGACCAAGGAGTTCGAGCGAAGACAGTCACCCCGCTGACTCTACTTGGGCCCTGCGAATGGGGACCCGTAAACTGGTGGTTAGACAATTAGAGCTTGGCTGAACCTCTCGGTCATCTAAAATTTAATGGCCACCGATTTTCATCAGCAGAGAGAAGAATTAAGCAGGCGATGTGTTCAGATCGAAGTGGTAGTAGTTGGCTGCGGAGGAGGGTCGCTGGCCCAGGAGGAAGATACGGTCCCCCGGCGGAGTTACAGAGAGACGCCGGCTGCTCTGACTCCTCGAAGATGTTCCCACACTCCGCGGCCACACCCCGGAGGGGCCGAAGCCAAGCCCGTGCTGGCAGAGTACACGGGGCAGGCTTCTCCCGCGTTTGCACGGCGTTTCATCCCTTCCTTCCGCGTGGAAATCACGAAGAAAGACTAGAACGAAGTGGGTTAGAAAAGGAACTAGAAGCACACGAAGAATCGCAAGCATCAAGATTCAACCGGCGTAATTTTTTCCCAGTTCCTGTTCAAATGATTGAGGCGCGGACATGACTGGTTACAAATTGCTTCAGGAGCGAAGCTGGCAAATTAAACTTTTATTTGCCGTGGGCCCCTCTCTGCTCGTTTGTGCTTCTAATTTGGCCAGGGCCAGGGCGATGCAGAAGCGCAACGCCTGGCCTTGTTGCCCGGGCGCCCGACGCCTGGGAAGGGCATGGTGCTGGCACCCCTCTGCGCCCCTCGTCCCGACAGCAGCGAACGCACGAGGTCCGGCCCTCCTCCAGGCAGGAGCCCGGCCCGGGCCGCCCTGGGAGCGGACTGTGTCCCACTCCCTCTCCGGCTGCTGGGCGCCCGCCAGGAGGGAGCCAGAAGTGCCAAAACGCTGTAAGAATCCAGGTCGGGGAGAGCGGCTGCTGGCGCGCCATTCCCAGCCGTGGGCTCCGCGGCGCAGCTCTTTGTAAATTTTGCAAGAAAACATGTTCTCAGGAGGTTTCCGTTTCAAGTTGGCAGGCTGGGAAGGCAGCAGAGCTGGAGTCAGACTTTTCAGGGGATGCCTGAGCTTGGATGCCGCTCTGCGCCGGCCTCGACTCCCGCTCCCGGGGCCTCGCGTTTGGAACCTGTGTCGCGGGCCGATAACGGGCTCTGTCCGCCGTGCCCGAGCGGGGAGCGGAGGCGGCCGCTGCTGGACCCCTTCGCGGCCCCGAAGGCTGTGCCGCACGTGCGGGGGGTGGAGAGGTGGCCGGCGCCGTGTAAACTCACGTCCGTCCTTCTTTCTTCTGGAGAAGTAGCATCTGTTCGTGCAGAAAAAGGGAGCGCGAGCCCGTTTGGCGCATCCAGTTCAGGTCATTTCCTCACAGTCTCGCTCTCTCCCTCCCGTGATCGCGACGACCTCTTCTCCCCCTGCCCATTCAGGCCGTGACCCCCGCTGGACGGCCGGACGCTCGGGGCTGCTGCGCAGCCGGGTCCACCCCTTCCTCACGGCCTTGCCTTCGTTTGGCGTGTTGTGGGCGGACAATTTTTCACCTTCCCTCTCACTACCCTTTCTCGCCTTCCCCGTTTCCCTGCGTTTTGCTGTCGGTGGCTCGATAGTGTCGCTGCACAGAGACGGGTGGCCAGCGGCGGGGCCGGCGGCTCGGCTGAGAGAGAGACGCGGCGTCCCCCGTTCCGCTGGCCAGGACGAGAATGGACCCCACGTGCGTGGTGTCTGCCGATGCGCTAATGTGAGAACCGAACGTTTGTGAAGTGGTTGGATTTAGGACGTCCCAAGCTTGCTACGTTTAATGTTATTTTGTCGAGAGAGCATCTTCATCCACAGGGACGAGCGCTTGTAACGACGAAGTATTCCTTTTCAACGGTGCCGTGCAACAGATTACAAACTTCCCAAACAGTAAAATAAAGCACTTTGCGAGACACATTAACTCTTTTAGGCCACGTAGACATTTCCCAAAGTGCCCGTCATAAATTCAGGAAATCGCATTGTCATCATTATATTCTGGAATAATTCCGCTTCCACGCATTTCCCCACCCTACGTAATTCCATTTTCGGGAGTAAAGATGTTTAACTTACATCGGGAGAGTCTGCGGCTTGGTTCTGTCTCGCACCGGTGTTATTTTAAATCAATGGCTGCTGCTACGGAATCAGATAATTTCTCAGAAGACTGGCGTGGAAATGTATTCTACGGCTGTTTACGTTTGAGGCGAGAGCTTTCAATTCAAATCATTGTTCCCAAACAGATGAATGCCACATGTGATATCGGCTAATGCACATCAGGTATTGGGAGTGAACTTGAAAATCGAGCTGCCTGGACCGAAGCGTCGGCCCAGGTAATGACAGGAAGCTGGGATTAGGGGCCGTGGTAAATGCTGAGATGGAGGAGTTATCGGCACGTGCACGCCCGAAGCGTGTGCGACACCAATGAAGCCATGCTGTCAGGGAGCCAGGCCAGGCCAGGCGCTGGGCGGACGGGCTTAGCCCGCCACAGCGGAAGAGCGTGGAGCGCGGGCGGGCATCGGTGGTCTGAGGTCTACAGAACAGTCCAGATGGGCCGGTGGAGAGAGGGCTGTGTATTCTCCCTCTGTCCTTAGACTGCTCATGAAATCGGAATTTCGAAACATGTCTTCTGAGTTTATAGATCAAAAGCCCCTGGATTCAGCTTGGAAAGTTGCCACAGAAAAGTAGTTATCGGTGAAGAAGCAAGCATATATTGTCTAAGTAGATGACATTCCCTTTTCCGTAGCCAAAGGCAAACGTCCTTGGGAGATCTGGTCAACGTCAGCGAGAGCCGGCTCCCCTCTCGGCCGGTGCAGAATGTACTTGGCACGGGAAGGCCCTCGCTGGAGCTCTGGGATGACTTAATTTGTTTCCAAGGAATAAGAAGGAATATGCATTTATCGGAAATGATTCAGCCGTGAGTGGGAGTAGATTTCAAGGCCAGGAAAGAAAGGCCTGGAAGATTTTGTAAAACCCTGGGTGGGAATTGGCTGGCCACAGGAACGCCTACCCCCCCATTTCCCGCGGCCCGCGCGGGGAGCCGGCCTCCGAAGGCGCACGCACGGGGCGTGTTTGGCGGCAGAGGACACTCCTCTCGACGGGCGCGGAACAGAGGGGCAGATAGGTGTGGCCGAGGCACGGCAGGTGGCGGCCGGAAGAGAAGTAAGAGGGGAGCAAGCTGCCAGAGGCCGCGCGGCTCGAATCGGAGCCGCGAGTGACGAGGACACATCGTGTCGCAAGCGTGGCCCCGTCGTTTTAGGAACGGTGGACGCCGACAGCTGCCGCCCCTCGGATCTGAACCCAGCTCGTCGCTTGCTTTCGACCAACAGGAGAGAGCGGGGGATGCCGGGGGCGTGCACGCCGAAGCCGCAGGAGGCCGCACGTCTTCCGCGCGGGCTGCCTCGCCGTGGGAGCCCCTCTGCGGGCGGCTCGGCCTCGGCGCAGCGGTCGGGGTGCGGGTGGGGGTGCGGGTGGGGGCGCGGGTGGGGGCGCGGGGGGGTGCGGGGGGAGCCGCGGGGGGGCGCGGGGGGAGCCGCGGGGGGGCGCGGGGGGGCGCGGGGGGCGCGGGGGGGTGCGGGGGGGCGCGGGTGGGGGTGCGGGTGGGGGCCGCGCAGGCGCTCTGCTCAGCGGCCGCTGACCAACAGCGGGCGTCCCCCGCCCGCCGGTGAGTGAGTCACTTTCTTGGTTCCTTTTGAAGCACAGATATTTTTAATTCGTCCGCAGGCAAGGCGATGACTGATAAGGTGTGATTTATGTCTCCCATTTTGGTATCTGTTTCCTACATGTATTGAGTCTTTATCGTTCCTTTATTACTCCATTAATGCCTTCTTCTGTGTTGACTTGGTATTTTCTAGTATACCATTTTAATTCCTCGCTGTCTCTTTTACTATATTTTTTTTGAGTCATTTTCTTAGTGGTTGTCTTAGGGAATGAAAATGAACATTTTAACTTACAACCACCTAGTTCAGATGAATACCAACAAAATTCAATGTTGTGCGTCTGAAAGAGCAGCGTATACCTGTAGGAAGACACTTCTGTTAGAATGTTGGCCAACGCCGATAGTTAGAAACCGTGGCGTTTTCATACAGAGTTATTTTATTTGCATTGAAGCAGATGCATCAGTAGGGGGTAGTCTGGTTGTTCGTCTCTGTGTGTTACGTTATTTGGGGAATTACTCGCTTGTGCATTAACTCAGTCAACGCTCATCGAGCTTCTACTAGGATCCAGGTATTTGCAAGGCCGACTCGAATAACCGAATTGGAGTGTAGTAAACTGAAATCAAGTTAGGATTAGATGATTTATTCCCAAATGACCTGAAAGAAAAAAAATGATGATTTGATGGGAACTTCTCAAAATATCAGATTAGTATTGATCAAACTCACGGACTCTTTGCCTCTTCCTACAATTGGAGAGCTCTTTTGTAATAAGATGGTGATACTAAGTTAGTTACTAAAAATAAAATTGGGCAAGAGTGTCATGCATCGGAACCCCTGGCCAGTTTAACAAAGCAAATATAGCTTGAGTTCACACCATTCGCATAAATAAATAAAACTCACAACACAAATAAATGTCCTCTGAAACACAGAAGAATTCACAGGTGTCGTATTCTCCTATTCTTTATTTGGGGTGAGATATGATGAGAATTCAGACTCAAGTCAGAGGCTCTCCCCACCTACCAGCTGTAAGGTTTTGAGCACATTATTTATCCTGTTGTCTCAGTTTCCCTGTCTATAAATGGGAAGCTTAACAGTGCCCTTCTCAACATCTGGGAAGTACTTGGAGCGAGCTGGGCATGTGATCAGGGACGTTGTTTCCTCGTTCCCAATATAGGGTTCTAATGCTATAAATTTCTTCCTAAGTACTGCTTGAGCAGCGTCCCACAAAGTTTAATATGTTAGGTCTTTATTTTCACTCAGTTCAAAAGAACTTTTAATTTCCTTTTTGATTACTTGTTTGACCTGTGGAACACTTACAAGTGTGCTCTTGAGTGTGCATGTATTTTGTTATTTCGTAGGTATAGTTCTGTTATTGATTTCTAATTCACTTCCATTGTGGTCTGAGAAAACCCTATGATTATGACTTTAATACTCTTAAATTTATTGAGTCTTGTTTGGTGTCACAGAAAATGGACCCCCTTCTTAGACAGTCCCATCCATTTGAAATGAATGCTGTCATTGGGTGGAGTGGTCTATATTTTTCAATTAGGCCAAGTGAGTTGATTTTATGACTCAAGTCTTCTAGATCTCTACTGATTTTCTATTTGTTCTATCAGTTATTTAGAGAGGGGCGTGGAAATCCTTCACAGTAACTGGACATTTGTTTATTGCTCCTTGAAGTTGTATCAGTGTTTGCTTTATGCATTTTGAAGCTCTGTTATTAGGTGCATCAATGTTTAGGATTATTATTTCCTCCTGATGAATTGACTCTATTTTTTTTTTTTATGACCATCTTTATCTAAGGTCATACCATTTGCCCTGAAATCTACTGGGTCAGATTTTAATATGGCCATTCCACCTTCCATTGTATCAGTGTTAGCATAATATGTATGTTTCCTTCCTTTTAACCAATTTGTGTCATATTTAAAGTAGATTTCTTGAAGGCAGAATATGGTTGGGCCTTTTTTTTTTTAAACATTTGCTGACACCTCTGCCTTTTAATTATTTAGAAAGTTTAAATTTAATATTGTTATTAATAGGATTAGATTTAAATAGATTGTCTTGCTATTTTTTTCCTTTTTTGTCTGAATTGTTCTCCCTTTCTCTTTCAGATTTATTAATTTTTTATACCATTTCATCTTTTGTAGATTTATTAGTTGTAAGTCTTTGCTTTATTGTTTTAGTGGTCGCTTTAGTATATATAGCTAACCTACCACAACCCGCCCTCAGATGGTACGTTACTTCGCATATAGTACAAGAACCTTACAAAAGTGTGCTCACATTTCTTTCTTTCTAGCATTGTTGTCATTATCAGACAATTTAGCTTTCCATGTGTTATAGACTCCACATTGTGCTGACATTATTTTTGTCGATGCAGCCAATCACCTTTTAAAAAGCTTACATAATAAGAAAAAAAGTCTTGTGTGTTTACCCAGTAGTTCCTATTTCTAACATTCTCAATTCCTTTTTATTGTATGTTATTTCCATCTAGTATCATTTTCCTTCTGCCTGAAAGAATTTGTTTCACATTTATTTTAGTGAAGGTCTATTGGCAATGATTTTTTTAGCGTTTGTTTGTCTGAAAAAGCCTTTATTTTTACCTTCACTAAAAATCGTTTTGCTTAGTATGGAATTTTAGGTTGACTGTTTTTGAAGAAGCGCTTGAAAGTAATTGCTCCACTGTATCCTCACGTGCATTGTTTCCAAGGAAACCTCCATCATCATCCTTATCTTTGATTATCTGTATCTAATACGCTTTTTAACAAATCTATTCTTTTTAGAACTCTTTCTAACCAATTTGAGCATGATGTGTCTCAGTGTGGTTTTCTTCACATTTCTTGTGCTCGAAGTTCATTGAGCTTCTTGGGTCTGTAGGTTTATAGTTTTCATCAAATTCGAATACGTCTTCAAATATTTTTCTGTCTTCCTTTCCTTTTTCCTTTGGGGACTCCAATTACACTGCTTGAAGTTGTCCCGGAGATTACTAATATTTTCTTTATTTTCAATATCCTTCCCCACGCCACTCTGTGTGTAATTTTGGGTAATTTCCACTGCGATGTCAAGTTCACTAATCTTTTCTTCTGCATCATTTAATGTGCCGTTAATTCGCTCCAGTTCATCTCACACAGTGTAATTTGCATCTTGATTCGGGTATTTAAAAAAAATCTTTTATGTCTCTGCTAAACTTTTTGAACATATGGAATACAGTTGCAATGTGTGTTTTAATAACTTAGTCTGCTCACGCTAACATCTGTGCCAGTTCTGGGTCAGTTTAGATTGATTTTCCTCCCCATTCTGGGTTGTTTTATCCTGCTTCTTTGCATGCATGGTTATTTTTAAGCATATGCCAAATGTTGTGAATTTTGCAACTGGTCGGGGGCTGGATGTTTTTGTATTTCTATAAATATTATTGAGCTTTGTTTTAGGATACACTGAAGTTACTTGAAAACATTTTAACCTTTTCGCGTCTTGCTATTTCGCTTTTTTAGGTAAACAAAGCAGCGATTATTGTAGCTCTAATTGTTCCACACTTTTCAGGCAAGACCTCTGACTGCTCGAGCCAATGCCTGACGAACGATGCGGTTTTCTAGTCTGATGAGAGGGAGCAGGTAGGCGCTGCTCCCAGCCCCGCATGGGTGCTGGGTGCCTTTCCCTGTTACCCTGCAGGTGGTTTCTGTCCTCCAGCCCCAGGCAGTTCACACACACGCACATGCACACGCATGCACACGCATGCACACGCACACATTCAGTGCTCCACTGGCCTCTGTGCACGGCTCTCGCCCCTGGCACCGTGTTCTGAGAAGGCGACTGTCCTAGTTTCCCTGGACTCAGCCTCATCTTCTTAGCTCAGGGCACCTGCCAGGCCTCCCCCTGAGTCTCTCTTCCTGAGACTCTCTCTCAAGGTGCAAAGCTGGAGCGAGCGTGCAGCTCCCATCACTCGTTTCCCATCCCTCGTGGACCACTGTCCTTTACTGCCTGATGTCCAGTGTCTTGAAAACATTTTTTTCCATGGATTTGTTTTTATTTTTTCCTGGATGAGGGTAAGGTGAGTCCTTGACATTCCATCTTGGCTGGAAGTAGGAGTCATGCATGATACCTTTAAACAATCTTAGCTATAACTTTTTTTGGGGTAGAATATTTAGGTATAATTTTATCTTTAATAGGTTTATATAGAATCCAGCTAATTTATTGAACTATTTTGTTAATCATAATATATTTTCTAATGGATTCTCTCTCATTTTGTAAGTAATTATCATTTATACAAGGGTAATTGTTCACCACACCTTTTTTATAGGTTTATATCTAATCTGTCCCTTTTATTGTATTTGCATGTCCTGGGCTTCCAGAATCAATGATAATTAATCAGGTTGATAATGAAATCGGAACTTGGTCACTAGCATTAATGAGAACTCTAGCTTTGCACTACTAACCACGATGTTCAGTGTTGGTTTGAAGCTATTGTTTCTATCATGTTAAGCAAGAACGCTTTTGTAATGTGTGGGTTTTTTTAAATCAGAAATTTTTATAGAAATTATTTTGGGATCCGTTCAACTGATTATTTAAGATATGTCTTATGAACTCTCCCTGCTCCTTTCTTGACCAAAATTTCCTGAGTTATAATATTCTTTTCTCTTAATCTATTATTTAATTGTATTCACTAGTCCTTTAAAATAATTTTATTCACTAGTACTCTAAAATAATTTTATTAGCATTTGTGGTTGTAAATATTCTGCCGATTCATAATTTTTTAAAATTTTGCATTTAATTTCATTTTCTAATATCCTAAAAATAAGTAGGAAAAACATAAAACAAGCGGTCATTGTTCGCTTGTCTTTGCTGTAGCATTAAGTGCTTATATATTACACACTCGCTCTCATATGTCTTCTCAGTCTCAATACATTTTCTTCCTTTAAGTATGAAATAGGAAGTTATAATTTCTTTATGGCATGTTCATTATTTTGGGGTACCTGAGTAAAAAATGACTAATTTAAACAGTTTGTTGGCTATTTTAACTTTTTATGCAAACCAAGAAAAAAATTGAAGAATAGTCTCATTGTTTTCTTTGGTAGGCCATTTCATTCCATCCAGGGACTATGAGCTATAATTTTTAGAAAAATTTTTAAACATGCATTTATTCATGCCAGTTCTCTGCGGACATCAAATTTATTTGAAAACGCAGGGTTGAATTTACTTTAATTATCAGCTATTTCGAAAGCGAGGGGATAATAACTGCTTACTAGAACGTTTAAGGGAACTCGGCTCGTTGTTTCCATATCGGTTTTTTGACCTAATTAAGATGGCTGTGAGGGATGGGCAATAGAAATTGCTGTTATTACATGTGGACTGGGCCCCAGGGTGCCGCTCATGATTCTGTTCGGTCTCAGGTAATCCGTCACTAGCACATGAAAGAAATATGTGATGTCATAAATATCACCGAGCGAGGGCTGTGGAGATCAATTCGGCTCAATGCAGTCTGGAGATCCCTTATTCTGTTTTCATTATTTACAAATAATATCAACGAGCATTTTTCGTATTCTTTCTTTACTGCTGAAAATATTTTTATTGTGGAATTGTAACAAACAATTACTATGGATTAAGAAAATAATTTTTTTTTTTTTTTACTATTTTTCTTTTTAATTTGCAACAGTTGTGGGTTCTGTAGATGATGCTGTACTATATTGTAGGTAGGATTTCCGTGACCTAAAAATGGGAGTTTTCTGGGCAAGACCGAAGGGGTTTTTGCATGATTCCTCTGCATTTGGGCCTCAGGCATCTGCCCTCTTCGCTGAGTCTCTAGCTGAGGGCTGGTTCTAAGGTAGCACGACTTTGGCCCCAAAGCTGAGGTGGACGGGGAGGAGTTGACCACTGGAGACTGTCGACCTCCCACTTCCGGTGGACTGGGGGACCTTCCTCAAAGGGGACCTGAGTGGCCCATCTCCCTGTTGCCACCAGAACAAATTGTTTGGTCGCATCAGGTGGACATTGTACGATGAAGAAACAGGGAGACGGGAGGCGCTGGCGGGTTCGCTGGCTTTTTCTCTGTTACCCTGGGGACGGAGGTCATCTTCCCTCCTTGAATGGCGCATGACCACTCGATTTTCCAGCCCGTGGTGGGGCGGGCACTGTGCTCGGCGCCCGGATCTGGGGCGCCGCGGACCCCGCCCGCGGTGTCGCTGCATGACAGCGGGTGGTGACGGGCGGGGGACGGGGGCGCCGTGTGCTGTCCGTCACCTCCACTCCAGCTGCCGGTGACGGCAGGTGGCTCGAGGCTGTCCTCGGCGTGGTGGCGCTGTGGGTTCCTCGCTCTGTGACGCTTCCTCGCAGGGTCCGGGGAAAGGGGGCAGTCGCAGCGAGTGCTTTTGGGGGCGGGGCTCAGGGAACGCTGGGCCGCCTGGGGCTGAGGACACGGGGACCTCCGTTCCCGTGGGGGAAGGGCACGGTCCCTTGTCGCCAGGAGGCCTTACGTGGCCCGCCTGGGCCACCTGCCCTTCGGATGCCACTTTGTTCCGTTTATTTCTGGCCCCCACAGTCGGCAGAACTGTATTGCGCTCTTGGGAATCTCTCTCTCTCTTCGCGATCCGTCCTCCTCTCCGGATCCCCGCCTCGTGCCTGCTTCGTGTGCGCGGCTCGGGTGTAGGTGCCCGGGCGAGCGTGCGCCACGCCGAATTCCGCGCGCGGTGACTCGTTCGCTACGTTTGCTCTGTAACTGCGGCCCGACGGGCTTCTGACTGCAAAGGACGCGTCGCGGTGAGCGCGGGCGGCGCCGCGGTGCCGGGCCGGTCCCGGGTCCCCAGAGCCGCCGCCGAGAGGCCGGGGCGCGTGTTCAGCACACGAGAGCCGCGGAACGGAGGTGTCGGCTTGCAGGACGACGTCGACAGTGGAGGGGCCTACCGGTTCCACCGTCGGCGATGGCCACGTCTGCCCGACGCTCGCAGCGCAGGGATTTCCCCCCGAGGCCCTGCTCCAGGCCACAGGTCGTGGGGAGACCAAGACGGCGGGCCAGAGGGGGGCGGACCAAAGGCAACTCAGAGGGGTGGCCGCGACGGCGCAGCCGCGGAGGGCCACTGGGGGTGGGCGGGATTGCGCCTTGCACCCCACTCAGCGGAGACGCTCCCTCTGCGGACCCCCCCATTGGATTCCATCTGGAAGGGCGATTTCTGAGATACGGTCCTCTGGGTTCCACTGATTCAGGTCTGACTTTTAACTCATTTCACCTACCTCACAGTGGTTCTATGGGAATTAATTAGGCAAAGGGCTCCTTGGGGGTAGGGCCGATCCAAAACAGGGTGTTTTTTTCTCTTAAATAATTAAAAAAAAAGAACAGATGATAGTCTGGCCGGTTTATAGCAGCCCCAGGAAGCTTATGCAGACGGGTGCAGGGAACCGGGGGGAGAAGTCGGAGCTGCAGACGCGGGTCCGAGAGTCGTCAGCCAGGGGGGGCAGGTCTGCTGAGCCCCGGGAGACGGGGAGCAGGCCGTGCGGGGGGCGTGGGGTAACAACCCCCAACGGCCCCAAGCGGAGTGGGGAACCGTCTCCCCCAGGGGAGGGGAGACCCGTGATGGGCTAACGGTGAGACTCTGCTCCAGGACAGCCGGTCGCAGAATCTAGTGTGTTCAGGTCCCTTGGGGATCTTGCTAAAATGCAGACTCAGATTGGGTAAGTCGGGGGTGGGGGCGGGATTCTGCATTTCCCCCAGCCCCCCATCACTGCCTGGCCAAGCTGGGAGAAGGGAGGCCCAGTCCAGCTGCGAGGAGACCAAGCTGGAGAAGCCGGAGAGGTTCCACGGGCTGAAGCCAGAGGAGAAGCCCAGGAAGGTGGCCGTGTCGCTAGTGACGCTAGGGCCCCACGTCCCGGCGGAGCGAGGGCACCCTGGAAGCTGTCCCCGCGCCTGCGCAGCCGGCCCAGCAGTGATTGTGGGGGGGGGGGGGAGGGGCGGGCCGCACAGCCCGGGGGACAGAGACCCGGGGGACGGAGACCGGCTCTGCTGCTCGCGAGCAAGGCTGGCCGTGAACGGAAGAAAGGGGTGTGCCGTGCAGCCTAGGGCGCAGCTGGAGCGTCTGAGTGACACGGGGCTCTCGCCCCCCTGGATGCCCAGCGCATCAGACGGGGGAGCGGGCGGCACGCGGCGCTGGCGAACTTCGGGGTGAGAGGCCGCGGGAGGAAGGCGGGCGGAGGGCTCCCCGGGCACCCGCGGAGCAAACCCGCAGTCTGGGCGCGCGCGCCCGGGCGCACGTGCCCTGGAGCCGAGACGGCGCCAGCGCCGGGCCGACGTCTGCTCTAGGCCGCGGGCCGGGGGGCCGCAGCGGCGCCCCGTGCCGGGCCGGCGGGCGCTCTCCAGCCGGGTCTGTCGAGACATAACTTCCCGACAGAAACGGCCCGGCTCCCAGCACATGGTTTATGGCCCAAGCGGAAAAGGTCCCCGGTGCCGTCGGTGACACTGTCGCTGCTTATAAAGGCTCGTGGGTCCTTTCCCAGAAAAAAATAAGGCCGCTGCCATTTCCCCCCCACGCCGTAAATGATTCAAATGTCAAGTCCGCCTGCGCCTTCTGCTATGAGGACGTATTAACTCATCAAAGAGGCGGGCGCGTTACAGGCTGCCCGTCTCCCACCAGAACTCCATATTTATGTCTGAAATCTCAGGATATGTTACCTGCTCTCGCCACCTTCCCGTCCTCCGCGGGAGATTTACGGCGCAGCCCGCCGGCGGAAGGGGGACAAAGGAGTAAACACCGGGGCTGACAGATTTACTCTGATGTGTTTTATGCGCCCGCGATCTCGAGTGTTTTATGTGCGTCTCTCTGTCCGGGGTGTGTCGTTCCTCCCCTGCCTTTTCGCCCCAGTTTTTATTAGCAGGTTCAGCGAGCCCGTGGGCTGGACGAACGCCGGCCGGTTTCCAAGCCGGTCAATCGCGACGCTGCTTTGTTTTCCCTGCTCTTCGGTGGTTTCCTTTCATGTCGACACCCGGCGCCCGACGGCGTTTCCTTCTGCGCCTTGTCTTTGGGGTGGCAGGCACGGTGAGTCACGGCCGCTATCAGTCTCCGGCCTGCTCGCCGCTGTCCTCCCTCTCTGCCGACTTTCTGGAGGAGGCTGTGCGCGCATCCTCTCCCTCACGACAGGCCGGCAGAAGGGCGTGCTCAGCGTGTGCGCCCCCGGGTGTCCCTGGAACAAACCCCGGGGTGGGGAGGGCCACCTGACGTCACACCCGACAGTCGGGACCTGGTGGGCTGGGCTGTCGAAGGGTGAGAGGAGCCTTCGATGGGGAAGGTCGATCTGTGGACCCAAAGGGCCACTGAGCCCTGTCGACGTTCTTCGTCAGGGTGGCAGGTGAAGACACAGAGGTGCCTGGGCGGAGGATTGCTTCGGTGCCATGGAGGCGCCCTGCCCCCGGCCTGAAAGGCAGCGCCGCATCCAGCTCTTGCGGAAAATTACAGAGCAGGAGATAAGTGTCTGCAGGTTCGTCTCGAGGTGACGATGTCAAAGCGAATCATTTGCGACTCACTCTAAGTGCCTCAGACAAACTAGCTGACGAGACGCTCGCGGAGTCTGCGGCACCGCCGCGGAGTCACTTAGCGTCGGAATCCCCAGAGGGCCTCCACGTTTCTGTTACTTTAAGCAAAATAGACATAAAAAAGAGCCACATCCGTTCTTCGCAGGGTTTCTATAAAGAGGACTGAAGATCGCGGCTGGAAACCTTGGTTTTGTCTTAGTTTCTCCCCCCCCCCCCAGGACGAGTGTCGTCTGCTACTTTTGGGCAGGGCGCGTTTCTTCAAAGGGCCCCACACTCAAAACGACAGGTGGCCCCGGAGGCCGAAGCGTCTGTGCTCCGTGAGTCGCAGAGGGCCACCGGCCAGTGCCGACGCGGACGGGACGGGCCCGGCCCCACCACAGGGGCCGAGCCGAGCCCAGCTACGGGGACCGGCGGGCTCTGAGGTCAGTGCTGTCACTCGCCCACCCCCCACCCCCAGCACCTCGAAGGCTCATTTCAAGCCTCGCAAAATTGCAGAAGACGCCGGCGACGCCTAAAACACGCCGGGCGGACGGGTTGCTCCTGAGGGTGTCGTTATGGGCCTGCGATGTGAAATGATAAAAAATATTAAGGCGACTTTTATGTCGTAACAGATGAGGAGCCGCGGGCCGGAGTGGCGGGGGAGGCGAGCACGGGGGCAGAGCGGACCCCGGCCGCAGGGACGGGCATGCGGCCGGCCCTCCGCGGCGGCTTCAGCCACGCCATCAATCCTGGTCCTCGTAGGGTCCGAATTCCCTCGGCTTGAATATTCGATAGTCTCAACTCATTAAAGGAAGAGAATTTTTTTAAAAAATGGATTTATCCCTGGATTTTGTACAAATGGCCACGAGGGAGATGGCAGGAGACCCTTTGTCACCGCGGCTCCGTCACCTTCTTCAGGATAACGAATGAACGCTGGGGGTGTTTCATCTGCTCTGACAATTTCCCAGTTTCCCATGGATCAGCGGTGACAGGAGACCCCAGGTAAGGATGACGGAGGAGAATGGGAAGACGTGATTTTGAAAGGCTCTGCAACACCTCAAGCCTCGTCCTCGGAACCGTTCGGTGACTGAAAACTGGGAGACGTGCTCTCCTCTGGCTCAATGCAAATGAGTAAAAAAGAAAATTAAGGATTCTGTTTACACCAGAGCGGAATGCCTGCCCAGATCGTCCCGCCTGATGAGGGGCAGTGAGGTCAGGGTGCTGCCGCCCTGGGCCACGGGGGCAGCTGGGGTGGCCTGGCTTTCGACTGCTGGCCTGTGGCCCCGACTTCTCACAGACCCAGGGAGCCCTCTCGGCACAGTGGTGACGGCGGGTGGCGGGAAGAGGTCCCCGACTCACAGTCCCTGGTCGGGGGTCCCCCAGGTGGCCACTCCCACACCGGCTCCTTGTGCTCTCCCAGGCCCCGCACCCCGCTGCTTGGGGGGGTTGTTTGGTTACAATCGGTTTGGGAAAAAAAAAAAAAAAAGCAAAGCACAAAGTGGTCATTGTTATCTACCTTCGAAGAAGGTTTTGGTTTTCTGAGAACCGAAGTTCGTTCTAGATTCTCACAGATGGCATTAGAAACGTGGTGCGGGAGGCCCTGACCTCGGCCTCCGGTTTCTCCCCGCTTAGAAGCTGGGGAAAATCTGCAGCTCCTGGGGCCGAGAGCGCCCTCCCTGCGGGCGCCGCGCGGAGAACGTCCCGCGGGGCGCTGGCTGCGGGGTGTCGCTTCTTGCCCTGAACCGTTGGCTTCTACTCACGGTCAAGGAGCCGCAGTCGTTGCCGGCTTCTCTCTAACGTGCTTCGTAAAGCGCGGCCTGTCGGCTCTGCTCGTCGGCCCGAGGCCGCACGACGGCCGTGCTCCGTGAACGAACGCTCGTGGGGCGCAGCGGGGACGCCCCCACGCCGTGTGCTCTCGCTGGGGTCACCTTCTCTGTGGGCCGCGGCGAAGGCAGGGACGTCTTACGAGCCTGCTGAGGATGGCCATCCTTACACGCGACATGTATAAAAACATCCTAACAGTCCCGGAGAACGAGCCTCTCAAAACCGGGCGAAAGGAAAACAAGTGGACTCCCAAGGCTGAATCGCCTAGCCTGGAACACAAGCTCGAGATAATCGGAATTTATTTCTAATGTCTAGTTTTTGTTTATTTGTTTGTTTTTAGTATATTCTAATAGGTGTCTTCCAAACGGCTTTGGTTCCGCTCCTGTCTCCTCTCTGTCTTGCGGGGGAGGGGGCCGTTTGCAGGGGTCGCGTGGGGCAGGGTGTGGAGATGAATCTGAGGAGCAGGCTTGATGTGTGTGAACACGGAACTCGTCCTGCTTGCAAATTACTTGGGATGCTTTTCCTTTTTTTTTTTTTAAATGTTCTCACTTTTTAAGAAAAAAAAATCTATCGATTTTCCATTGTGCAAAAGGTTCTACATACTCTCTCAAGTTTGCAAATGCTCGACACAGAGGCGCGACAAGCTAACGCTGACCCCAAGAAAAGTCGCAGTAGGAAAGACCAGAAACGTTCTAGAAATCTGTCGAAAGGAACCACCTCTGTGCGAATGTTCGGGAGAACTCCCACACGGCTTTGGAAGACCGTTCGGATTTTCCACAGGACCTTTTGACTTTCTTTGTCCCCGGTCACCCTCCTGAGTTACTACATTCTTTGGTCGGTGTGTCATTAGGTTAGAGGATGTCTTACCTAACAGAGAGGAATGTCCATACCAGAGTCAGATCAACGCCGGGCCGCGGGAGTTGGCTTGGACCCCGCAGGGCTCTTAATGGCTGTTTGTAGCTTGGTTATCGTTTTCCTGGGACATTCCTCACCTCGTCCAACCCAAAGCGTTTAGTAGGGAGAGTCTGGACCTACAGGGTGAGTGAAGGGACCGGAAACACTGAGACGGTCCCCCCAGTCCGTGTGCGAGCAGCGACGAGGCCGGCCGCTCGACTCCGCCTCCAGGTACTGCCGCCTGAATGTCCTTCCCACAGTGCCTTGCAGGCTGCCCCTCCCCGCCACTCTGCCAAACCACCATTCCCTCGAGGAGGTAAATTTGGGGAGGTCTCTGCCTTCGTGTGGGGAGGAGAGGCGGGACCTCCTCCTGTCAGCTTGGCGGCCATCTCCCTGTACCGTGTGCTTTCAGATTTCTGAACGTACTTATTTCTAAAAGGAGGCTTGAAACTCTTTCTGATCTTTCCTTCTGCTAGTGATTTATTAACAGACGCGCCTGCAGCCCCTCCCTCAGAGGGGTTTTTTGTCTGCCAGTTGTAAATATAAAGTATGCAAATCCTGTGAGCCATTCAGGCAGCATCCGCAATCCAGTTGAAGTGGTCACGTAATAAATTAAGCTCACATTTGCACTAGCGAGGATCGGCCTTCACGGCCCCGTGCAACCACGTCGCGGCTGTTCCCTGCACCTGGGCAGGTGTCCGCCACAGGAGGAGCGCTCGGCAGCCAGTCAGCGAGGCCAGGACTTGCTGCCCTCCCCACAAACCCGCAGGCACAGGCCTCCTCCCGGGGCCGGCAGGCTTGGGCGGAGGCAGCAGCTTGTAAGTCTGACTTGTAGAAATAAGCAAGTCGTCCCACCTGATGTTGGCAAAAAAGAAGAAGACGTAGAGTCTTAATAGTGATCATTTTTTCCTTGTTACTAAACGGCTTTGGCCCGGCCCACTCGTCTCTTTGAAGCTGGTCCCCGGAGCAGCGGGCGCGTTGAAAAGCTTCTGCTTTGGGGAGCTGAGCGACAAGCTGGAAGCAGCGGAAGGGCAAGTTCCTGAATTAGGTGGCCCTGGCGACGAGCTCCAGGATCCGGGGGCTGCCGTTTGCGGGGCGAGTGGCCAGTGGGGAGGCTGGAGGCTGCCAAGTCTGCTCTTTGGGCTCATTTTACCTTTTCTGTCTCCAGGGAAATGGAGCTGATATTGAGCCAGATAAAGCGCTGCTTCCACTCTGGGATAATGACATATAATTTTTGAACAACTGGGAACTGTGACAGCCCGCACACCTGCACACTTCTGATCAAAGCATGCACCCCTGCAGGCAAACCCAGATTCGAGGAATCTACAACGCTCTCCGAATCGCTCCCTTTCCATCTCAGAATGTTTGCCTGTGACGCGCGACTGAATGGTAGTCTGCGGGGTGGTACCCGAAGCCCCAGCGTTGTAGGCAAAATCCACCTGACTGGGGGCGACGGTCAGGGTGTGAGGGTTCGGGGGAGGATCTTGCTGGCATCTACTCACCTAAATGAGGGAGGTGAAAAGGGAAGAGCCAAGCAGTCAGAATTCACAGTCAGAGTGAGCCAGGTGCTTTGTTTGCTGTGCAAATATTTTTCAGATGAAATCACTTGATACGAGCTGGAGGGAGCAGAATGTTTCAGGTTTGCATTTATAGTGGAGGAGAACGTATTTACAGCTTAGGAGGAAGGTGAGTTTGGTAATGAAGTTGCGTGTTAACTCCAAGGCAATGAAATAAAACATTTGCAAGGCCGTATATCTGTCTGAAACAATCACAATAATTAAAAGGAGCTTAGCAAATCAAGATTATAATAAAGATTAGAGCAAATGTAAATGAAATAAGGAATAGGAAAATTAATAAAACATAAAGTCGATTGTTTAAAAAAGTCAACAAAATTGGCAAACCTTTAAATGGACTCAAAAAGAAAAAAACTCAAATTACTAAGAACGGAAATGAAAGTGAGGCATTCTGATTACAGAAATAAAACGGATTGTAAGAGAATACTATGAGTAATTGTACGCCAGGAAATTGGATAACTTAGACGAAATAGACAAATTCCTAGAAACACAAGGCCTATCAAGACTAAATCACAAAGACATAGAAAATCTGAATGGATTTATAACCAGTAGAGGTTAAATTAGTAACAAAATCTCTCCATGAAGAAAAATCCTGGACTTGATAGTTTCACTGGTGAATTCTACCAAACATTTAAAGAACTGTTACTAATCCTTCTCAAACTTTCCCAAAAAACCAAAGAAGAGGGAAAACGTCCTAACTCATTCTATGGGGCCAGCATTACCCCGATACCAAAGCCAGAAAAAGACACTATAAGAAAACTGCAGACCAATGTCCTCTATCGACAAATACCGGCGCAGAAACTTTCAGCAAAATCCTAGCAAGCCGAACTCAGCAACATATTAAAAGGATCATACACCATGACCAAGTGGAATTTACTCTTGGAATGCAAGGATGGTTCAACATACAAAAATCAATTAATATAATATATTACATTAACAGAATGAAGAAAAAACACACGTTATCTTAATGGATGCAGAAAAAGCACCTGCCAAAATTCAACTCTTTCGTGATAAAAATATTTTACAAACTATGAATAGTTTATTGACATAATAAAAACTGTATGAAAACCCCACAGAACGTATCATAGTCGATAGTGAAAGATCAAGAAGACAGAGAACTCACAGAGTCTCTCAGGTGTTCCTTACCTGCTGTTTGAAAATCAACTAAGGACTGGGGTTAAAGATTAAATGTAAAAACTTAAACCCTAAAAGTTACTAGAAGAGAATGCAGGAAAGTCTTTTTTATATAATCTTGGAGTTAGGATGAACTCTGACACGAAGGCAGATGTCTTAAAAGACACCATCGATGACGACTAGATATTAAACGTCTCCCATCGAAACGCTATAGATGAGCCCGCAAAGCAAATGAGAACTTGGGGAAATATGCTACCCATGTGACAATTGCAGGTTCGATGTGCTTAACATATATTTTTAAAAATTGGCAGGTTAATGAGAAAATTACAAAGGTGCTCGTTGAAAAATAGATGGTAAACAGGTAATACAGAAAATAAAACCCACGGTGGGCAGTGAACATGAAAAAATAGTTAACGTGTAATTAAACGTCTATTACAACGAGATTTTTCATCTTAAAAATGAGTAAATATTCTGTATGTGTTTGTGTGTGTGTTGGGGGGGTGGATTGTTAGTGGCGCAGAGCTCACAGGAATGTTAAGTGACGGCACTTCTGAGGGTAATTTTGACAGTATGTTTCAAACGCCTTAAAAATGGACGTGCGCCTGTTATTCCGTGTGTAATAACAGTGAAGGCTTCGCTCTGGGCCTGAGCTAAAATCTGCCACTGAGCACACACACGGGGGTGTTCACTGCAACGTTTAATAGAACGCTGGAAAACATTCGAAACCGCAAAATAGTTACTTAAACAATGACATGTTCGTGTTCAAACAAACGTCCTGTCGCCCCAGATCCACGGTTCTCAATCTGTGTTCCTGGCAACTTTTGGGGGACCCCTGGGGGACCCCTGGTGAACCCCTTTGAGGACTGTAAGAGCAGCGGCGGGGGCTTCCTGCCTGATTTGTTTCTGCTATTGCGAAAGGCTCGATAGGAACGGGACCTCCCTCACGCGGGGAAGGCGGCGTCCGCAGTTGCAGGGGGTGCTGTGTGCTGTGGGACGTGGTCCCCGGTCCAGGTCGGCGCCGCCGGGCGAGCCGTCCTCTGCGCACGCACGGCACGGACCCTCAAGCTGGCCGCGTGGCCCCCTCCTGCCACAGGCTCCCGCCGCAGCGCCCCGACACCCCCAGGCACCCCGTCTGTCCTCACACGCACACCTAGTGCCCACGCTGGGGGCTGCGTGGTGCGGGGGTCCAGGCCGGGCTCGAGACCGGACCCCCGCTGGGCAAGCGCCTCCAGGCCCGGCTCCTCCTCTGCCCACGAGGTGGACAGCGAGGATCGAGTGAGTGCCGCACACGCGTGAATGCCACGGGCGCTTAACCATGTGCGTGAGTGTGTGCGTGTAATGCTCATGACACGCGTGTATTTACGTGTACTCAATACTAAGCGTTTTAGAGCCTATACTGCATGTGTATTATTTGTAACACTCCTCATAGATGTATTTATGTGGACTCATTTAATTCTTTCTGTATAGAATTATATATAAGTATGTAAGTAATACATCTGTAGATGAATATATAAAGACGGTTTTATATGTGCACCAAAGTGTGCGAGACGACACACGCATACATTACGTGTAACAATCGTGAGTATTTTTGTGCACGCACGGAACGTCTTCGTTCACGCGTGCACCCGCGTGTCTGCGTGTGCGTACCGTGGGTCGTGCGTGAGATGTGCTCACGGCTCGTCTCCCCCACGCTCAGACTCCTGCGGCACTTTCCGTCCCCCCGAGAATAGAAGGCGGCCCCTCGGGGACCAGAAGGCACCTGTCACTCCAACGCCCGGAAGCAGGGAGGCGGCTGGCGGCTTGTTGGAGGGTTTCTGAGCTCCCCCGCCCCCCACCCATTTCCTCTGTTCTCTCCAATTCCTGTGTCCCGGCCTCTTCCGGCTTAGTGCATGGTGTCTGTCCCGGGGACCCTCGTTGGCAGAACGTCTTCTTCGGTTCTCATTTAGCGAGATCTGCTCCCTGACCCCCCACGCGGCAGGAGGGACACTGGCCCCTGTTCCGGGGGACTTGCTGAGTGAGCCGTCCTGGCTGGGCCGGGGTGCAGCCCGCCACACGTCCGTCCGTCCATCCGCACGCGGGGCTGATCAACGAGGACCCGCCACAGGCTCGCGCAGGGGACACCGACGTCCCGGCGCCTCCGAGGCCTCCCGTTTCCTCTTCCCCTGCGCCCTCTTCCTCCTCACCCGGTTCCCTCAACCATCCGCCTCCCCACATCATGGCCGAGGCTCCCGTCCCGTCCCCCGGCCCCCACCAAGCCATCGCCTCGCGCCTTGCGCGCCGAGGCGTCTACATGAGGCGCCCGCGCCACGTCTGGCCGCGCCGAGGGGCGGGGGCCGCTTGGGGTGGCTCTCCGGGCCCGACGCTCATTGAGAATGTGCAGTTCCTTTTCGGACCCTTAAAAAAATGTCTGACCCCAATAAGGTACCACCTCACGCCCATCAGGATGGCTACTCTAAAAACAGAGTGATGAGGAGGATGTGGAGAAATTGGGGTCCCTGCCCGCTGTCGGGGGGAGGCAAACAGGGCAGCCGCTATGGGAAATGGTGGCGCTTCTCCGCGGAAAACGAATTAAAACTGGGACTGCCGCCCGACGCAGCAAGCCCCTTCCGGGGGCATCGCGCACACGGTCACGGCGGGTCTGTTCCCGGCGGCGCGAAGCTGGAGGCGACCCCGGCGTGCGCCAGCCGACGAGCAGATAAACACAGCGTGGTGCGAATGCACGGTGGACTCTCGCCCGGCCTTCCAAAGCGAGGAAAGTCTACGCGTGCTACGGCACGGGCGGGTGTTGGGGACAGCGTGCCGAGGACATGAGCCAGGCCCCGAAGGCCGCAGGCCGCCCGCGTCGCTTCCGTGAGGTGCCTGGCGGAGCCCACTCCGCGGAGCCCGGGAGGGCGACGGAGGCGCCAGGGCCGGGAGAGGCGGGCGTGGGGGCTCCCCGTGCCCCGGCGCGGGGCTTGCGTTCTGCCAAATGGAACGTTTCGGAGGAGGATGGTCGCGATGGCCGCACGATTGCGTACTCAATGCCCCTGAACCGTACAGCTAAACATGGTTAAGACGGAGCGTTTTATGTTATTGCATTTTACCATAATTAAAAGAAGGAGTTTGACTGCCTGAAAGAAACCCTCATAAGAAATCTTTGCAAATAACTAAAAATCAGAAAGCTCGGAAGAGCGGCAGCCCGTGGCCGCGTCCTGATGAACATTTGTCTTCCACACCGGTGCCTTTCGGTTACAAACATCTCGCAGGAAGTCCGTTTACGATCGCGGGAGAGCCAAGGAGAGGCTGGTGAAGGTCATGAGACGTCTGGGCGTGTCAGGGCCCAGCGTCCCTGGCCCGCGCCCAGGAGGTCGCCCGGCGCCGGCTGGCGACCTCGCTCCGGTGCACAGGAGGCGCGAGGCGGCGCGCGGCGGCCGTGCCAGGTGTCCAGGCCGTCGCGGGCGCCCGTCTGCGTCCTGGCTCCTGCTGCGATGCGCCCGGCCAGCCTCGCACGTGGTCAGCCCTGGTCGGGGACCCAACCTGGTTCCGTTTTCCATTTTGGAACCGTTGCTGCGGATTAAAAATCAGTTGAATGATGGGAAAGCGTCGGAGTGAACATCTGCTCTGTCCCCGCCATCCTGCCAAGGCCTAAATGAGCCTTCAGGAAGCGCAGAGTGATGAGGGCTCGGCTCCCAGCAGGACCGGCGACGGCCAGGGGCGGCGGGTGTCGGACGGGATCCTCCTCTTTCGCACTAAATGATCAATTACAAGATTCTGGGTTTCTCGCCCCTCGCTCGTTTAGTGCTGGCTCAAGACCCTGCTCCCCGAAGCATCGGGGCGAGGACGCGGGCGCTTCCCGCTTCCGAGGGCAGGCGGGCAGCGTGCGAGTCATTGCCAGCCGGGCTCAGGACAGATGCGGCCACCGGCGAAGCGCGCGGATACCTGCCGGGAAAGCGAGCCGAGAGACGTGAAAGCTCACACGTGCCGTTGCTTCCGCGGATCCGGGTTGAGTCAGGCTCTCTCTGGGCTCTTGCTGGGAGTGTTAAATCATCGTGAACTTTCTGGAGAACAGTTTGATGCACGCGTCTCCTGACGATTCGGCTCGCTATTTCCTGCTCTAGAAAGTCGCAGTAGGAAAGTGACCGGAACACGCCGTGGAAGCTCCAACTCGTTCAACCGAATGAAAATGTATAAAGAAGTTCTTTATAGTATTGACACACTGCCAAAAGAAGCAACCTGAACGTTTAGTTAAAGGGGAATCATTACATTACAGAGGAATATTATGCAGCCATCAAAAACAAGATTTACTGAGTTTCTAATGGGGCAATAATACTGATAAAATGTTAAATTAAAAAAGGATATAAAACTATGTTCACTATGACTTTGATATATACATATATGTGTGTGTGTATATGTGTGTGTGTATGTGTGTGTATATGTGTGTGTATGTGTGTGTATATATGTGTGTGTGTATATGTGTGTGTGTATGTGTGTGTGTGTGTGCATGCACAGAATAAAGAAGGGTGGCGAATTTGCAGATGATTTTTAATTTGTTCTTTATACCTCTTTGTATTTAAGAACAATTTCTGCAATGAGCACACATTATATAGGTTTGTATTTGCGTCTCTGGGATAATAGAACTTATTTTAATATGCATACAGAAAGTAAAATATTCTTCAAGAAGATCCTCCTATGCCGGAGAGTATAAAACATCAAGTTCTCTGCTAGTTTAGGAGTCGCCCTTTCTAGTGGCCGTGAGATTCTCACTGGAGCCTTTCGCGGACGGAAGGCAGGCGCCACGAGTATCCGGCCGTCTCTGTGGTACACAGTTGGTCCTGGTTATGTATGTAAGGCAGACGTGAAACGGGATCGAAACATCGTCTGGTCGTGTCGGCGACTTTGGTGACGCATGCGTGCCCAGGGTCAGGCCGGTGCTGCGGAGTTCGGAGTTATTCAAAGAAGCCCTGGGTATCAGGTAAACCTGGGACGGGGGCGTCCCTGATTCCAGGTGAGGCGTGGCCTGGGTCTTAGATGGTGAACGTGGTGGTCAGCGGGACTGATCTTCTGCAGGTGGCAGGAAGTAAACTTCGCTCAGTGTTCGTGACCTGCCTCGGGCACATTGGGATGACGACCAGAGCTCGGGGCAGCGGTCGTGAAGCGGGGTTGGAGTCTGGCTGGGGCGCCCCGAGGGCTGCCGGCCATCCTCGTCATCCCTTCTGGGGGTTATCCCGGAACCCGGGCTGCCCAGGCGAGCCCCTCAGAGGGCCCCCGAAATTCTTTGGCAGCCCTGCTTACCTTAGAATGATGACACTGGCTTGTCTTGGTGTTTTATGGGGTTTTTTCCCCTAAAGAAAGAAATCGACAAAATGTGCTCGAAGGTACGTTTTACGCGCCCGTCAGCCGTCAGTGGAGGTTTCTCTCTAGTTAGCCCCTCTCAGAAGCCCCTCGGTCTCTCTGAGCACATGCGGCAAGCCCACCTGTGAATCCACAGGTAGGAGGGGCAGCCGCAGACACCTGTTCTCAGGCCCATGCCGGTTCTGGTAGCAGAAAACCGGAAAACCAAGTGAAAAAGGCCGATCCAGGAGGCTGCGCGGCTCCGCGGGTGCAGTCCGGGGACGGCCCTTTGACTGAGACTAAGGTATTTGCTGTTGACATTTGTTTTGTGATGATGATGACTTTTTTTTTCTTTTAAAGTTCCTGCCCTCTCCCACCCACCCTCCTGCAAAAACAAAAAACAAACAAACAAAAAAGGGGTGAATCAGGCACCCACGTCTTTCAATTTTCTCCTTAGGTCTTGAGGTTTCGTGCGGGTGGAGAACGGAGCCAGCTCTGAACGCAGAAGCTCCCTCTTGGTGGGAGGGGACGCGTCTCGTACTCCTCGAAGGCTGACGGCGTGCTGACCCCCCGCCAACCCGCACGCACCTACCACGCACGAGAACGCGTCATCGGGGCGCCCCTCCACGGCAAGGCGGGACCTGACCCCCTTCCTCCTGGCCGAAGTAACAGGAATCACTCATTATCTTCCAACGCGAACCACCGGAACCTAGAAACACCAGGGGGCTCTCTCACCTTTGGGATCCCAGCTGCACAGCCCAATGCACCCCCCCCCCCGTTCCACGCCCTTGATAGCCTGAACCCCTCGGGACGTCCGCAGGGCTGGGGCTCGGGCCTCGGCGCCCCCCACTGCCCCTGAGCTGCTGCAGTGAGGGTTCTGCGCCCCGCAGTCCTGGTCTGCACCCTCCCGCCCCCGGCTCTGCTCTGGCCCACCCGGACTCCTCGCGGCCCCGGGACCCACGCCCTGGGTCTCAGCAACGCCTGCAAGCTCCTCGTCCGCTCGGTGCCAGCCGTCGAGACAACGTGAGCGTCACCCTGGCGCGCACTCTTAGCAAAGCATTGGCTGCGAGGTGCTCCCCAACATGACACACTGGAAGGTAGGTCAGGACCCGCTGGGGACTCGCCATCCGGGGCCGGCCGTCTGGTTCGCGGCCCGGGCCTGGAAGCTGGGATGTGGGGGTCCCGCGGGACTGGACTGGACTTAGCAGCTCACCGAGTGGGCAGTCGCGGGGACACTTGATTTGGCCTCGAGCTTGCCAGGCTGCGTGTGGCTGAGTGAGCCCAGACCCTGGTGGACCGTCCCGGGCAGCACGAGTGGGTCCCTCGCCGTCCAGCGGCCGAGCGCGTGCTGGTGCGGGTCCGCAGGGAGGCCTGCGTCCCGCGCGGACGTGGCTTGGGCACCGAAGCTCTGAGTCTCCCAGGGCGGAGCCCGCAGTCTCGCGGGCACGTTTACCCGGCACTCGCGGCTGCTCAGAACCTTGTCCGCTCGCACGGGCTTCCGTGTGCAAAACGCCCCTTATTCCTCAGTGACCCTGTCACAGAGGGTCACGTCACACTGCAGCAGGCCGCCCGGGCGCAAGTGCCTGGCTCCGGGACAGACCCGCGGCGCGCGCTGCGGCCGGCGCGTGGAGACGCCGCGGCTTGGGCTCCTCACCGCGGCTCGGGCTCGTCCCTGCGGCTCGGGCTCCTCACCGCACCTCGGGCTCGTCGCCCATCGCTGCCGAGCCCGCGTCCCCGCCGGCCCCAGCCCCCCGCTCCGGGCGCTGTTTATTCTCCCTGCGCCTCCGTCCTCCATTGCGCTCGGGGCAGAAGCACAGACGACCCATCAGGCGGATCACAAACACCTCGATGTTTCGTTCTGCGACGAGAGCGTCCCCGAGCTCCTGCCAAGGAGCGACACAGCCCGTTCGGCTGCGTTTTAACACGTGGCCTCCGCTGTGCCCGAGGGCAGGCTTTGTTGGAGAATTGAGATGGATTCAGCAAGTACCTGTTACATCGCACCCTCAGCACGAGGTCCGGGGGTAAAAAGGTGGAGTTAGCAGCCGAGGTAGACACAGAAACAAACACTTAGTGAGCACTTCGTCGACGTATGTGAAAATGCTCTGGACGGAGATAAAGACACGCCTTGGCTGAGGTCGGGTGGTCCAGAGTTGGGGCGAATGGTCCCCGGGAGCAGGCGCCGGGCCAGGATGTGGCGCAGTAACAAGCACCCCACGTCTCCGCGGCTTGCAAGGGCGAGGTTCCTTCTTTACCCGACGAGGGAGGGAAGGGGACTCGCCCTGTCCAGGACCCCGGGTCCAAGGCCACAGGGATGACTGCTGTGTTTCCTTGCTGCCTGGCGTCTGCGCTTGTTTAAGTGCTTATGGGGCAGGAGATGCTCAGAGCGGTTACGGAAGGAACTCGGCCTCGCGCCGGAGGCAGAGCAGGGCAAGGCTACACCGCGGGTCACAAGGCGCCCTCCCTCGGAGGCTCGTCGAAGGCCAAAGCTGACCCTTAGGGGTCCTTGTGTCCCCAGCCCTGTCGACCCTAGGCCGGTTCTCAGGGCTTGACACCAGAGCCGACCCGAGGGGTCGACCTCCCCACTGACTCGTCCAGTGAAACAGTCCGAGCTCCTTAACCTCAGGCTTGTGTGAAAGAAGCTGAACCGGTCCAGAGGGCTCGTCTGCAGTGACAGGCAGCCAAGATCTGAGTAGCTTCTGACAGCAGAAGTTGACTTCTTGCCCCGTCACAGTCCGGAGAGAGTAGCCTTGCTAGCCGGGCACACGTGGCCTCTGGGGGAGGCGTGTACCTGGGCTGCTCCGAGGCTGGGTGCGTAAGGCACAGCTCACTGAGGGGAGCCAACCCCAGGACACGGGCCGGCGAGCCTCACCCGGTGCGGCCCACATCGGGTCATGTTCCGTGGCAGAGAACGTAGTCACGTGACCATACCTGAGTGTCAGAGAAGCTGGCACATGTCATTTAGCTTCTGACCAAGGAAGTGGCCGTTCCTGGAACCCTGGGGATTGGGGACACATGGGTTGAAAGTCCCAGGAGAATCCGGAACTCGTTTCTTCCTTCCCCGCTTGTCTGGGAAGATAGTGACCTGGACCCATCCCGTGGAAGGATGGACCGTAAACTCACGGCGAATGTTGCCTGGTCATGGTGCCTCCCGAAACCAGACGAGGCTCTTGCTCAGGAATGTCGCGTTCCCGGGAAGAGTCGTCACTTCCCAAGAACACCTCTTTCTTTGAGACTCGAGGCTGTCCCCACCACCTGGGGCGACAGCCACCCACGCACCTGGTGCCGTCGGGCAGCGCCGGGCACGGTTCGGCCGGGTCCTCCGCGGGGCGTCGGCGAAGGTGCTGGTGCCGGGCCGTGTCCTCACGCGAAGGCTCGGCGGGGGCCGGTGTCGCCTCGAAGCCGTGCGCTTGCCGGCAGGTTCGTGCCCTTGCAGCCAGAGGTCGGCGGCCTCGGCTCCTCGTCGGCTGTGGAGGGCGCCTCCAGGGTCTCGCCCTGTGACCCTCTCCGTGGTCAGCTGACAGAGCCGGCCGAGGGGCGACCGTCCTGGTGAGGCAGATGCCACCACCGTGTGTGACATCATCACACGCATGTCACCTCGTGCACGCCGCCGCTGTGCCAGACTCGACTGGGCAGAAACAAGCCACAGGCCCCCCTGCACGCGACATCGGGGGGCAGGTGTGAACCCATGGGGAGATCGTAGGTCACTCTGGAGTCTGCCCACCACAGATCCCAGGACAAACATGTCACGTTTTGTCATTTAGAAAAATTGAATAACTAAATAACCAATATAAGCTTTTGAGCGTGTGTAAATGTTCTATCTTTTTTTTTTTTTTTAAAGACAAATAGGATTTCAGTTGCATGAGGGGCCTGTTGATTTGAAGTATATTATTTCCTTAAGTTGTGGCATCAGAATCCAATTATGTTTCTATAAGAAAAAGAGCCAAGGAAAGAGCCCACAAGTATATTCGAGAAACCCTCGGGGATTCCACGGGCCTCGGTAAGAAAAAGTCACTCCAGAAACTGAAATCTCATTCGATAGACATGGCTGGGATGGGAAATCGTTGCAGTAAAAGGGAGGTTTTCATATTACACGAGTAACGTTTTTTAGACTTTCAGCCAAATGACAACAGAAGAAAAATTAAAAATTCTCAAGTAACTGATAAAACTCCGTGGAATATATTTGTGAGCCTCTGGCCTTGGACACTATGATCAGAAATGTTATTTCCAACCATTAATCTCATTGCACACAATTCTCATGTTGTCAGATTTATGAAGAATATAGTATCTGTGTTTTAGGATATGTCGAAGGGATCCCGAACGTGCTGATTTTTGGCTTACGACATCTTCCCGGTTGAACAAAACATGTAAGAAATATTGCGGTCGTTACCTAAGAAGGCCATGGGAAGGAATTTGGGTCGTAACTAGATATTTTGCTAGTTGTTTCAAAACTGAATTTGAAGCGTTTGTCTCTATGCTTTTATGTAACTAGATGCGAGTGTGATCGATTAACCTCTCAGTGTTTTCAACTTCATCTGAACTTTTTAATAAAACATATTCGTTATTTTCTCGGCTCTCTGCTTCATGCACCTTACAGACGCGTGAGTTAAACATGTTAATTATAATAAATAAAAGATAAGAGAGGCAGCGGGCGTGCCCTCCCACGCTCCACAAATAACTTAATCCTTTTAATCGCCCCAGCTTCGCGGGCCCCGCTGGCCCGGGCTGTGGGCTCCGCACGGGGCTTCTTGGTGCCGTCTCTGAAAGTTACGCCAGAAGTCCGGCAATCTGTCCCAGGAAGTTTGGGGAGATGGGGGCGTCCCTCCGCTCTGCGACCAGCTGGAACCCAGACAAACGTCCGGGTGGCTTCTCAGTCCAGGGGAGGGGACATATTTGCGGAGAGAGTGCTTGTCCGGAGGAAGGACGGCGACCGGGAGGGGAAGGTGGAGCGTCCGGTGAGTTCCCGGCCCAGGGCGGCACCTCTGCCCCATCGGAAGCTGGCGGACCCTCGTCCCAGCATCAGGGGTCCTGAGTTCGTAACCACAGAGTGTCTGACCCCTTTCCTTCCAAAAACTTTGCATTTGGACTTTGAAGAAACAACCTAAACAAAGCCGAGAGAGACATCCAACCAAAAATCACTTAATTATGTGTTTGCTTTCAGCTTCTCCCTGAGACGCCTCCAGAGGGCCCGCTGGGGACCCCACCCAGGCTGAGCCTGCGAAGACCCCGTTGAGAAGCCGAGACTCCGGGCCTGGGAGAGGGGACGTGGGCCGGCAGCGGGGAAGGCTGCACGGGGCACGCGTCTGAGTGCGGAGCTCCCCGGACCGACTGCTCCTGCCACCAGCCCCAGCCCATGGGTGGCGCCAGCCCGGGGGTGGCCCTGGCGCGCACTGCGCTGTGCCTGGCACCCTCTGGGGGTGAGCGGGGGACTGAGGCGGAGCCCGGCCGGTCACACTGGCGGGCGCTGGCCCTGGGCGCAGGGGCGTGGGGAGGGCGGGCAGGAAGGGGGCCGGCAGAGCCACGCGCTCCGAGCCGGGGCTGGAGTCGGGTCTGCCTGCAGGTGGCCGGCGCACACCGACGACGTGTTCCCTGAGGGGGGCACTGCGCCGGCCCCAGGGGCCCAGCCTCTCCGCCAGGGCGAGTGGGGCCCCTCATTTCCAGCCTCCAGAAATGTTGGTTCACACCGAGTTCCTTCCCACGGCGGGTGGTGGCTGGTCACTGTAGGGGTGCAGTGTCCTGGACCCCTGGCCCGGTCCCCAATACCTTGGCAGGGCCTTCCCAGCCTGACGTTCCCCTGGGGTCTTCCTCTGCGGCCTGTTGGAGCCACGTCTCAGGCTACCTCCTCCCCCTGCCACCCCGGGTCCCCAGGCACGCCCCGCCCTCAGGGCTCAGGGTCCTAGAACAGACCCTGCCGCACATCCCCCCACGGCCCTCGCCCAGACGCCCACTTCTCCATCTTTAAAACTGTGCAAGGGACTCTCTCCCCATCCCGTGCCCGGCTTCTCCGCGGCCTCTCCCTCCCTGCGGGGCTCCCTGATCCCCCACCCTCCAGCACGGCCTCAGGGACTTTGTGGCATCTGGGTTCTTTAAGACTCCTGGGTTCTTCAAGGCTCGGGCTGGGTGGGGTCCCCAGCGGGCACTTTGGAGGGAGGACGAGGAGAAACATGGGTTCCCTTGGAAATGCCGGGTCTGTGCTCAGAGAAAGGCCTGAGGACCTGCCAGCCCCAGCGTCCCAGGGGGCCAGCGGCTCACGTGCCCCGACGTGCTCACGTCCACGGCGGCTGCTTTGTTCTGTGCTTCCCTTTCCTGATTTCTTCTCTCCTCCTTGCCGGCCTTGGATCGCCTTAGACGGAGGTTTCGTGTGTGTGCGTGTGTGCGTGCGTGTGCGTGTGTGTGCGCGCACGTGTGTGCGCGTGTGTGTGTGCGCATGTGTGCGCGCGGGTGTGTAATCATTTCATTGCTTTTGCTTTTTCAAATTCGAAAGAGCCTCAGAGTCTATTTTTAGGGGCTGCCGGAAATCACGACATGCAAACGTAATTTATTCAAGTTTAGAGTGAGTCAGACTCTTTTTCCTGCTCCCGGAAAATGAAAACGGTTCGCAGCGTTTTAACCACCATCCCCCGTCTGGTGTTTTTATCCCCCGTCTGTACTGGCTTCCCCGGGTCGTTCTTCCTGTGTCATTTTTACCTGCCAGAGAACTCATTCCTGCCCTCAGGACCTTTCGGAGTCGATGGCTACCTTGTCCCCTTGAGTTCTTTTAAAATACTTCCGTCTTCTTTGGCTTTCCGCAGTTTCATGTGGCTTTTCTAGGTGCTTCTGTTCATTTCTTCCCGTTTGCGATTGCCTCGACCTCTTGAATCTGTGGACGAGGGTATTCCGCTGGTTTTGTTAAATTTTCAGTCACGGTGTCCTTCACGTCCAGAGGCTCTTTGGTCCTTTCCCAAAGCTGCCGTGTCCCTTTTTGCTGTTTTTTGTTTGTTTGTTTGTTTTGTTTTGTTTTTTAAGCTCGTCCTTTATTTCTTGAGCCACGTGCCTGTGACAGAGAACTCCGGCACGGAGGTCTGCGAGGGCTGGTCGTGCCCTTGGCGATTTTGCTCTTTCTTGCCCAGGTCGCCTCATTCCTCGGGTGGCCCAGCGAACGTTTACCCCGGAGGCCTGCGCCCTCCTCGGAGAGGCTCTGCGGTTGTCACTCCAGGCGCTGGCGAGAGACTCAGTCCCCATTCCTGCCCGAGCTTCCCTGCCCCGCCCGGGCTCCGGGCTCCCAGCCCCGGAGGGACAGAATGCTTTTCTGCTTCTTCCTTGGTCAGTTTCAAGGTGGCTTCCCCGTGGTCCCTAGGGTAGGGGAGGGAGAGGGTGTGTTGGGAGACTCCTCATCGTCCTCAAAGCGTCGCACCTCCGAGAGCGTGGGCTGAGCGAAGGTCCAGGGCTGGCTGGAGGCTCCTGCCCCTCCTGGTAGTTCCAGAGTGTGGCCGGGGGGTCCCAACCACCATTTCAATTATTCTTTGCTTTTAAGGGTGGGGGCTGTCTATTTCGCGGAGCGTTTCTCCTTGTTTTCCGTCAGAGTTCATCCCAATTAATTTAGCCATCATTACTGGCAATAGTACCTTCCCTACTGATGACTATACCTTAATTTTGAAAGTCGGCGGTTTTAAAATTTGTAAATAAAAAATGTAAGTTAAATTTTCATATTTACATTTAATGACACATTTTAAAATTCCTTTTAATCAAATTAAGTTTTGAAATTTAAAGTTACTTTTGAAATGCACATTTAATGTGTATTCTCTGTTAATACCAAACATAAAACATGGTCTTTCGGGCTCCAGTCGTGTAGCAGGGAGCCGTTAATTAACCTGGGAGACCCTTCCGTCCTCCTTGGGTCCCGAACCCCTCTTGCCACCGTTGCTTTGTTTTTGCTTCCCATGTGGGCGTGTGCCTTCTTCATAATTAACCCTTACAACCCGAAGGCTCGTACCGATGTGGCTCTGTGAGGTTTCATTTAGTGCGAGCTCGGTTTCTGCTCGTGAGAAACCCTCTCGGAAGCAGGATCCGAACCCCGGCCCTCTCAGGGGCACGTTCCCTGTACGACCCCCACGTCACACGCTGCCGGTGGCTTTGGAAGGGTCCCGCGCACAGTCTCTTCACTACGTTTAGTTTCCTTTTGACCTTTTGGTGAGATGAGTCATTAGACACCTGTGCTGGGATCACCACTTCCCCCAAAAATGTTGCTATTTTTTTTTTCTATTTTTTTTTTTATTACGTCAGGGCACGTAGCCAGCTCCGGGAGCTAAGTCGGACCGTGGTTAGCCCTCTCCTTCACTCCCCCGGTCTCAGTCTGCTCTCTCATCAAAGGAGGGCGGTTGGTCTGGGTGTTCAAGCTGGAAAGAGTCCGGATATTCTGTAACTTACACGAGAAAGCGTCTCCATCAGAATAAAGGTGCCCTGTGGGAGAAGAGGGAGAGAAGGGTGGGGGGACGGGGGGCAGAGGGCGCCCAGGCCCAAGCCGGCGCCTGGACGCGGAGAGGGTGGCGGACGGCGGTCTGCTGCTCAGTGTCACGCAGAGGGGCTCCCGATGGACGTGGCTGTGCTTTCGCTGACAGACCGTGCTAATTCTGCACGGGACTCGATGAGCAAAGACGCCATGTTCTGCAGCTCTAGAGACAGAGCTGCTCGCGCCCTGGCTTCTTGTTTCCAGTGTGGTTTTCAGACGCCTGCTCTTATCAGAGCCGGCGTGAGTGACTTTTTGTCCTTCCTTGCTTTTTTTGGACAGTGCGTCGTGCTGGGAAAAGGAAGGTCTAGGTTTCATTTGGATGTCTTTCCCTCATCAGCTCTGTGAGGATGTATCCTGGCTCCCTCAGATGTCGATGTTTCTTCTATAGAAATTACAAATTTTGACTGACCATCATTCCTTTTTTGTTGTTGTTGTTGTGAGGATTCGGTTCTTTATATAAAGTCCCTTATCAGACCCAACATTCCTTTTTAAACTCAATGACCTCCTCTTTCAATATGTAAGTACCCATTGTGCTTCAATGGAAAATCTTTTTGTTTGCTCAGAATGTTTGGAACAAAATTTGTCCCAAAGTCTTATCTGCTGGTGCATTCTTTTTCTGGTACCTTCTGCTTGGGTGGCTGCTGGGTGCATTTTTGCAGCGATGATATAGATAGATAGGGGTGAGGATGTTTTGGGGGATGGCTTTGGGGAGTGCACAGCGTCTGTGGGCCACCTGGAAGGGGCCTGAGCCCCTGTGGTCAGTGGTTTTGCTCCAGGCTCAGGGGCCAGCACGCTCCTTCTTGGCTGGCCACTTTGCAGAAGTACGCCCAGCGGGCTGGCAGCCCATGTGCATGCGTTAGTCAAACCCAGCCCCCTGGGGCTCCCCGCCCCAAATTGCTCTAGACTGAGACTAGAAGGCATGGGGACTCATCCAGACTGACACCCTCCTCTGCTGGTTGGCCACTCTGCTCTCTCGGTCACCACTTCTTTATAAGAATGAGGTAAATGGTATGGTAACGTTAAAACGACCTGAGAATCACCTCCCCTCCATATTTTGGTCCAGAAGGGAGTCACGCGCAGTGTTACCTGTATATCTTTTTTTTTTTTTTTTTTTTTTTTTTAAATAAAAAAGGAGGCTAGGACAAATTTTTGGCGTGTTCTGGATCTCGGGAGGGCTGGTTGGGGGGCCAGCCCTCCACAAAGCCCGCTCAGGCCCAAGGCCCACGTCCAGGTGGGGTCACAGCTCGGAGGGACAGCTGTGTGGCGCATCTGACAACTGCACTGTAGGTAGATTGAGCACCAAGGAGAGCACAAGAGAGGCGACGAGCAAAAAGACGGAAAACAGCACAGGCTGCGGAGAAAGAAAAATAAATCGAAGTCCAACTAGACTCGTGTACGCTCGCCTGTTCTCTGATGAGGGGCAGTCTCAGTTTTGGGGAGGAATTTGCACACAGCCCACTCCCATCAGAAGCTTTCAAAAGCCATTGATTTTGGCATTATTTTTGTTTCAAAACCAAAGCGAGGATTTTAAACAGTTCGAAGAGCTTTGACACGCCAGCACCGCCCGTCAGAGACCCCAGCTGATACCCGGGAGGCTACGGAAGTGCACGAGGTGCCGCCTTGTCCCCCAAAGCGGCCTGAGCCTGCTGCGTTTCCACGTCTTGTTGTTCGGCGCCGGCGAAGGCGCCGGCCTCCCGAGGGCTCCGTTCCGTCAGGGAAGCAGATCGAGCAAAGGAACCGACCCGAGTTCCTTCTGTGTTTGTGACGGTGGGAAACCGACTTCTAGATCATCTCACAAACACGCAGAAAACATAAAAAGAGGCAAAATTATGCAGAAGCACATAAATTATGTAGATGATGGAAAGCCGATGCGAACCATGATATGTGCATGTAACAGCATATTTCCCCGGGGGCTAATCGCATCCTTTGGGGCACCTTTTGAAGCATCTGAATATTCAGAAGAAAGCAAATTTATTGTAATTCGAAAAACACCACAATAAATAAGGCCAAAAGAATAATGCGTATTGTTTTGGAAACTGGAAACTCGCCACCTGGCCGCGTCCCTGAGTCTGGCCGCAGCCCGGCGCGTGCAGGCTGCAGGCCCGGCTCGTGGAAGTGTGTCCCGTTCCACAGTCGCTTCCTCTCCCGGACGCACGAGTCGTGCAACACCCGTTCGCTCGTCCGACCGATATTTGTTTGTCGTCATGACAGCGTCCGTTCCCTTTTTCACCATCCAAAACGCGTTCCCTGAAACCTACACCGCGCCCGGCAGGGCTCCCCCGACGTGAGGCTCGTGGTAACACGGGAGCCGGGCCGCGGGGAGAAGCGAGGACCACCCAGCTGGGGACAGACAGGGGCCGTTCGTTCAGAGCTGCTCTAGCGGGGGCCTCGGCCACCGTCGCTCGTGTCTGGCAGAGACTCAGAGGCAGGTGGAGGGGCGGGGAAGGCTCGCGGTGGGACAAGGAGAGGCATCGGGGCACCCTGATGGGGGTCCGTGGGTCCGGCAAGGCCGGGCGGCTCACTACGTGACCCGTCGGGGGCGTTTGGCTCCCTCTGTGGGTCCTGCACAGACGAGGGAAGCCGGCGGTTCGGGACCTCGCCCTGGCCGTCCCCGGCGGGCTGCGGCAGACGCGGCGTGCGGCCTCCTGGGCTGGTCGCTGCAGAGGCCGAGGGGCGGAGTCCCACTGCCACGCGTGGCCTGGCCACTGTGCACTTGCGTGTTCAATGTCCTAACCACCCCGGGAAGGGTCGGGGACCCCGACACACGGGAGAAGGACCACTACGCAGAGGACGGAGCAAGCACGGCCTGCCGAAGGCACAGCGGTGACCAGGGGGCGGCCAGGTTGTCCTAACGCTTCATGCAAATCAGCCCGGCTGCTGCAACGGATACTGCAGACTGGACCTTCAACCACAGGAATCTGTCGTCGCGCAGTTCTGGAGGCCAGAAGTCCAAGGTCAAGGCGGCGGCAGGTCCGGTTCCTTCCGAGGCCGCGAGGGGCAATCTGCCCCAGGCCGCTCCCCGGGCTTCACGTGGCCTCATGGTTCCTTGGCTCGTGGACGGCCACCTCCCCGCCTCTCCACACCGTCTTCCCTCTCTGTGTGTCTCTCTGTGTCCAAAGTCCCCTCTTTATAAGGGCACAGTGACACTGGGTTAGGGTCTCCATGGCAACCTCATCTTCACTTGGTTATCTGCACAGGCCCTGCTCCCAAGTAAGGTGACAGCCATGGGTCCTGGGGGTTGGGACGTCAAGAGCTGCTGGGGACAACTCAACCTGAAGCGAGGTGTCTTTAGTTGGACCCCGCCATTTTTTTAAGAACTCAGTTCTTGTGCTTAGGATTATAAAATAAATTTTATATCTACAAAAGATATTCAGTTGTAAGCTAGAGGACTTCGTTAGAATTATTTGGGTCTTTTCACCAGTAAGAACTGGGTGGAGACGACCCTTCCTCCTATTTAAGGCAATGTGTGAAAAACTGCGAGAAATGGACGTGATTATGAGCACGCGCACACTCATTGTCTTTGCCGACTGCGACTTGAGTTAGAAGCTTACGTGAATCAATAAGAACTTCTAGGGAGACCACAGTCGGCCACCATTCCCGGGTCGCAGGGCTTTGTCAACACAGGCGAGCGATGTCTCCTTGTGTCCCCTGAGGGGCACTGTAGAGTCGGTGGGAGACGGTGCCTTCCCGGTACTTTTTTCTGGCCATGCCGATGGTCCCCTTTACGACCTCCGATGGCCTCACAAATGGGCAGTGGCTCGACGCGGCGCACGGCGCGCGCGGGTGCTGCGGCTTATGCCGCAGGGGCGCCAAACGGACCCTCGAGGCTGAGGGACGCCCCGCCTTCTCCGCGCCATGAGCGGCAGCTGGCGCGGCTCCGGTCTCTTCTCCGTGGAAAAGGCGTCTGCCGGCCGAAGCCGGGACGCTAGCTTCTGACGTCCGGACGTTGCCACCTTGGTCGCCGGCTCGTGCTGGCCCGGCGCTCTGGGGCAGCGTGCTCGGCGCCGTGGTCCCAGGCGGGCTGATGGATTCCACTCCGCGGCTTCGCTGGTGGGAACCGGGGCACGCAGCCTCAGTCCAGAATTATTGATGACGCATTCAGGAAACATAGGCTGAAGCCATCTCTTTCCCCCCTCTGAGGAGCTCCGATGTCCCCAAAGTACAAAGCTTGACTACTCCTTCCTTCCCAGCTCTGATGAAAACAGGGATTAGTGAGACGTGAGAGGAGAAACCTCATCTACGAAGTTATGAATGAATAATTCTGATTTCTTTCTGAGTCGTGAGAAGCCGGTTTGTTTTACATAGGAATGCAATGTGTCCTTGAGCTCTGTGTACGCGACTGGAATTTTCCCCTCCACTCGGTATTTGTTTCATCACGGAATGAAATTCTGAGCTTACATTTTCGGTTGCATTTCCGCTCACGCATTTCAAAGTCCGTTTCCCCAAATCTCTGATTCCGTGGAACACGCCGTCCCTCTCCTTTTCATATGAGCTTTAGGATGTAGAAAAGTAGGCGGAGATGCTTTCTTTAAGATTCCGACCCTCATTGGAGTAGACGGCCCGCCTTCTCATGAATGTATTTGGAGGAAGATGCCAATTTTTAAGATAAATGATGATTGCTTAGCGCGGCTAAGAAAAATGGAGGTGCCGTGCCGGCCTCAGCGTCGCCGCGGAGATGAGGCTCGGGAAGTGGCAATGCGAGGGTGTTGACAGCATCCACTCCAAGGAGGGCGACCAAGGTCACGGGTTTCGGAAGGAGAAGACGCTCCGGCTCGCGAACAGGAGTCGGGCCGCGCCGGGATTGGAGGGGACCAGGCGGAGGGGACGGCGTGAGCCCCGGGGACGGGAGCAGGTGGTCGTCGGGGGCTCTGCGGACCCTCCAGTGTGGCAACGTGGCGGGGGTCCCACGAGCGGGACCGCAGGGCGTTGGCAGAGCTGCCGCGCAGCAGCCTGCTTCGGCTCCCATGGGGAATCTGAACGCGAAGAGATTTTAGTGTCAGCCTGCGTGGGCTTACTTTTTCTTTTTAAGTGCAGGGGGGTGTTGGGTTTGGTGGAGCACCATCTTGTTTTCAAGTCCTGGAGCCAGCGAGGATAAGTCTGTGGGTGGTGTGGATGGGGGTGAAGATATCAGGGGTGAGGGAGGCCTGGGTATACCAGTGGGGGGGCAGTGGTCAGGGGCGCCTGTGAGGTGGGCGAGGTTTGCACGGAAAGCATCGCAGTCCCCAGTTTGTGGCTTCCCCAAATCTATTTCTTCTCCCGCTGCACCCTTAGGCCACTGCGCGGTCATTAGCACCTCGGTCCGCAGAATGGGGAATTGAGAGAAAGCAGACGATTTCTGTTTCGGCAGCCTCGTCGGCTCACGGGGCTAAGGCACTGTGCTAATGGAGCTGAGGTCAAAGGTGGGAGCCCCAGGTGGGCCAGTTAGCAGGGCCGCTAAGGCCGGCTGTGGAATAGAGCCCCGGCCTGGCCCGCTGGTCTGCGCGTGCGTCTCTGCTGGTCGAGAAGAGCGGGAAGGCACCGGCGTAAGTCGAAAAATAGCCCGACGCTGGCGGCCGGGGCCGCAGCTGAGCAGGTGGGGCGGTTGTGCGTGATTCGTAGAAATCGGGTGTTTTCAGCCATCATGGGTGATTTGGACTCGGTGGTCAGTAGACCTTTCTGAAGAGTTTCAATATTTAATAAGCTGTGTGCAGGGTATGCAAACCAGCACAGCCTGGTCTGTCTGTCTGTCTGTCTGTCTGTCTCTCTGTCGGCCATGAACTCATTTCAAAATGACCCCGCCCTTGGCACGGGAATGGAGATGCCAGTTGGGGACGTGGAGTCCTCGTTTTTATACTTATGCATCTTTTCATTGGAGAGGAATGCGTTTATTAAGCAGCTACGAGGCAGTGGGCGTTCTAGACGAATTAAGGGCTCAGTGGAGAATTGCTAAATTCTACGTAACAGCCTTCTACGCCGCAGGGAACCTCGCTAGCATTTTAAAAGGGTTGAGTCTTATCAGGAAAATATGGATCCGGTTGATAACACGGGATCGGGAGGAACCCATGGAAGACCCACTATTTCTGAATTTGGGCAACTGGGAAACGCTCGGCCGCCGCAGGCCGGTTTCTCGCCCCAGGCCTCAGAGCCCAGCGGCCGAGTCTCCGACGACGGGTGGCGTTCGCGCACACGAGACACTTGGCGGGGAGCAGCACGAGACAGACGGAGCGAACGCCGCCGAACGCCGCGAGCTGAGGAAACGGTGAGCGTCTCTTGGCCTCAGTGCGCTCCCTGCGGAGAGACACCTGTGCGGTGGCCGCTTTCCGAAAATGGCTCCCCGCCCCGCAATCGACCGATGCTCCGAATGCATCGTGCTTGTTCCAACCGCACATCACCAGACGTGTTTCTTAATCCACAGTCACGCGCGTGACGCGCGCAGGGTCTGGAGGAACGACGTGTGTCCACGGGGCTTCCCAGACCCGGGCGGGCCTGGCTCGGTCACGTGCACGGCCGGAAGCCTGTCTGCCCTGTAAGACCCCGAGCGGGCGATCGGAACTTCCACGCTGACGTGACGCGATGTGCCGGGCCCAAGCCGCGGAGACGCGGCGCGTGGCCAGGAGGATCCTTCGGAGTTTGATCAGGACGTTTAAATTTAAATCACATCTCCGTCGAGCCTTCTCGAAGCTTCTCTTTTCTGTTCCGGCCCTTCCCCCCGACGCCCGTGGCCCAGCCTCGGGGTCTCGCCGCCCCTCTCGCTGCTCCAGCCCTGCCCCGTTCCCGGTGACCTCAGCCGCCCGGGCGCCAGAGCCCCTGCCCCGGCTCGTGCTCCGCCGGCGGCTCACAGGGCCCATCCCTCTCTGCGCTCAGGTCTTGCTCCAGGTGCCGGCCGGACGCATCGGCTTCCCCAGCGGCCGCGGGCAGCGCCTCTTCTCCCTCTGCTCCTTCGCTGCCCCCCGTGGCGCCCGGTGCCGCCTGCCGCACTCTGCGAGCGTCTGTCTGTCTGGCCGCCTTCGGGTTTCAGGGCTCGGTCCGAGGCCGCTCGCTGCTCTGCGCTCTGCGGTGTCTTCCGCGCCCGGAGCAGTGTTCGCGGCATGAGCCGAGTACTCGATGCGTGAGTGGTGAGGACGAGGTGCCAAAACCCAAACGATGAAAAACGTATTCCCAGAATTCGGGACTAAAGGAATGAACGGCGGGCAAGGACATCCAAGGGGGAATGGCACCCTCGTCCTGCGCGGTCAGTTAGAAAGACGCCGTCGGCGCGATGCCGGCGAGGACAGTAGGGGTCGGCCAGGCGGCGTGCGCGGGTCGCGGCCCGAGGTCGCAGTAGCGTGAAAGCGGAACGTTTACCTTCCAAACCGGCTCGTGTTGGGTACCGACAGAAACACCGTGGTCGGCGCCGAAGCCCAAGTGACGACGGTCCTCTACGCGACATCACAGCAGGCTGTGTTCACGATTCTGTCAGGGACCACGAGAGTGTCAACTCGCCCGTCAGCAAAGTCAAGTGGATGCGCAACTGAACTCCAGGAAGACATCGCTCCTTAGACACCCACCCACACAGAAAGAAAGGATTCAAAGAGAGAACAGACAAGGCGTGCTTAATTAAAAAAAAAAGAGAGATGAAAAGTCAATTTACTTTGATAAAAAAATATTGAAATAATAAATAATGAATGACATTAATTAAACTTCTTGGATGCGGTCAAATAATAGAGCATCAAGATATTTTAAATAAAATCTGTTAAAAATAGCAGTGGAGACGGTTGGGTCATAAAAGAAACAGCGATGAAGACATTATCGGCAGGAAATACAGATAAAATGAGGGCAGAGGGAAAGCTGTCACTATAAATGATGAGAGCAAACGGACATGCGCAGGTCTCCTTTGCTAAGGCAGAAATTACTCATCTTCGTGGAAATGTTTCTGTAACGGGAGAAGATATAAATAAAAATGATGCGATCTTCCAATTAACAGATGCCCTTCGACCGCCATACAAAAGCAAGTGGACACTAAACGGAGCCCTGAAGAAAATCTAAATGGACTTCAGAGAGCAGAAGTTTTCAGAGGCTTCATTCTTTGGTCGGCAGAGAGAAAAATACCCCGGAAATTATAGAAACGAGCAACACTTCCAAGAGCTAGTTCTTTGAAAGGCAGAGCAAAAACAACAGCGTTCAGGCATTGCTGGTGAAAGTAGCTCAAGCGAAAAGAGAAAGTAACGCGAACTAAATTAGAAATGAAAGGGGGATCCGTGAGAGCAGATGGTTTCAGGGGCTTCTCTGCTCGGCCGTCTCCTCCCAGGCTCGGCCCTGAGTGCGGGGTGCGTGGCCCTGGGCAGGGATGGTGGTTGGGGGGCTGGGGACTGGCTTTTGCTGGGCTCCATGTTATGGGAGTGATGGGGTGACCCCCCAGCAGGGTGTCGGCAGGTTGCAGGTCTTGACTCTTTGTGGGACCAGAGAGTCTTTGTGGGAACCTTCCTCTCCCCGGTTCCAGGGTGAGAGGAAGGTGTGTGTCTGGAGAGCGCCTGGCAGCTTTGCGAGGGGTCTGTTCAAGTCGCTGAGCTCAGAGAAGGGGTGTCAGGAAGGGGCATCGGATTGGGAGGGACCCTCCAGACGCTCGCCTTGTATCTTTTGCCAAACCTGGCAAAGGGCCCCTCGCAGCCCCCACCGTCAGGGGCCGCCTGTGTCAGCTGCGGCTTACACAGTGGAAGCTCGGGGAGGCGGCCCAGCCCCACGCCCCGGGGCGGCCTCGGCAGAGAGAGGGGGCAACGGAGCGAGTGTGCGCGTGTGAGTGTGCGCGCATGTGCACACGCGTGTGCCGTGAGTGACCGTGGCGGGGAGCAGGCCGACCTGCGGGGGGCCGCGTGGGGGAGCCCTGCCCATTTTGCCCCTTGGAGCCCTCGGGCGGCTCCTTGCCACCAGGCTCGGTCCCTCCGAAGGCACCTCCTGTGCTCGCCGGGCATGCTGGCGCTTGCCTTTGGCTCTCAGAAGGATAAAATTCAACACGCGGTGTGGAGAAGTCACAGCGAAAACTACTCTAATAATGGAAGAGGTGCCACGTGGCGCTGCCCCGTTTGCAGCCGGTGCCGGCCGTGTGCACGGGCCCCGGCACCGTCCGGACGAGGTGCCTGCCTGCCCCCCGTGGCCATTCTGCAGAGCCCGCCCCCGTGTCCCCACTGCGCGCAGACAGGGCGGCTGGCGCCCGGCTTTGCAGTGTGTGGCAGCGAGCTCTGGCTGGCTCTCTGTCCCTGCTCTCGCTCTCCCTTTGTTGACAAAGATGTCAGGGCAGAAGGTCAGGTGCCCCTGGAGCTCTGGGCCACCTTTCAGTGCCTGGAGAAGCAGGGGCGTCGCACGGCTCCCCACCCCTGCTGCCTGCGTTCTGCGCCCGAATTCTCCGGTTCTGCCACAGCTTGTAGCTCGGGAAGCCTGGAGGCGGGGTGGGCGGCTTGGGGGGCCCGAGCGGCCCATGGCGACTATGCACGAGGGAATTCCACTACTTCTCACCACGCTACGAGGCAGAGCCCGCCCGCCGGGGCCGGGCGGCTGCCTCCTCTGCCGCCGCCTCCTCCGCTCCAATCCCGGCTGCTCACACCTCCGGCCCCATCCATTTATGTCGGGGCTCCTGGTCCCTGGCGCCCAGCGCACAGCTCGGGCTGATGCCTGACTTTGAACTCCCCACCCCGGGGCCCTTGTTCCCGGTTGACAGCTCACTGGACTGACCTCCTTTTAAGTCTCCCAAGTTCATCACGTCTCGGCGCGCGAGCCTGATCATTTTTCTCCCGCCGTCCTCGTCTGCCTGCCGTCGCTTCCGGGGCCTTTCCCGCACGCCGCGCAGCAGCCTCTCCGTAATCGGAATGGGAGCGGGGCCAGGGCAGGGCTGAGCAGACGTGTCAGCGCTCCTCGGCTGACAGGAGTCCCCAGAGGCGAGGTTCGAGCAGGGACACGCGCCGGGGGCGTTGGGGCCCCGCTGGCACACTCGCCCGCCCGCCCGCCACCCGCGAGGGCCCAGGCCTGCGCGCAGCCTCCCCCGGCAGGTGGAGTGTGAGTGTCGAGCGCCACCGAGCACAGGCAGCTTCCCCATGCATCACAATTACAGAAACACCTGTGCTAAGTACCTTTGTGTGGGTGGCTCGCGTGAACGCACGGGGCGTCCCGTCGCCTCCGAATTCCTCGTTTCCGGGCCGTCAGCGAGCCGCAGGTGTGCACGGCGTGGGCCACCGGAGCTGTGATCCAGAGCCCCGCGCGGGCAGAGCTGCATCCAGGACGCATCCATCCTCGCTGGCGGGGGCGCTTACGGAGGGCTCAGAGGAGACTCGTCACACCAGACCTGCCTCTTGGCCCCTGGCGTCCTGGGAGAGGAGGCGAGAGAGGAAGGGAAAGGCCTTGAGAAGACGAGCTTCTCAGGCACTCGGGGTACCTGCCGGAAAACGGGGGGCCAAAGCCTGCTCCGCAAGAGAAAGGTCAAGGCCAACCGGCCGGAGACTCCCAACGGGGGTCTGCGGCCACGTCTGGGCCCTGGACACGATTTGTGTCCCTCTGAAGACCTGTGCGATCGTTCTGCTGGCCTTCGCTGTCAGGGCCGTTGGCCCGTCACATCTAGATTCCTGGCCCCTTTTGAACAATCCCCAGTCTGCTCGTAGGGCCCAGGTCCCCCGTGTAAGCACGAGCCGGGCCTTCGGGAAGGAGCACGCCGCCTCCGGCCACCCTCCATGCTCGCCTTCCGTGCGGGGCCCTGCAGGGGACTGGGTCCCCGCGAAGAGCGAAGAGCCTTGTCCTTTCCACAGCACACAGGCGGCCTGGCCCAGGCTCGGCGGCGTCCTCTGATCTCAGCCCCTGAGGGAGAGTTCCAGAAGTGCAGGACCACACCTGCCCTTGGCACCCCGATTCTGTGCAGAAAATGGCTCCTGAGTGTTTCCCGTCTCAGAAATACGATGCCGGGATTGAGACCTAGAAGCCTCGTGGTTGGCTGGTGTTCGGAACCATGGTGCTCTGGCACGCCCCTCCCCCACACGCCCCCCACACTGTCACCTGGCACCCACTGCACCTGTTCCCGTGGGAAGGAGCGGAACGGATGGCGGGGGACCCAGGCCTGTGCGCTGCGACCAGGGCTTCATCTAGCTCTGTCCTCGTGTGTCCCCTGCGGTGCGGGGAGGCGGCAGGTGTAGGTGGTGGGGGTGGGGTGTGGGGGGGCGGGGGGTACAGTGGTTTGTACCTGCAGTTGCCAAGTGACATGCAGGATGCCTGGGTGAAGTCGAACTTCGGACAGATCACGAGTAATTATTAGTATAACTATGTCCCAAACGTTGCATGAAACATACTCATACTAAAAATTTTCATTATTTAGTCAAAACAATCCAATTTGAATGTATGTCCCACATTCGTGTTGTGTTTGGTGGTGTTGAACTTGGCAGCCCCGTCTGTATTTCTAAGGATTATGCGTAAGTTCTCAAGGTTTCTCGGCATGTCTTAATTTCTCGGGCTGCTGTCCAACTTCGCACACCTGGATGGGGCAGCAGGTGTCCAGAAGAGGCCTCGTGGCGGTCCCGGCGCCGGCCTCCTCCTCCGATTGGCTGCCGGCTTCTCCCTCCAGGCGCCCTGGGCTCCGGGCAGCTGTTCGGCCAGCGCAGGGCTTCCGGAACCAGTCAACGCTGCCCTGAACACGTCTGGATCCAGCCACTTCGATGGAAGAGGAGGTTCCATGGGCTTCTGGAAGGTATGATACCGTCACCTTATCATTCCAGCTTTTAACAAATTCATGCCCGCATCTTCCTTGGGTGTATCAGAGGCTACAAAGGGTAGAGTCCGTCTTCAACACCGTCTGTTTACTGAGCGCCTATCGTGTGTCGAGAATCACGCTAGACCTAGAAGCTCAGTGTTGGGCAGGGCAGGTATGGATTTCACCCTTGGGTGCTACAAGCTCAGCAGGGCCAGGGACACACACAGATGGCCACAGAGCACGTGGGGGCAGGGCGTGCCAGAGCCCCGTGGTTCTGAGCACCGGCCAACCAGAGGCTCCAGGTCTCAATCCTGGGATTGGATTTCTGAGGGGGGGGGGGACGGGGCTGGAGGCATCCTGTCAAGGTCGTCCAAAGGGGGCCGCTTGGCTGAGGCTGGCAGGAAGTGCCTCCCAGGGTTGGTGGCATTGGAAGTCTTGCGGGATGAAGGATGCCCCTTCCCGGAGGAGGGAACAATGGCAGTGTGGAGTCTGGGTGGGGAAGGGCAGGTGAGCGCCTGCCCCCTCCACACACACACAGGCTTGAAGGCAAGAGGGGCCGTTTGGTCCAGTCCCTGGCCCCCTCTGTCGGATCACGGCCTTCGGCACGGGATGACGCAGGAGTGGGGGGGGGGGGCTCGTCCCAAGGGGCCCCCAGCGGCATCCAGCGCCTGCTGCCTTGCTCCTCGGCCAGCCGAGGCCCTTGCTCAGGCTTTCGCCGCCGGTGTCCTTGGTTCGAAGAGCGAACACCTGCACCCCTTCTGCTTGTGTGATAACCGGGAGCCCCCCTCTGGGTCCCTCGGGCCCTTCGCTGCGATGACAATTCTTCTAGGCTTTCCTTCCCGTGTGGCAACCTCTCGGCTCCGCTCCCGGCTCAGCGGGTGCCCAGTGAGCCTTCAGATTTCGCCTCAAGTGCCACCTCTCCCGGGAACCTGTTTCCCTGGCCTCCCGAGCAGCCGAGTCCTTGTCGCCACGGGCCCCTGCAGCAGTGGTGCAGGGCCTGCTCCCTGAAAGCTTTTTATTCGGGTGTTTTTTGATGAGCACCGTGACCTTAGGGACAGGAGCCGTATGTGCACTTCTGCGCGCCGTGATATCGCCGACGCCTGGCACAGAGCCTGGCATATAAGAGACCTTCTTACTGGCCGCTCATCGAGATAGTAACACAATGAATGAGTGAGTGAGTGAGTGAGTGAACGAATCGATGAACGAATAAGGGGGCGATCACACATAACCGCAGAGCTCGAAATGTCCTCGAGGGTCGTCTCCATGAGAAAAATAGCGAATGATGACTGCGGGTCGCACGCACGTTTTGTCACGCTCGGAACACTTCGACGAGGCTGTGCCAGCTCCTGTGGAGGGAGGAGGTCAGTCTGCCCGAGCTCACCTGCCAGGAAGCGGCAGAGGTGGGACCGAAACTCGGGCGGCTCTACGCCTGGACGCCAATGACATGACGTCCCTCCCAGCAGGATGCGGGATCTCCGTCCCCTTAAGTCTTGTCGGGTTGTGACTGTGGCCACGTGGAGAAAGCGAGGCAGCGTGACTTCTGATAGAAGGTGATACAAGGCCACGGACCGACGAGTGGCGCTTCAGACACCTGCCCTGGGCTTCGTGGAGGTGCTGGTCAGCAGTCCCCACGGAGCCCAGCGGGTCATCCGTCCCTGCCAAGGAGCCCGACGGGTGAACGGGATCGTCTTGGGCCCTCCAGCTGAATGCCGTTGAGTGATAGTACTCAATACCATGTAGGAAAGGCAAATGAAGTAGCCAGCCTCTGCCCGAAATCTTAACCCACAGAACCGTGATGGGTAGTACAGGGATCATTATTTTATGGACCTGGAGAACCTCACCAGTTCCTGAGCTGTTCAGCTCCCACCCTCTGCAGGTGCCTGAGCACCTCTGGACACCTGTCGCCACAAAAGGCTGAGATTGGCGGCTCGTTTTTTGATACTAAGGGTCGGCTAGAAGTTATAAGACTGCCCACGAGCTCCTCGCCCTTCTTTGGTCGAGCCTGGACCCGGTCTCGCGATGGGCTTCACGCCGACCACCTCCCGCCGCCCTCGCAGGCCCCACTCCCCGGGCTGCTGGCTTCACCGCCCGGGAGCCACCCGGACACGTCCTCCTAGAGCACAGGGATGAACGGGCCGCAGGTGCCGGGCGCAAGGTCTTCAGATGTCTCTGACTCCCCATGACCTCCATGAATTGTCCGTTTGTTTCCCATTGGAGCAAGTGAGGAGGAAAAGTTGATAAAAAAAAGGGAAAGAGGGTGGGAGGCAGGCCGCGTGGGGAGAGGCAGAATTTGGAGTGATGGAGCCGCCATAGCCCAGACGCACCCAGGGTTGCCGGGCGCCACGGGATGCTGGGAGTGAGGCGCGAGGTGCTTCCTCCCTCTGGACCCCCAAACGGCCCTGCTGCCGACACCTCGATTTTTGACTTCTGGTTTCCAGAATCGTGAGAGGATAAATTTCTCTTGTTTCAAGCCCCCCCCCCCCCCCCGATTGTGGTAAATTGTAACTGCCGCCCCGAGAGGCTCGCGCAACGATCAAAAAACCATCAGGGGACCTGGTCACGCAGAGCTCATTGGCATAAAATAAATAGGCAGAAAATTTAATTCTTTAATATTTTATTGCATTTGGACACATTGGATGATCAATTTTACTGTTGAGTAATTGAATAAATACAGGAAGACCGTGTTAAAATATGGAGACGGAGCCCGCGGTGCGGGCGGCAGGGCGGGCGGAGGGAGGGGCCCTCGGCCGGGGCCCCGCGTCCCCGGTGACCAGGGGCAGGAGCGCGGCCGCTTTGCAAATTCTGTTCCCGAATCATTTTCATAAACTCTGTTTTGGGTAAAAGACAGAAATCCATCAAACACTGCACAGATTAACATATCATGGAGCTGAATGGGCTGTCAGCGTGCGGAGACCGCGTTTGGCCCAGTGAATTCAAATGCATGTAAATTTCCCTGGTGGCAAGCTTGAGGACGGTGGAGCTGTCAGATGGTGACGTGTGCAAATACATTAACAGTGTTTAAAATACATTTGAAGGGGCCGCCTCATATTTTGATAACACGCTCACCGACGAATGATTTGTGGAAGACGGGAAATTCTCATCTCATCCTCTGTTCCGGAGGACTCCTGGTAATGAGATCCCTCCTCGGGTGCAGGGAGTTTTAGAGAAGTTCTAGAACCACTCGCAGTGCCGGCCCTGAACTGGGGGAGGTCCCGCGGCTCTGACCCTGGGAGCCGGGGGTCTAAAAGCCTCGCTTGTCAGCGTCACTTTAACTTATAGAGAATGCGATTAAAAACGTCTAAAGAACCAATCACATTGTACTACCCACCGGTGCGCTGGCTTCGCATCGACCACGCAAAGGCCCTGGGCCATCGAGTTTGCGCCTGGTGGGATTTAGTGCGTTCAGTCTTGTGTACTTTTTAGTAACTAGATGTTTTTGGCTTAACGGAATTATTCTCAGTGTTGAGGGACAGAGCGTTTTCAGAGCTATACCAGCGTCTGTTTGAAGGGGACATATCTACTTACAAAGTGAGTTGGTTTTGATTATTACGGGCCTCGCTGGATGGATGCCTCCCGAATTCTTCAGTGAGGCCACAAAGATACGTGACTCTTGATGGTCGGCATAGGCACCCTCTACCGCCCAGCATCCTCAGGCCAGTGGATCCAGTCCTTCAACAAGGACAGCTGAGAGTGCCCTGCCCCGTCCTGGGCCCCTTCAGGCTCCAGTAGCCACACGGAGCCCTTATTCCGTTCCGGTTCCAAACCCCCCAGTTCCTTTTTGACTTCCAGGCCATCATCAAAATCAGCGCCCACGGCCCAGCCTTACTGGACAGTGGGCGGGTAGCCCGCCGCCCTACCCGGAGCTAGACATAAACACACTAATGTGCACTGGCTGACACACAGGGACCGTAGTTTCTTCCTTGATCTATTCTTTTAAAATCATACATATTCATGTCTGTATTGATTTGACAGGATAATGGAATAATTCTTGGTCCTTATCTTTCTCAGTGCGCAGAGGCACAACTCCAAACCTGCACGACGAGGACTTCGAGGGCAGAGCTTACGGATGCTTCGGGAGCATAGAGGGTGGCCCCCAGTAACCCATGATGAGGCTGGGAGAGAGAACAAGGTAGACTGCCCCCGGAAGGAGAGAAGTTGTCCGGCTGCAGATGGACATGGCTGAGAGCCACGTGCGCAAAGGTCTGAGAGACTAACATTCATTATGTGTCACTCTGCTACGTCCTGGAACTGAGTGTGGGGACTGGGGGACAGAAGACGTCCCTTAGGAAGGTCACTGGAGCTCACAGCATTGAGCAGCTAGTGAACGGCCCACATTAAAGACGGCACGAAAAACGCCCACCTTTCCTGCAAGAGATCTGAGCTAAGCATCTCTCTGCAGCAGGCTCTCTCAGCCCAGACACAAGCGACATCTAGTTTTCATTGTGACGGGCTGTCCTGTGCATTGTGGTGTAGCCACAGGGCTGGCCGGAAGCAACGCCCGACTTCTAAATTATGACAGCCGAAAATGTGCCCAGATATTGCCAAGTAACATTGCCAAATGTCCGTACTTGAGAACCACGATTCTACAGCCAGAACAAGGGACAAAGACAAAGTTCTTACCTTCCTCTATCCACCACTCAGTGTTCAACGAGAAAGTTAAGCCATAACAAGGACGCCCTGCGTTTTAATGGCCACATTCAGTGTAGAGGCACTGCCTTGGGTACAGGGGCCAGGCAGAGAGTAAGACGGGGCGGTCCCTGTCCAAATGGGGCTTTCAGCTAGCGGGGACGGAGAGGATGACAGGTAAGCAATAATAAATACACGTGCGGCAAGTGCCCAGAAAGACACAACTAGAGAATCTAACCGGGAAAGGGCTCGACTTCAGGTAGGGTGGTTGGAGAAGGTCTGATGTGAAACGAAGCTTGTGAGATAGGTAATAGATGATAGAATCCACTCGGAAGACAGAGCAATTTAAAAATCGTGTATATCAAATAATAGTCTCAAACTTGGATATAAAAGAGAAATAGTCAAATCTAAAATGATTAGAAGATTTAACACACATTTCTCAGGAAATAATTGAGTAAGCAGACAAAGAAACAAATTTAGTGATTTGAATAACATTATTTGTAAATTTAACCTAACTGATATAGATAGATAACACTGCCCCAAACAACTACATATACATGTTTTTTTTCCCCAAGCAATCAAGAAATGTTGAAAATCTAATTATATAGTGGGTAATAAAGTAAATCAATAAATTTCAGTTGATTAAATTCATACAGAGAATGTTCTCTGGAAAAACCTAAGGGTTGGCAAATGCGGCAAAACACTTTTAAGTTGCCAATATGTTAAAAAAAAATCACTGTGGAAATTAGGAAATATTTCAGACTAAACGAGAATGAAAAAGCTATATATTAAAGCTTGTGGAATGCATCTAAAGCCACAATTTGAAGGAAATTCATAACCTTAACTTTATATGTGGGAAGAGGAGAAGGCCTGGATATGTACCATCTAAGTGTCCAACCAAAGAAATTTTTTAAAGACCAACAAATCTAACCAAAAAAATATAAGGAAGTAAATAATAAACACAGCAATTAAAGGGATAGGGAACGAAAAAATAACAGAGAGACAAAGAACTCACACAATGGTTCTCTAAAAAATTTGATAAAATACTTCACATATGTATAAAATTAACCCCAAATGAATGATAGACCTAAATGTGCAAACTAAATCTGTAAAACTGCTAGAAGATGATAGAAGAAAAAAAATCTTTGTCCCTTTGGGTTAGGGAAGGTTCCTGAGATACACATTCCATAAAATAAAAATAATTGATAAAATGTACTTTACAAATAGAATGACTTAATAGACCTATCGCTGCTAAATAATTTTAATTACTTGTTTAAAATAGATCCACAAACTATCTACTTGGGTGGTTTTACAGGCAAGTTATACTAAATATTCAACGTTAGTACAGTAAGTCTAGCAACAAAAAAGTTGTGACAAACTGAGTTTACCCTGGGAATTTAAAAATGTTTAGTTTCAGTTCACATCTTAAATTGGAAATACAAACTTTGTTTTCCAAGGTATTCGTTTATCAAAAAACTTTTACAACCAGTTTTGTTACAGTTAGCTTTAGTGCTGGCCATTAAAAAATGAGAAAAACCTTTTATATTTATCTACACATTTCCTTTTCTAACTTCATTGTTGCGTAAATCATATTTCCACTTGGTATAATTATTCTTCAACCTGAAGAAATTTCTTCTTTGTTTCTTTAGTGAAGAACTGTTACTGCTTCAACCAGATTTGGTTTGCCAGGGAAGTCTTTACTTCATCTTTATGACAAGTTATTTTACTGTTTATGCATTTCCAACCTTACTGTTTTAAAGACGTTATTCCATTGTCTTCTGGCTTACACACAAGACACTAGAGGTCATGATTTCTTCGTTCCTTTGTATTCTGAAGATGTGTTACGGAATTGTACATTTTGGAGTTAGCGTCTCAGTTATCTGAATTGAGAGGCATCTTGCGGGTGCCTAATTGCAATAGTTTCATGTTTTGGAAACTTTTCTGTCCCAAAATTTTTAAATATAAAAGAATCAACCCTAAGGCGATATTCTCATTTGATTGATGTAATCATTCTCTGAGAACGAAATCTGAATTTTATGGTTTGGATGGGGTAGAAGGATGGATACATGTCACCCAGGTTACTCTATAACACCATTCATTATAAAAATGTTTCGAAATTAAGAAGCTGATTTGTCATTTTCCTATATTAAGAGATTAAAAAGAAAGCGTAACAATTTCAATAAATGAACAGTAAGATGTCGATAAAAACTAATAAGTATGTCAAACTAAGAACAAAAAAAAAGAGAAAATGTTTAACTAGAAAAGGGCATCTATCAAAAGTATATAGCAAATATCGTACTTAATAGTTGACCTAATTAAAAGCATTCTTTTAATGTCATGAACAAGATAAATACACCCAAGTCATAATCTCCATTAAACATTGAGACTAACATAGTAAAATGTGACAATATAAGTAAAGAGGATATGAGAATTGAAAAAGAAAGAAGTAAATCTGCCATTATTTGTAGATGCTATGATTATAGATATAGAAAACCCAAGGAACTCTACAGGCAGATAATTAGAATGAATAAGAAGCTTGGCAAGTTTACGAGATACGAGATCAATATACATAAATCAGTTCTTTCTTATTCATCAGCAGTAAGCAACCAATAATGTAATTCGAAAGATACTATTTATTGATAACCCAAAAACTCTAGAGAAGACATCAATAGCTCACAAAAAAGTAAAAAATCTTATTGATTAAATGTATCATCCCACTAAAACAAACTAGTCTTTGAAGAACTGCCAATCCTAAGTCTGAGGAGTGCGTGGGTAGGGGGAGGAGCAGAGAAGCATAGAATGTGTTGTCGGAAATGAAAGAACTACTCAGAAACTATGGAGATGGAACAGAATTCTGGACATGGGAGGGAGCTCGGGTCTAAAATTGTCCAAATCTGAGTCAGAAGGAGCCCCCCGTGGCGTGTGCCTGGGGACTTTGAGCATGGAGCGAGCAAAAACCACCATTTTTACTTTACGGAAAGAAAAGATGGTGATGGATTATAGAACTTAGAGCGAAAGGAAACTCACGAGTGCAGAGCGATGGTGAAGAAAGAGAGGGAGGGAAGGCTGAGGAGGATGAAACCTCTTCTCTACGGAGGACGGCCAGCCAAGAAACGCAGAAATGATCTTAAAACTAGAAAACACTGTTTTCTGACCAACAATGCGATTGATTCAATCAAGGGTCACCCACGGACGCCCACGTGATTGGATGAAAGTACACAGTCGTCTGCTCTCCAAGTTTCGCCACACAGATTGTTTCCTAATTCAAAAGAGGACAAAGTTCCTCTACAAGAAACGGAACCCGCAAACGCTACCCTAAGCAAGAGAGCAAGCTTAGCATTACCATCAGCAGGGCCGGCCGGCATCTAACATCTCTCGATGTGCAGTCTTCCCGCCAACAAAGTTTAATCTGAGCATGAAGAGATCATCCGGTGGTCAGTGATACCGCTGGGCTGGATACCTGGACTGTTAAAAAGTGTTCATGCCACGAATGAGAAGGGACAAAAATGGCCTGGAAAAGCTGTATTTTGAAATGGGCCATTTGCTGCGTTAGTGAAAACTCAGTGGATGATACTTGATTGGGTCCGGGATGGAGGAAAAGCGCCATTGAGGACATATTTCAGACGACAGAGAAATTTAAATGTCAACTATACATATCAGGTGATATTTAATCAGGCTCGATGTCTTGGTTAAGATAACAGCACCCGATTGTGCTGCGTTCTCTTTCACAGGAAATAGATGTGAATCACGTGGGAGCGTGTCGTGACGTCAGCAACTTACTTCCTGATTGTCCATGAGAGTGAACGTGTGGTAGGATCTCGTTAATTCATGAATTTGGGTGGAGCTTATGTGAGCGTATATTACGTGGACTTTCAAACATTTTTTCTGTCGTTTTAGAACAATTCAAAATAAGAAGCTTAGAGAAAAAGAAATAAACCTGGAAAAGAAAAGAGAAAAGAAACAACTTTAATGAATATAATAATGAAGCTTCTTGGAGGACATAAAAATAAAATGAAATATACAATGTGCATAGATGAAAAACTCAATATCTTAAAGACAGCAAGTCTACCCAAAATCGTCTTGAGGAAGATTCTAGTAGGCTATTCTGTGGAGTGTGATAAGCTGATCCTAATATTTATAAAGAGAAACGGCAAGATCCTTTTGAAAAAGAAGCATGTCGGAGGACTTCCTCTGCCCACCTAGGAGACTGTCGATACGGCTTTGAGGATCGAGACTGGGAGGCATGCTCAGAGGGTGGGTGCAGAGAGCCAGAAGGAGCCCCCAGTGGCCCGTCCCTGGGGACTTTGCTGGAGCAGGGCTCTGTGACCAGGGGGAGAAACGCACGGGATACGTAGAGCTGTGGCCATCGGTTACTCTCACGGAAAACTGAAACAGAATTAGACACATGCGGAATAAACTTCCAGCAGAACCGAAGCCTCACATATGAAAGGCAAAGTTTTAGAACTTTTAGAAGAAAATCTGGGGACATATCCTCACGGCTTTGGAGGAGGGTAGGATCGCTTAAATAAGATACGAAAATATGAGACATAAAAGAAATGGTTGTTGCATTTGACCGTGGTTTTTTTTTGAGAGCGTGGAATGCTGCACAATAAAGAAAAAAAGCTAAGACAAAGACTAGGAGGAAACACTTGGAATATGTATTACCAGAATATTTAAAGAATACTTAAAAATCAGTTGCGAAATAAATGAACAGCCCAATAGTAAAATGAGTAAGAGGTCTGGAGATAATTCCTAACAAAGGACGTATAAATCATAATGTATCTATGAGAAATGTTTGACTAAAAATCGGAGAGGCCCAAAGGAAAATAGCGAGATACCATTTCCATCCGTCAGGCTGTCGGCACCGTAGGTCTCGCGGCGTCGGGCGCTGGAGAGGACCGGAGCAGAACGAGCTTCCAAACGCTGCTGGGGGAAACCGTGACGACTATGGCGCCCGCTCAGTGTCGCTGGGAATAGCGCAGATTTGTAAACCATGATTCCACAAACGGGAATGAAACGATTTTGCAATGCTTTTTATAAAATTTATGTACTTTACATAAACATGAAGTTATGAGGAACTGGTTCGTGCGGTGGCAGAGGCTGAGAAGTCCTGGGCCTGCAGCCCGGGAGCCGGAGACCCCGGGGAGCCAGAAACCCAGATGAGCTGGCGCTGTAGCTCCAGTCTGAGTCCAGGCCGGAGGCCGGGGAGGACCCACGTCCTGCTCCACGACGGTCGGGCGGAGAGCAGAGTCTCTCTCACTCCACCTTTCTGTGCTGCTCAGGGGATTGGAGGGGCCCCCGTGGGGAGGGTGACCTGTTGACCAATTCGGGTGCTGAGTCTCATCCAGAAACGGCCTCTGAGACACACCCAGAGTGATGTTTAACCAAACATCTGGGCACCCCATGGCCCGGATAAGTTTACACATAAAATTAACCATCACTCCTCGCGTGTGTGTATCTATCTATCTATCATCTATCTATCATCTGTCTATCTATCTATCTATCTATCATCTATCTATCTATCTATCTATCATCTATCTATCTATCTATCATCTGTCTATCTATCATCTGTCTATCTACCATCTCTATCATGTCATCATCATCTATCAATCATCTATCTGTCTGCCATCTATCCGTCAGCTCTCTTACCTGTCACCTATCATCTCTCTGTTGCGAACCTTAAGCCACCAGATAGCGCCTTGACGTGCGTATGTAACAGGGGACCTTCGTCCTGGTCCGCCATCGGGAAAGGCCCCTCTGGGGACGCGCGTCTCTGGGGAGAGCTAAGAGAGAAGGAAGCATGCCAGGCAGGACCGCAAGTGCGAGGACAAAGGTCCTGGCCCTCTGGGCGACCTGGAACCTGGGGCGGGCCTTGGCTTCCTTCTGGAGCATGCGCAGTGCGCCTCTGGAGATATGCGCTCCCCTCGCGGGGTGCTGGGGTTGTCAGCGGAATCGCGCTGGGAGGCGGGGGCAGGCGGCGGGTTGCCCTCCGCGCAAGGAGGAGCTCCGGGGCTCCAGGGCACGTGGCAAGGGAGGGGTGCCACCTCCCTGCCTGGGGGCAGCCTCGGGCCTGCGGTAGGCTCACGGTGACTCTGTGTGCCAGGCTGCAGTCTCTCACAGCCCACGGCAGGCGACGCTGGGCGAGACTGCGTCGCGCTGGGGGGTCTGCGTCGCATGCCAGGCCAGGGGCCGGCAATTTGCTTTTGGGGCGCCTGTCGTATCTGCCTTGACTTGGAGCGAAGACCCCTGGGCCCAGGGGTCCCACGCAGCAGCCACTGCACTGTGTCCCCCCGCGTCTCTGGGGCAGCACTGGGGAGCCCCCACCTGCTCGCGGTTCAGGTCAGACTTTGTAAAGAGGAGTCTCTAAGGAATTCTTCGAAGCCGACTTGAGTTCATGGACGTGACACGTGGTTCATTTCAATTGTTATTCTGCGAACGCTCCCCGCCTGGTCCAGCTGCGAACAGGTGAGTCCTGCGCATGTCTTGATCTGCATACGAGGGCAGGAAGTGCACGGAGGCCAGCGCGCGGCTCCTGAATCAAAGCCAGAGACCTCTGGGCCGGGGCTCTGCTCCTGGCATCCGGCCCGCCACCTTCAGAAGGAAGCCGGGTCTTAGTAAGGCACCCGAGTAGGGACTTGGCATTCTGCCTGGGACAGGCTGTGGTCAGGCAATGACAAAGGACCGAAAGGGATGCTTCTTGCTGGCCTTAGCCAGTTACAAGTGGCCGAAACCTTGGTGAATGAGCACGTAGGCTTGACGCTTGGACGACGCTCACGTGAGTCCTGCCAGGTGGCATCATCGGACCTGCGGACTGCCTTCAGGCGGGAGCTTCCTAAACCCCGGCCGCCAAGGTCCAGCGCTCTGAAGCTCTGTCGCTTGTTGGCTGTGTCTCCTCGCTGGGTACTCTGTCACTCTGCCCATCCACAGAGATGGATGCGAAGATTTGCCCCTTCGGGTGGCCGTGAAGGTGCAAAGCCGAAGCCCGTGATGGGCTGGTACCCCGCGGACGCTGATCAAATTCCCACCAGTATCCACCACGTGCCTACGTCAGTTTCGTATTTTTCTCCTTCGTTTATCCAAACATATATTTTTTCAAACCCAAAGCCACTCCCGGATCGACAACAGGCGGTTTGCCAGGATGTCTCGGGCCGCCAGATCCCTCAGCTCTCTGGGCCTTTGCAGAGCCCTGACTCGCGGTCTTCCTCCCGCCATACGCCAGGGAGACGCTAGTGCCCTCAAGGACGCACGCCACTTTTCTGGACCCCATAGGCGTTTCCACAGTGACAGTCGAGATGCCACTTATAAGTGTCCATTTTTCCTCATAGAAGATTCGTTGGCTGTGGCTACTGTGAGTCACATCTGTCACCTTGTCTCACATTCCAAGTGGAGGAAATGGGGAATCCTTTTAAGAAGCTGGTGCTGAAATTCTCTGCCAGCCCCCGCGCCCTCCGGTCTAGCTCCAGCACCCACGGGTCTCTCCCCTTCCTTTCCTGGTCCCCCCGAAAGCTTTGAAATCAACAACTAAACCACAGACTGCAGCGGAAATAAGATATAGTTCTAATTTTCGTATTTATTTGTAAAGATTTAAACACGTGTTCCTGCAGCCCTGCAGCAAGCTCAACTCTGCACGCTAAATAAACGATTGGAAAATGACATTTTAATTTTTTTTAAAAAAAACTGGATTATGGATAACAAAGCATGCGGTGAAAGGAGCCATTAAAATGCTTCTTGTAAAATTGAAACTCAAGTGTCAAGTTTTATAGCGTCTGTCAAAAGCTTGACAATTAAAGTAGCTGTTTTTAAAATTTTAATAGGACCCAATAAGGGTGAAATGTGCACGGAGATTGCACATTTTCAAGACTACACATTTTTAGCATAACAGGTCCATTCTATATCATTATGATAACGCCCCATTTGTAAATTTCACCATCTATTTTTAATTAAATTAGCGCGTGTCATTTATTACGGGTATTATATTTATTAATCTTTAATATTTAATTCAGGATGACTTATGTGCGTAAAAGACAGCTTCGCAGAACCAAGGCGGCACCCCCTGGTAGCAATGGCTTTGCCGTTCTGATGGCAGTAAATATGTTTCATCTTGTTATTTTGCATAGCTAAATCTTAGCTAACTCTTGAATAAGTTTGACTGTCTTTCTTCTTTTATTACAGGGTGTAGATAATTACGCTTTGTGATCTCCCAGCGTCTGTCGTTCTAAGTCCTGCTGTGCGTTTTTGTCTGAAACCACCATAATCCCTCACTGCCACAGGTTACGAATTTCCTAAATGTTTCTGCGACGTCTCAGCTGAGGTTGGTACATACGGCTTTTCCATCTTCTTGTTTATCAAAATGACACATCTTAATGGTCAGGAAGACACCACACAGTTTCACAACAGCCTGGTAGACGAGTCCTTTCGTCCTCCCCGTCTTCACTCACTCTTGTCACTGCAGCTCAGAGAGGCGACGACCCAGTGACCCGGCCCTCGCGCAGGGACGAGTGCAAGCATCCTTCAAAACCAGGGACGTTTCGCCTTTTCGAACGGTGTTGCATTGATCTCATTACTTAGAAATACGTTTAGAACCCTGCCTCGGTTTTGTGGGTGTTAATGATGAGAAACACATCCAGCGGTGGCTCGCAGGGCGGTGAGGGAGGGAGCCGGGTTGCGGTGGTTCGTCCTTCCTTCATCTGGGGAGTGGAGGACATGTGAGCGTGCGTGCAAGCGTGCGTGTGTGCATGTATGCAGGTGTGTACACGTGCCTATGTGATCTACGAGAGATGCCAGTGTTGGGGAGCATGTACGGGGCTTGCGTGCCGCACCCCGGGGCACCCGAGCGCTGCCCCCTCCTCCTCCTTCTCTCCAGGTGCTAATGACCAGCTTCAGATTAAAGACGGGGCCTCCGCACCTTGCGCTCAGCGTCTGACGGACACCTCGGCACAGCTTCTGCATGCTAGAAGTGATACCCCACAATATATCCATCTCGGTGAAGGGATGACCCCCTCCGGGTGGGCTGGAAGGCCCAGATCTCATTCTCACGTAGACGTCGGCAGGACACCCAGATGAAACCGGGGGTCAAAAGAGATGGGAAAGGGACCCCGAGGAGGGGAGCACACGCGGATCACTGTCAGCTTCCCATCGCCTGGCTAAGATGGCAGATCAAATTTCAGTCTCAAACGTTTCCGATTTCACTTAGCTAACTGTAATTATTTTTAAATAAAGGCAACATATTTTGTAGCTATGATGATTAAAGCGATTTGCACTTGCTGTATTTAACTCAGCACATTAATGGATTATTACACATTCATTCGCTTCAAGGGAAAACCGCGCACTTGCAAATTGCTATTGTTTTATGAATACTTGAAGAGCTCAGAATTCGCAGAGGTGAGATTCCATGTTTATCTTCAGTTTTATCTGCTCACAGGCAAGAAGAATCCAGACGAAGGTGTGAAGGAAGAAGCCGGTCGCGCTTCTCGAAGCCGTCTTCGGTGTGAATTGGAAAGCTAAGCGCCAAGCACAGCGTCGCTGAGACACTCAAGGCGTCTCCCCGGGAACAAATGGCTGATGACAGCAAGTGACTTCGTGGCCGGCGTCGAGGCCACATGTCTTCGTTCTGGTCCGATAGCAAATCTGTTGAAGGGCGAGCGCCTGTGTCAGCAGCCACGACATGCCCGAGTGGGGCGTGCAGACCCGGCAGCCCCTCCGGCACGGGCTTCGGTGCTGGACCGAGCTCACACATCCGGAACGCGGTTGTGACCATGGCAATCAGCGAGTCCCTGTGCTTGGGACTTCAGCCTGGGTCTCAGGCATTTTCCACTGGAGGAGACACCTGGAAGCCCAGGGCCAAACTGGAATGAGAAAACAAAGTGACATACTGGGAGAGATCAGGACCAGCACCGACATCGGGAAGTCTCGGCCGTTTGTTGAGGATGGAGGCTCCCGACAGATTAATGGGGGGAAAAAAAAAGCCAGAGGAATTAGGAAAACAAAACAAATGGGGCCATTTTGTGTGGGGACACATGGCCGTACCCACGCGCGCCGCTCCTGAGGGCGCCCTGCAAGGCAGAGCTCGGCACCGTAATTGATGTCCCTAATTAGGGCCATGTCATTAAGGGAAAGTTAAACGATGTCATACCCTGCTTAATTATGTTGTCCTTTGTAGGGGCGCGCGTGCCACATTTTTTTAAGTTTTCCAAACAAATGACTATAATTTTGTTAAGTTCTTATGGTTATCCAGAAACCTCAGTTATCCAGAAAATTAATTTCTCCGTCCCGCCTCATTCCCCAAAGAAGATGCAGAACAAGACCCGTTCGAAGGCCAAGGCACAGTCGTTGGTCCGTTCCAGTGCATCGGGCGAACTGCAGGGACCCCCACCGCAGGGTGATGGAGGTGTCACGGGACGCTGTCGCCTGGGACATGGGGAGGGCAGCGAGCGCCGGTTCCGGAGCAGCGGGACCTCGAAGCCCCGCCCAGGCAAAGCCCCGCCCAGGCGAAGCCCCGCTCAGGTGTTCAGGTTCCTGGGAAACACGTCCTTCTCCCCGGAAAGGCCTTCCGGGCAGGATGCTGGTGCAGGACGAGACCCGGCTCTGGGACAGTGGCCCCGGGGAGCCCAGGCCCCCCGCCATGCAGCCCCAGGTCCGGGGGCCGCTTCGCCCCTCGAGCCCCGGTCCTTGGCTGAGATGGGGTAGGCTCCGCCCTCTTCGCGTTGCAGGTCTGTCTGCCTTGAGGATTCCTGTAACAACAGGTGGAAAGCGCCCAAGACCCGGCCCGGTTTTTGTGGGGCTCGAGGCAAGTGGAGGGGCTTTCTCTCTCGCCTCTCCTGGTTGCCCAGGTCACAGGCTGCGGGAGGGGCGGGGTGCTGGGCAGGTGGACAGTTACCTGCGGCCTGTGCTAGCAGACCCGGGTCAGGTCCTTCTGTGGGACGTGCAATGCAGTGTCTGAGGGCGCGTCATGCAGAAGCCCCCAGCTCGTGCTCTGGAGTATGATTCCATTCGCCCCCTTTGCCTTAGCAACAGAACTCAGCTCTTATTGGAGGTAGCACTGTGCTCAGGTGACGCTCTACCTTGCCAACACCTTTGTAGCCAGGTGCCGCCTTGTTCCGGCTGATGACCTACGAGCAGAAACGAGGTGAGCGATGCACAGGAGGCTGTTGGAGACAGTCGGCCTCGCCAGGAGAGGAGCCTGAGTTCTCCCTTCCTCCTCTCCCTCTCCCTGCTGCAGAATGCGGACGCAAAGGCTGGCACACGGGCAGCCGTTTCTGGCCATGAGGTAAATGAGAAGATGGAAGTTGGGTGCTGAGATTGACAGCAGAAAGCCAAAGGGGGCGTGGGTCCCTAATGGCTGTCTGAACCTGTCGAGCCGGTCTTGAACCTGGATGAGAGAACGAAGGCTCGAAGGCTCGTCTGTTACAGCTGCCAGTACCGCCCACCCCGCCTCACTGCAGCTGAACCCGGTCCCATCCGGCGCAGCGAGTCACTGGATTTGTGGCCTTTCTGACGTCCTCTCTGCTTCAGGGAGCAGCTGGATCCTGGTGGTCTCCGCAGGCGTGACCGGCGTGGCGGGCTGAGAACAGGACGGTTGTGCGAGAGCTCAGGAGTACAGGGGAGGCGGCTGAGAACGGAGGGCTGGGTAGGAGGCGCTGGACGGTAGGGCCCAAACAAACAAACGAACAAACAAAGCAGGTAAGGGAGAGTTTGTGGCAACGCCCTCTTTGGGTGAGTTAGGGACCCCCGAGGACATCTGTCCAGGATCCCAGAGGATCAACCCAGTTAGGGCACAGACCGGAAGCAGAAAGACTGCCCAGTACTTGCATTCGTGTCAGTGAGAGAGGTGTATTTCCTTTCCCTTCCCCTGCATTCAAGGCAGTCACACACGGATGAGCCGCCTGAGCGCGCCTCCACCCAGTTAGGGTATGGTGGGATCAGAGGGGCCAAGTGTTTGGTTCGAGGTCGCAGAGCTAATTAGTAAAGACACAGAGCTTGAGCTGCGGGCCCAGAGCACTTCCTGCCCCATGGAGGCGCAGGCGCTCAGCCCTGCAGGGACTTCCTCTGGACAGAGCCAGAACGAGCTCCTGAGAAATGACTGCCTGATGGGGACACCAGGGGCGGGCACCATGCACCCGAGTTTGGGCCCGGAAGCAGCACAGGCGTCTGGAGCCTGCAGGACGTGGGAGGGCCCGGGGTGGGCTCTCTCCTCTCTCTCGTCTTGGTATTCCGGGGCATCTGCAGACACGGGCTGGCCTCCTGGGTGACCTGTGGGGCCAGGGGCGAGGTGGCAGAGAGGCTCCGCCCTCACGCCAGCTCGAGACTGAGGGCAGGTGGGGGCTTGTCCCACTGCCCGGAGGGTCCCTTGGGAAGAGTGGGTCTCCGTATTAGTGACCCAGATTTAGGAAGACAGGTCCGCTGTCACAGTGGCATCTCAGAGCACAGGTCTGCGGTTCAGGGTGCAACGGGCACCCCATTAGGAGAAGAGGTGCTGGAAGAAGCATTGGTGACAGAGCCAGATGTGACTACTTATCCACTCGTCCCAGTTACCACGTGCCCGCCATCGGCTGGTCACTCCGAGACGCACAGGGGCGCGGGAGAGAGAACTCGGCCGTCGCCTGTGCCCAGGCGGCCTCGGAGGCCATCACCCTCTCCCGGCCTCAGTCTGCCGCTCCTGAAACAGGGAGCGTAAGGCCTGGCCTCGCGGCGCTGTGGTGCGGGGCGGCCGGGGCCCTGGCGCGGAGCGCTGGCGCGGCCCCCGACGCAGGCGCCCCGTATCTTTACGCCCGCCGCCACTCTGCCTTGCGAGCAGTGCCGTCGTTGCTGGTGCCTGGGGGGCCCTGTGGGGAGGACACTCTCGGTACAGGTGACTCACACCTGCTCGGGGAGCCAGCGGCCCTCCTCCCATCCTCACCCTCAGAGCTAGGACAAGCCAGCAGCCTCAGGGACCCAGGGCTCCAGCCCATGCTCTGACTTCTGGGAGGACGTTTGTGGCATGTGCCACGAGCCTCCAGGGCCCTGAAGGAGGACCAGGGCCCGCTTCCCTGCGGGCGGCCAGGACTGGCCCTTCTGGGTGACCAGTGCCTTTTCTGGCCCATGACAGCACGTCTCTGAGGGGGATGGAGGGAGCCGGAGGGCGTCCTGGTCCCAGGTATGGTGGACATGCAGTGCCGCCCGGGCGGTAAGGGGCTTTTCGGAGCAGGCCGGCTGTGCGTGTCCCTGCGGAGAAGGGGACCGCTTCCAAAGACAGCCGAGCGTGCCTGTCTGCCGCTGTTCCGATCCCCGCATCCCCCCCGCACCCCCCCACCCCCCGCCACACCCCCCCTCCAGCGTGCTTCGCTGGGACCCACCGAAAGACAGAGCTGGATGAAAGCGACCCATCCGTGAGTTAAGAAAGCTTCTTCTCTGTTAATTGACGGGAAGGCGCAGCGTCGTGGGCCCCGAGAGGGAAGGCAGGGAGGGGCGGGGATTCGGGGGGCGCCGCGATCAGGGGCGACTGTCCCGGGTCTTGCGGCGAGAGGTGGCCGCCTGCGGGGGCTTCGCGCGGTCCGCGCTGCCGTTCACACGGGGGCGCGTCCCCTTCCTACTCCGGCGACGCCCGCGGTCGGTCCCGCTCGTGACATCGCACGCGCACCATGGTCACCCGCGGACGCCTTCGGGGCTCCGACCCGGGTCTCCGTGGAGGCTTGTCCGCCGAGCGAGCGCCATCCCCGGCGTACGGGTGAGACAGGCCCTGCCCGCCCGGCCCTTGACGGCAGCGGCACAAGGTTCCAGGCGGGGTCGCGCGTTTCCGCCTCTCGGCCTGTCTCCAAGCGCGGATCCGTCACGATTCCTAATAAAACCCGCCCTGTCGATGCAGAGAGAAGGGGTGGGGGGAACGACGCCGGGGGTTTGTCTCCCCGCAGGACCGAGAGACGCGAGGCGCGTGACGTCGGGCGCTGCTCACCCCCCCGCGGGGGCCTCTTCGTCGCAGACCGGGACGCGGAGGACGCGCGGGCTTCACGTGCGACCGGGCGCGGGGAGACCCTCCGAGTGCTCAGCCTGGTCCCCGCCGGCCGTGCGCGCAGGCCCCCCCCCCCCCCGGCGGGGCTCTCGGGGTCCTCCGGCCGTGCGCGCAGGGGCCCCCCGTGCGGGGCTCTCGGGGTCCGCCGGCCATGCGCGCAGGGGCCCCCGTGCGGGGCTCTCGGGGTCCGCCGGCCATGCGCGCAGGGGCCCCCCGTGCGGGGCTCTCGGGGTCCTCCGGCCGTGCGCGCAGGGGCCCCCCGTGCGGGGCTCTCGGGGTCCGCCGGCCATGCGCGCAGGGGCCCCCCGTGCGGGGCTCTCGGGGTCCGCCGGCCGTGCGCGCAGGGCCCCCCCCCGTGCGGGGCTCTCGGGGTCCGCCGGCCGGGGCATAGGCAGCCAGGGCCGGCACTGCGGCCCTCCCGCGCGTGCCCGCTGCCGGGGACAGCGCCACACGCGCGGCCGGCGGACGAGTCGCCCGCAAACGCTCCCGGCCCGCGGACGAGTGCAGAACCCGCGACCGAACCCACGCGCAGAAGTCAGCGAGGGAGGGGTCCGAACGAGGCCCACATGCGCGCTGGCTCCGACCGGGGTGGAAAACGCTACCTGCGGGTTGGGCAGCGCCTGCGACAGGCACTGAGAAGGGAAACGGGTGGTTCCGAGCATAACTTTCGGGCTCACCGAGGCCGGTCGCCCTCGTGACAAACCCCAGTGGCAGATCAGGACAGTCAGAGTCAAGGGTCCGGCGACTTCCCCGAGCCACAGAGCCCAGCTATGGGGGGGCCGGGCCTCCAAACACCCCGCATTCACTCGAATGCCGACTGTCCTCGGAGCGCTGCGCCCTCTGCCCCGAGTGATGGCAAATCGAAGATGCCCCCCTCTCCCGCTACCCTTCTGCCCCTTTCTCGACGCGTCTTCCACAGCCCCCAGGAATGGACAAGCGCCTCCCTGACCTGGGCAGTCACCCACACAAGGAACGGGTCTGTTCAGGGCCACCCCTGAGCCCCGGGATGCCCGGCTGGGAGCTGGCAGGCCCGGGTCCAGCTGCCACGTCATGTCCACCTCCCCGGCTGGGCCTCTGCCGTGGGCATGGGCCACGCTTCCCGGCCGCGACAGCACTCTCACTCCCCAAGGAGCAGGCGCCACGGGGCGGGTGGGGGCCCAGCTCTAAGTTCCGCTCCGGCTTCTGGAGGCCAGCTGAGCCTTCCACCCCTGGGCGCCTGGCCCTGGCTGCTCTGAAGGCCTCTGTTCCCCCCTGGCCTTCCCGCCCGCGGCAGCTCTCCCAGACACCTCAGACACCTCGCATGGACCTGACTCCGGCCTTGATCCGCAAAAGAGGAGGACATTTCACTTGCCTCCCAGCCCGGCCAACAGCGCTGGTTCACTGAGCGAAGCTCGTCGGAGAGCGCGCTCTCCCAACCACCCTGCAACTGTGTTTTGTAAGAAACCTCTTTGTTCTTCACAGTATTTATTATTTAGTCGCCCTCACGGACGATTGGAGCTTTCGGCTCTAATTTACTTTTCTTCCTGACTTCTTTAGAGAAAACAAGCCAACTAGAGAAACGCCTCGTTGTCTGTCAAGCTCACAAAACTGTCATTTTCAGTTTGCAATTACTTGTTCTGTCTGCTCATGTGTTACACCCCGAGCTTCTTAAGTCAAGGGGCCAAGTCTAGTCAAGTTCATCATCTTCATCCCTGGTGCTCACGCGGTGGTGACCCCTGACGCACATCTGTGGGCAAACTTGGCGTCGGCCACGGCCAATCACGCCACGCCGGCCAAGCTGCCCCCCGTCTGGGGAGGTGAGCACGAGTGGTCGGTGGCCGTGGTGGCCAGCCCTTCCACACTAGTGGAGGACGCGGGGGCGGAGTCCGTGGGTGGCATGTTCTTTTTCCCTCGGAGGCCGTGGCTGTTGGAAGCTCCCGCTCAGGAACTAGCCTCGTGTGACTTAGAATCCCAGCCCCGCCGCTCGCGGTCCCTGGCCTGGGGAAGGCGCTGTAAAATGGGCTGGCCGAGCTGAGCCCACGAGGCGGGGGTGCAGGTGGGACGCTGGCCGTTCACGTAGTTCACCCAGCTCTGGGGGAGTCACCACCCTACGCTGCAGGAAGCTTGATTGTGCCCTCCCTATCAACCTCAACAAGCAGCTGCAAATGAAATAATAATAATATCGGGGAGCGTCTTGAAAGAGGCAAAGACTTCACCCACATAAGGGGTGACTTTATTATCGACGTGCAGGAAGTTCTGAAAGCAGGTGTATTTGTCTAGACCCATTCTTTTAAGGAAAAACGAAACCAGTAAACAATGCCAAACTCTCGTTGCTGAACAAACAAATGAACAACAAAAGAAGTGGGCTGACCAGTTGGCTTCTTTAAAAAGTTGGTGGCAAGTGTTCTCAGCCATCTGAGCTGTCACAGGAACCTGTCTGAAGTCTGCCGCTGGCACACCTCTGATATGTCAAGCTGTGGTCCCCCTGGCTAAAGTCGCAGGCACGTGGGGTGTAAATCACTCTTTCTTGGTAAATGGTGGTTCCACTTTCCAATCAGCCGTCTCCGGCACGATGGCGTATTACTGACCGCACACAGAGCCTGGCTTCTCACACGCCTCTCTCTGCACGGCAGGAAACTGGGCCCCCAGAGGCCCCAGGCCACACAGCGGATGATGGCCCAGGCCGTCCCTGGAGGGAGCCAGGCAGCTTAGCTTTTGGGCTGGGGACCGAGTGGCTCACCGTGCAGGCGCCCGCACCTGCCCTCCCTCTGGTCCTCGTGGGCCGACCTCTCCAGGCTTGGCTGCGTCCTTGCCTGGAGCACCGGCCCCGTGTTTCCTCTCGGAGGGACGGCTGGCTCGTCTCTCGGGACCCTTTGCCAATGACCCTCAATTGCGAAGGCTTTCCGGGGCCCTCAAGGCTCCGCCCTCCATCCCTGCTGCCACGGGCCTCTCTCGGAGCTCCGAGCATGTGATCAGCTACATGACCTCGCTGCCCCTGGAAAGGGGTTTCTAGAAGAGCAAGACCATTCCTGCCTTGTCCCCTGTGGTGTCCACGGCCGGACCCCCGGCGGGATGGCAGTACTCACAGCATTTTGTCGTGTTACCACCGTAGATGAATCGATGCGTGTCTGTCATCGAAGTGCCGTCCTTCGCTTACCCCCGCTGCCTACAAAACCGTCAGAGTTGTGGGGTGACCCTTCGTCCTCTGGCGATGGCGAGGCAGATGTGGTTCAGCGGACACAGGGACCGCACTGAGGGGCACAGCTGGTGAGGACGGAGCTGGAACGGAAGCCCAGCAGGCTGGCCGAAGCCAGCGAGAGCGCCCGGCAGGTGCAGAGCCTCCTCAGCACAAGAACGAGGACACAGAAGCGTGCTGCCAGGCAGGTGTGGGCCGGTCGGGGACGCGGCAAATGGGGGCACCCTCGGGCCCCAGCTGCCTGACAGCCCAGCAGGACTGCTCTTCCCAGCAGGGCCTCCTGACGGTGAGAGCCGGCGGCTCACCATGGGGTTTAATGTCACTGCAGGCGTCGGCGCGTCCTGGAGAGACACCAAGTTCAGCGTACCACTGCCTCTCAGAGAGTCACCACCCACGCCGGCACTGGCACGGGACCCAGGGACACCCCACGTCCCCGCTCCCGCTGGGGGGCCGCCATCCTGCGCCCTGAGCCAGGCCTCGCCGTGCCGGTCCAAGCGGGCTGGCTGATCGGCCCGCATCCATTATCATTAGCGCCCCTCGGCACGCAGCTACGTGGGAGGCTGCCAGGCGCGCTGCGGCTGGCTGCGCGGGGGGCCACGCTCCACTGCAAACGAGGGGGGTCGCACCTGCCGCGGGGCGCGCGGGCCCCGCAGTCATCCTTCACATCTCACGGACGCCCGTTCCGGCAGCACGGCTGGCACCGGCGGGAGCAGCCGGCCGCCCGCTCTGCCCCCGCCCCGCCCCCCGCCCGCTCTGCGCACCCCCCTCCCCCTTCACCCCCCACTCCTGCCCGCGCCCGCCCACCTGCCCCAGGCTCCGGCTCAAGTGCATCTTTGAATGGTTTTTCGAAGGAGCCTTTTAAACATGTAACCGCTGCCTATTAGTCATTCAGTCATTATGTCAGGGGCTTAAAAATGAAGATTAAAAAAACGACAACTTTGCTTCAAAAACGAACTTTTGTGGCAGTTGCTGTGGAGCCGTGAATCGTCCGCTCAGGGTGCGGTCCCCTGCAGCCTGGCAGGGTTTTCTGCCTCCCGGGGTTTCCACCCGAGGCGGCCAGGGGCCTTTTCTCTTTCTGGGCACAGATGACATCGCTGTCCCTAGGTCGCACGCGTCCCCGTTTGATTCGCAAGCCCCCTCGTTAAAACACCGCTCCGAGGCCACGTCTGCAGCCGGGAAGGGAGCGCTGCCCTGTGGCGCCCCAGCTCCCCCGGCCGAGCAAGTGGCCCTGTGGCTGGTCCAGCCGCCCCGGCAGAGCGAGCCGAGCGGCGGCGGCCGAGCTGGGGCGGTCCCCGGCCGCCAACGTCACACGGCCCCCGCCTCGCAGCAGCGGCCCCGAGCCCAGGGGGCGCCCCGGAAGCCCCCTTCCTCTTTCCTGTCCGCCAGCCTCGCCAGCGCCCTGTCTCCCGCCTGGCGTCACGTGACACCGGCACCTACGTGCACAGGAAGACGGCGCGAGCCGCGGGGAGCGGGCTCCTCGCACCCCGGAGCGTGACCCCAGCGGGGACTCGGCGTGCGGTCCGGCGGGCCAGCCCGCAGTGCAGCCCGGACCTCCCAGGGATTGAAAAGAAAGGGAAGAGCGGGAGTGACAGGTGAAACCGCAGCTTTTCGGCCCCTTCCTGAGGCAGGAGGGGAGGGCGAGGGGGGCCTCTAGCTGCCTGGCTCCGGGCTGCACCACACGCAGGCCTCGTCCTGTGCGGGGACCGGGGGACCGGCCCTTCGCGAAGCCCCAGGGCTCCCGAGGTTCCCCGCGGGCCCTTCCCGCAGTTTCAGGGAGCAGTGCCGCCCAGGTCTGAGGTCCTTGGCTGTGGCCTCTGCCTGTCCCCTGGTCCCCTGGTCAGTGGCCAGCCGTCCGGGCTGCGTGTGTGAGGAGTAACGTCCCCGGCATGGCAGGTCAGAGCCGTGAGCAAAGGCCAATATTAATCGACAAATTAAAGCCAACAAAAACCTGGGCAGGTGAGAGGAAGTCTCGGTGCTTGATCAGAAACACATTTCTGCTCCAGGTGTAAGTGACGGGCGGCAGGGAGGCACGTCTGTAAATTACCCAGGAAGCCTCTTCAGCGACTGATTCTCCCTGACAGCTTTACTGGAGTGTATGAAAATGAGCGTTAAAGATGTGATCGCAGACTCCCTTCCAGGAATTCCAATCTGGTTCCAATAAAATGGGAACGCTGATTGGAAGTGAAGCTGCCTTCCGGTTTTGCCTTTGGCGATTACGTGCTCGACGGTGGAAAAGGCTGAATTCCATCGCTACTTTTCATATTCACCTTCTGAGTTCGTCTCCAGCGCTGGACACATTGGAATGATTAAAATAGCCCGGGCTCCCCGCGCTGGGTGCTCCCTGATTTGAAACAGCCCAGGTGCTGAAGACAAACGAGGCCGTTCTTTCTTCGCACGAAGTCGCCTCGCAGGGACAGCCGGTGCGGAATATTAATGGCAGAAAAAAATTAAGTAAAACGATGCTCCTCGAGCAGTCGCCTGGGGGGAAAGATTAAAGTTTGGAGCGAGGCGGAGCCGAGACTTTGCGTGGGCTCGCCCTGGTCGCCTTGCGTTCTGGGCATTTCTGCTCGGATCCTGTGCCGGCCGCGGTTATGTCCGGGCTCTGGGGTCCCCGACCTCCCTCCACAGGGAGGCCCCTCTCCGGGTCAGCTGTGCGCTCTGAGCTGACTTGGGTCTTGCGCAGCAGGGTGGGATTATAGTAAGCCGGATGCAGCTGTCCACCTCTCCCCTGCTCCCCAGCACCCCCTCCTCCCGCCCCCGGCCCAGGCTCAGAGGCCACTCCAGGATTAAGGAACTGGGAGTGTCACCAAGAAAAGGGAACGTGATCGCTGGATCCCTCCAGCACCCTGCTGTGCAGAGCGCCTCCGCCCCGCATGGACCGTGGCACAGGGGCCCCCATGTGCTTCTCCGTCCGGCTGCTCCGCCCTTCGCTGGACCAGGCGGGAGGGGGGGGGCAGCTGTGCCTCCGTTTCTGCTCCGCCGTCCTTCCTTCCTCCCAGCCTGTGGTGTGGGGGAGAAGCAGACGACAGACAGGCCGCTCTCTGGCTCCCCCGGCCTCTAGTCATCCAAAGCTATGGCGGGGTTTTCGGAGGCAGAAAACGGATCTGAGCGCTTGGGAGATGGGCGCGGTGGGAGCCGCCAGGTCACTCTGCGATGTTTCTGTGGGGTTACGAGTGTTGCTTGTTTATACGCGAAACCCAGGTTTAATTTCCTCCCGTCTTCAAAATCATGAAAATAATTTTCGTGCTGTAAATTTGGGATGAAACATTGTTGTATTTATTTTTCCCCTGGGAATTACCCAGCGGCCTGCTTTGTGGTTTTAAATGTCGAAGGGTGTGGAACTCACCCGTACCTGTCACGTATGTCAAAAGTAAAGCCTGATGTGACGGACAAGGTACGCTCACATGTTCAAAGTAAAGGTGTGTTTCTGGTCATCAGCTGTCCATTCTTGGCCAATCAAAACGTCGTGCGAGGGGGTCAGCAGCAGCAAGTCCGCCCTCGCCGTAGGAAGCCGCCTAGGACAGTGACCACCCAGTGAGATGGGGACCGTGACTTTGTCTGCGACCCTTCCCCCTGAGTCCTGCTTCAGAATCTGAGACTCTGCGGCCACCATGCCCATTGTGGATTAGGGTGACGATGGAGCAGCCACCGGGCACACGCGGCTCTTCAAATCGAAGTTAGCGAACGGTAAACAACATCCCGGAGCCGACCCCTCTGCCACACCCTCCACGTTTCGAGTGCTCGGGGCTGGTGAGTGTGACCCGTCATACCCGAGAGCTCACATCAGCCCATTTCCGTCCTCGCGGGACAGTCCGTTAGGCTCAGCATTTCATCACGGCCCCAAGAAAGTCACGAGGAAGATGGACTCTCGTTTCGGGCCACATTTAATTGAAATCTCGCGCTGTGATTGTAGACCCGTGAGCTCTTGACAAACTTTGATGAAAGTGGAGATTTCCCAGGTGGGACCACAGACTAAATTTGACCCGGAGAGTTTTGAAGATGAGCTTGGTTCACGGCGGTTCTGCCAAAATGCTTGTGACAGATAGGAGCCGAATGGAATTCTGAGCAGTTGCAATATCCCACGTCCTCGGGTGCTCAGCTCGCTGACGTTAATGACACCGGAGGAATGCTTCTCATTTTCTGCAACATTATTTTTTATTTAGTGACTCTTGGATGTCTTGCATCTGGGGACTGTCTGCAGGTTCCGAGCACCCTCGCCCTGGGGCTGGGTGATGGGTCCCCTGGCTCGGCCAGGACAACACCTTGTTCCCAGTGGCCAGCACTCTCGGACTCGGGCTCTGTGCTGAGAGATTATTTTTGTTCACCGCAGCCGACGGGGCAGTAATGCCTGCCTCTGCTTATCCTTCGAAAGCCAGGGAGCTCGATGGAGGGCCTCGCGCAGGCCCGGTCCGGTGTCTAACTTTGTTCCGCCACCTCGGCTTGTCCAGTGGCTCAGGCCTCTAGGGACTTGTCTTCTCTGGTCCTCGAGCAGGTTACACTGAGGTCAGGCCAGTGACCTCCCTGCGGTCACTGCATGCCCAGCACTGGGCCAAGGGACCGGCAGAGCGACGAGGGTAGGGGTGCCCCCCGCGTGAAGAGGGCTGTCTGCGGGCCCCCGGCCCTGGCCCTGGCCAGGACAGCGGGGCTCCGAGGGGGCCGACTCGTGAGGGAAGGGTGGAGGCGTCCAGGGAAGACCTGAAAGCAGGTGAGCCACGACGATGACGGGCTTTGTCCGGGTGTCCCCTCACTGGCTGTCCGCGGTCTCCGAGCGCCGTGGCTTTAGCGCTGTCAGGACAACACGCAGATGAGGACGTGGGGGTCGGCTGGATAAATGACGAGTCATGGGTCACGTGGCACGGGACCCGCTGGATTCGCCCCGACGTCAGGTCTGCTTGTCACCCAGGCCACACTGCACGCAGCGGTGGCGAGCCATCTCCAAGGGCGAGAATATTTTTATTCACTCAGTTGTCTGGCGAATCCCGAGAGGGCCGGGCTTTCCCAGGCCCCAGCAGGGGCTGATGGAGGCCACCCAGTGGGATTCCACTGTGCCGTCTCTGCAGGCAGACAGAGGGCCCCGGGCCCTTTCCCGTGTGTGCAGAGGGGCTGCTTATCCCCAGCTGGAGAGACCATCTTCACATCCGGGGCCCACGAGCCCTGACCTGGCCTCCGTGAGCTCCCATCCATCTCACTGATGGGTGCGTTGCCTGAGGCCAGCGAAGGCAGGCAGGCTAAGGTCCCACGGCGTCAGGCGGGAAGCCCGGGTTTCCCGCCACTGCCCGACCCAAGAGCCACTGGCGGTCCGGCCCCTGGGATAGGACGCCACACATCTCCTGGTCTACCGCGAGCAGCTCTGGGCCTGCCCGGGGCTCCCTGGGAGCCCTAACCTGCCAGCGCTGACATCCCGGCCCTTCCCAGTGGACGTCTTGCTGCACAGTGGGAGGTCCGAGCACCCGGGAGGAGAGGCTCGGGGCTGCGCACGGCGGGGACTTGGTGCAGCGAGAGGTGCGTGAGCCCCGAGGGGCTCGGGGTGGCGTGCAACCCGCAGATCCGGAAACAGAGCCACAAGCCCGCTTCGGCTCGTGCCGAACCGCTGGCTCCGTCGTGAACCACACGTGGAGAGAAGGCTCGTCAGATCTGCTCACGCCTCCGGGGTTCTTCATCCAGTTCTAGTAACTCGAGCCGCTTTAAATCAAACTGTCGTTGACGATCTATGTAAATTGCCGTCGTAAGCGAGTACTGTCTGCACCTCCCCCCGGCTTGGCTGGAGACCTGACTCGCCGCCCCTGCCACATCGGTACAGGTCCCCCCACGCGTGTCCACGTGACCCGGCCTTCGCACGTCCCTCACCACAGCCAGATGACACTTTATGGTCATCGTTCATCCGCTAAGAGCTGTCCGCGCTGCCAGGGCCTGGCTTGCTCCCTGGTACACGGCCTCCTGGTCACTGATGATTTAACGGAGAGCCGGCCTTGCCCTCACCTGCGTGGCCCCGTGGGGCAAGGGCCCTGTGCCGAATCCGTGCGCCATGCCCTCCCGGATCGGACGATGCTCCACGGCCACCCGCGGACCCCGTTCCCCAGGGGCCCTTCCTCTCCTTGCATGAATCGTACAGTCACCACGGGACACCAAAGGAGGTCCTGAGCCATCCTGCCCTGTCTCCAGTGCTCCGACAGGCGTCCAAGCCCCCAGCACGCGGTCACTCTGGCTGATTCTGGCCGACGGCGCGCTCACAACGGTCCCCTTGCGTCTTCGAAAGAGCCCCCTCCCTCCGCTCCACGTCGCTGGCCTCCTTCGAAACGCCAGTGCCGGGAGCGAAGCGAGAGCCCGTCACGCGGCCGCCCGTGGCCCGAGCGCCCTCCGCCTCCCAGCTGCTCGGGCCTCCCACGCCGGGGAGCGGCGTCCGGGGCGACAGCATCTTCTCCAAAATCTTCATCCACAGTAAACACTGCTAACTACCAACTCATAAAACATATCAGCCAGGTTTATGACTTTTAACCGTCTTTCCAATTGTGCCGTAAAATAAAGGCAGATGCCAGTTCGCGGTGTTATTACCGCCAAGGGCCGGCTTCTCCAGCACCTGCCTAGCAGCCGTCGGCTGGTTTACGGCCCCTGTTTTTATAGGTGACAGTTTAAGGTGGCTCTTCTCCGGTTACAGAGAGTTCTTCGTAAAGGGGCAGAAGTGGCGCGCACAGTAGGTGGGCCAGGCACCCGCCCGAGCGGCGAGGCCGGGTCGCCGGTTCACCTGGGTGTTTAGCTGACAGCTTCGCCACACACGTCAGGCTCTGCCAAATGCTCTGCCATTAATTTATGATTTAAAGTAATTAACTTTTGCTGATTAAAGTAATTATTTCGAGTGCATTGCACTCGGGCCCAAACGATGCGCACGGCCCGCTCCGCAGCCTGAGCCAGCAGCGTGCCAAGTGCTCACACGCGGCGCCGGGGGAGCACGCGGCCGCGTCTGCCCGTCCCACGGACCTGCCGCGCTTGTGGCGGACGTGCACTAACAGCTCGTTTGAATGCCGGGTTCTGGCAGAATGCTGCCGCAGTGTGAAGCCTTCATCCTGTAAACAAGACAAGCTTCAGCTTGGCGACTCCGGCGACAGAGGACGCTGTTTAAATGACTCTGGCCTGCAGCCTTCCAGAGGTGGCATGTTTTCGCACACTCGTGCTCACCCAGGTTGGCCCTTGAATGACACGCAGCTTCATCGGGCCTCAGCCGAGAGTGCAGAATGTGTGCGCTGTGGGAACCCAGCCCCGCACCCCTGAGATCAGCTGCCATCCAGCACAGACCTCCGGGGGGCCCTCGGGCCCCGGGCAGGGCAGGGCTGGCCGGCGACTGTGCGGGAGGAGCCTGGCTCTGCCGGGGCGGCTCTGGGAGGCAGGGGAGAGAGGCAGAGAGCAAAGCCTGGGGCGAGGCGAGCTGGCCCGCGGTTGCACGTCCAGCACGTTCTCCCCTTCGGCACAGCCTCCTTGGCCGGAGGGACAGGGGGCGCCTGCTTCGTGGTGGCTTCAGCACGGAGGTCGCTGCAGGCAGGAGCCGAGGTGCTGGGAGGTAGAGTCTCAAGGCCAGGAAACCCTTCCAAAGCCCAGCCTGCCAACCCGTCCGTGGAGGGCGGTGTGCGCCAAAGCTCAGCCTTCCTCGTGCAGAGCGAGCCAGGGACTTGGGCCACCAGGCTGAAGGAAGGGATGGGAACCCTTCGCTCCTGGGCAATCCTGCAGACAGGCACCGTCACGGTTCCCACTTCTCGTGCACCCGCTGTGCGCCGGATGCAGCGCCTGGTGCTGCAGAGAGGGCCTCACGGGACTTTTGTGGCACCCCGAGGAGGGGGGGCACGTCCCCCCATTTCTGGCTGCCGTTCTTAAGGCTCGGGGAGGTGAGTGACATGCCCGAGGTCACTGTGTCAGTGGAAACACGACTCAGGTTCAGGTCCTTCTGCCTCTGAAGTTCCAGAAATACGATCTCTGCTGAGCCTCTTGTTACCCCTTGAGGAAGCAAGATGCCGCGGTGGCCTCTTTTGGAGCGCCCCGGCAGGGCATGGCCACGCCGGCCCCTGGCGGGGGGGGGGGGGGCGGTCAGAGCTCCCGCAGGCCTCAGAGCGCTCCCACCCGGGAAGGCCAAGGCGAGCGGCCAGCTACCAAACGACTTCGGAAAAGCGGGTGCTCCGGGGGTGTCATTCAGGCTTCTGCTCGGTGCCAGTTGGGGAGCGACCGTTTGGGGGGTGAACTTGCATTTTTATCTTTTCTCTCAGAGATTATTCCAACACCCTGGGCTTCCTGTGAAACCACAGGGAAGTCTAATTTTGCGTGTGCCCAGTGGGCAGCGATCCCCGGCACACGATGTCGCAGCCTCACGCTGCGGCACACGGCGGCGCCAGAAGTCGTCTGCGCTGGCAGCCCTCTCGGGGGCCGGGCTCGCGAATAACCCACTTCACTTTCGGGGTGAATTAAGCACTCTGAAAGGGTGAGAGCCGGAGAACATCAGAGGGAAACATCCGGACGTCCGGGCCATGCCAGGGCGGTTGGGCAGATGGCCCGTCCTGCTTGGCACGCGGCGGCGAGGGCGATCCTCCGCTCACTGCGCTCGTGAGCCGTGGTGCGGGTGCCAAGCGGCCGAGTCCGGGCTGGGCCCGGCCAGCAGCCGCCGAGCCGCGGGGCGGGACACCTCCCTGCTGGGACCTGTGCAGCTGGCCCTGTCCTCGCCTGGGCTGGGAGTCTCAGAGCCGGGAGCATCGCTAAAAACTGAGGACCCGGTAACAGACAAGATGTAAACGCTGGAAAGTAAGTCTAGCAGCACCTGAAGGGGGCCGTGACAGGCTGGGCGGGGTGCTGAGGGCGAAGCCACGCCCGGCCGTGCCCTGTAGACAGTGGGCGCTGGTGCCCTTTAGAAGAGGCTGTTTGTTTTTCCCTCTCTCTCTCTCTTTTTTTTTTGTTGTTGTTGTTGATCGTTTTAGATAAAAAGAATGAAAACAAAACTTTAGGACTGTGTGATCCATAACCCGGTTTGGTCAGCATTCTTAGGCTCTTCCTCTTGCCCTGGTTTGCTGGGAAAGCTCCAGGCCTCGAAGCCGTGCCGCCCCCGGTTCAAGCCCCAGCCCGGCCACTTCTCAGCTGAGTGACCTTGGGCAAGTCACTTAATTCTTCCAGCCTCAATCTCCTCCACCGCAGAGCGAGAGAAGATGCTCGCGGGCTGCGGCTGAGAGCGTGGGCGGCGTGGCGGGGGTCCGCGGGCGGCGTGAACGGCGAGGGGGGGGCCGCGGGTGGCGTGGACGGCGAGGGGGGGCCGCGGGTGGCGTGGACGGCGAGGGGGGGGCCGCGGGCGGCGTGGACGGTGAGGGGGGGGGCTGCGGGCGGCGTGGACGGCGAGGGGGGGGGCCGCCGGCAGCAGCCGCGGCTGCGGTGTGGCTCCGCCATCACTGTCTCCGCGCTGCCCAGCCCAGAGGCGCCCTGGGTGCCCAGGCTGCGGCGGCTGAGGTCAGGGCCTGACCCGTCCGGGTGGGGTGGGGGTGAGGGGCTGGGGACAGGGAGAGGCGTGGAGCCATGCGGCAGCACCCGCGTCCAGCAGGTGCTGCCGGAGGAGCCGCGCCCGCGGGTCCCCCTGGGGCAGGGCGGCCCTGGGACCGGACGGCGAGCCCTGGACCGGGTCTCCCCATGCCCGCAACACTCGGTCGTCCCTGATCACAGCCCGTTCGTGCCACGTGCACGCGGCGCCTGCTCTAGGCCCCGCCCTGATGCAGGGACACGGTGACCCGACCGCAGCAGACAGACAGACAGAGGCAACACCCTGTCCCAGCCGATGTTCGGAAAACACAGCAAACAGGAAATTAACCATCTCTTCTCCTAGCACCCAGGGGCGTCCCTGGTTCAGGGATCGGTACGGTGACCTGGCCCGGGGCAGTCGACGTCACCCCCTGCTGGCTCCCCTGAACCCGAAGGCTGGGAAAACACACGTGACATCACTTCAGAAGCCCGTAGCGGACGGCACGTCTTATCCCATCACGCACGAGCTGCCGGCGACTGACCCGCAGCCGCGGGCGACAGACACACAGCGGTTCCCGAAGACGTCAGGCCCCGACCCCTGGGCCCCAGGCATCAGCTCGTACAGCAGAGCCTCTGCGGGCATGCTTAAATGCAGGGTCGCAAGGCGGGGACGCTGTCCTGGGTGGTCCGGACGGGCCGAGGTGCCATCCTAAGTGACCGTGAGCGAGAGTCAGAGGAGAGTGTCATGACCCTGACGGGAGGGCGGCGGGCCCCGTGGCCACGGGGCGGAGCCTGGAGCGATGCAGCCCCGGGCCGGGGAATGCTGGCTGCCCCCCGCTGGAAGGGACAGGGCCAGGCGCCCCTCGGGCCACCTGGGGCGCACAGCCCCATCAACGCCGGCGCCTCTGCCCGGTGAAACCGGTTTCGGACTCGTGGCCTCAGAGCGACAGATCATAGTCTCCTCGGTTTAAGCCACCGCGCGTGTGGTCATTTGTCACAGCAGCTACGGGAAACTCACACGGTTGGCGAATGTGTTTATTAATCCAGCCCGGACGGAGGTACCGGACGGGGCATTTACTAGGTAGGCACGAAAGGCAAATGAGTGACCAAACAAACGAATAAGGTCGTTGCAATTAAGTTAGAAATAAGAAGGTGTTCCGTTTTTATTTTAGTTTGCGTGATGTAAAAAGTCACCCGTGGCAGTAACGCTGCTGGTCCTCAGTGTATTTAAACAGGTGACCTTGCCCGGTCAGGTGAGCGTTCCCTCCGCCAAGGCCTCGCCGCCGCCCCCCGCCTTGCTGGAGCTGGATGTTCAGGAAGCCGGCGGGGGCTCCGTGCTCGCTGGCGCGCCGGGGAGCGAGGGCTCTTACTCCTGCAGAGAGGGGACCGGCCTGCCTGTCGTTCACGGTGGCAGCGGCCGACGCGCGTGCCCACCTGCGCGGTCTGACCACCCTTCACGTGGACGAACTTGGTTCCGAAACAGGGAGGAGAGTCCAGAAGACGATCCTTGGGGCGAGCCCCCAAGAGTGGCCGAGCCGCCCTGTCCCAGCTGCTCAGTGAGGACAGAGGGACCCGGGGACACGGGCTCTGGCTTCGGGCTCCTTCGAGTCCTACATGGCCTTGTCATTTTCCATAAACACTTTTGCTGGCATCTTGGGGAGACAGGCTTTGGGGCGTAGCACCCTTCTCTATGCGAGCCGCCTCGGGCCGCCCCACCCCCACCACGAGGACACAGTGGCCCAGCGACGGCAGGCGTGGGTCTGGACCGGCCTGCCCTCTCCCTCGCTGTGGCCTTGGGAACAGCGACCTTTCCGGATCCAAGTTTCTGCACATCCAACATGGGGTTTTAAAAGGTAACCCCTGCCCAGGTGTCCCACACCTGCCCCACAGGTGCCCCACGGGCGCAGGGCTTACCTGACGCCCCGAGGATGCCCGGGCAAGGCTAACATTTGGAACTCGATGCCGGACACCTTTTATTATAAACGTTGATTACTCCCCCATGGCTGGGTGCCTGGTCGTCTGTATGTGCGGCTAAAGGCCACACGAGGGCAGGCCCCGGGGACCAGTGGGAGTGGGCAAGGGGCCCCTCTGCTTAGGGAGCCGCTGCCTCCCTTGGACCAGCCTGACAGCTTGTTCTCTTTGACTGGGGCCTGCAGGTGGCAAAAGCCATTAGGAGCAATTTGTTGTCACCAGGCAGGCCCGCTCCCCCTAAACTGTTTTCAACGAGCTTGTCAACCCGAGGCCTCACCTGCTCTGTTCTATTCATCTGTTCTCCGCTCAGAGGCCTCTCCTGCGCCCGCGCCCCCTCCGAGGACCTGCAGCAGGCTGTCATACACCTGTTTGGCTGGAGGCTGGGCCCGGGGGTCCGGGCGTGGCAGGGGGAGAGCAGCGGACTGCCCAGGCTGCCTGGCCCCCCGCACTTGTCCACATCGGGATGTCAGATGACAGTTGTCAGAGCTGCAGCTGGTACAGCAGCCTGTGCCAAGGGCATGGCGCACCTGCCACATGTGTTAATGTGCTCAGCCCTCCCGGGCGGCACAGGCCTCACCTCCGCGGGGCAGCTGCAGCCGGAAGGGGTCTGCGTCTGCTGGCTGCACCCGAGGCCCAGGGGGCTGCCACCCAGGGCCACAGCAAGGACACACGCATCCTTGAGTGGTCCCCCCACAGGCTGGCGCCTCCTGTGAATGCAGAGGGTCGAGGGGTCAGCCTGCGTCTGCTCAGCTGGTCCTGAGCCACCACCAGGGCTGCCCAGGCCCAGGCCCGAGCGAGCCATCATCGCTGAAGAGCTCCGCGTCCAGCCCGGTTTCTGACCATTCCGGAACCAGGCAGGCAAGCGCAGGCCTGAGCGAAGCAAAACGGATTGGTGGCCGGCGTCCAGGGGAGGGCCCTGCCTCTGCCCGCTCCGGCAGCCACGCAGAGTGCCTGAGCCCCGGGGGCTTACGGAGCACACGCTCATTTCTCACAGCTCCGGGGGCTACGAGTCCAAGGTCAAGGGGCCCACAGGGTAGCTTTCACTTCCAGGACTCTCCTCTGGGCTGGCGGGTGGCTGCCAGCTCTGTGAGTTCCCATGTGGCCTTCCCTCTGTGTGAGGGTGCATAGGAGAATGAGGGGGGGAGAGAGAGAGAGGGGGGGGGCGGGGGAGAGAGAGAGAGCGAGGTAGAGAGGGGCAGCGAGCAGGCCAGAGTCTCTTCGTAAAAGGCCACCAACCCTATGGTGTCCAGGTCCCCCTCCATGACCTCATTTAACGCTCATCACCTCCCAATGACCCCACCTCCTAGGACCATCACATTGGGGGTTATGGTTTCACGATATGGATTTGGGGGGACACAGACAGGCCCCTAGAATGAGCCTGTGGCCCTAAGGGGAAGTGAATCTCCCCCCCCGCCCCAAGAGCGCTCATGGAAGCTGCGTTTGGTCCCGGTGGAGAAGCAGCGAGCAGGGACATCCTCACGGCGGCGGCCGCTCTCGGAAGCTTTATTAGACCGTCGTTGACGCAGACGCGGTGCCCACGTCGGGGAAGAAAGGAAGGGGCGGGGCTCGCTGGGCGGCGGGCGCCGGCGGTGGACGGCTCCGGCGGCCGGGGCTTGCCCTCGGCGGTCCCGGCGTGTGGCAGACAGCCCAGGGCGGTTCGGCCCCGCAGCCCCGGAGGCCCGACACAGGGGGTTCCAGGTCGCAGGGCGCTGGCCTGCCGGTATTTGGCGAGGGCCCCTCCCGATTGCAGACAACGGTCCCCACTGTGTGCCCACCAGGCAGACTGCAGAGCCGGGAGTGAGCTCCCTCAGCCTCTTCCCAGGGGGCGCTGATCCCCACGAAGCGTCCACCCACGTGACCTAATTCCGTCCTCACCCCGCCCCCCCAGCCACGGCACTGGGGCGTCCGTTTCAGTGTGTGAGCCGGGGGCCCCGACATTCGGTCCCTGCCACCAGCTTCCCGGAGGACGAGCATGATTACGCAGCGCGCGCTCTCGCAGGCGCTCGGGAGCCGCGGCCTCGTCTGCCCCCGCCCCCCGCAGGGCTCCCCGCGTCCAGGGGACAGGGGCGTGGCCAGGCACCGCGCTTGCGTGTTCCATGCGGACAAACGGGTGGAACCGGGGCGCAGACAGTCCAGAGGCCTCCCGCTCCGCCCAGGCTCCGGGGCACCCACCAACGGTGGCGGCCGTGTCTGCAGCAAGGGCTTTCTTGCCGCAAACCTGTCACTGCCCCCCCCCCCCACACACCCCACGGCTCGGGAGGCTCCTGCCAAGCCTCCTCAGGCACTGCTCAGCACAGGGGCTGATGCTGGCACCCCCCGCCCCGTGGCGGGCGTGGGCGGGGTGGTTCCCTGCACCGAAGTCCCCTTCTGCTCCGCGTCCAACCCCCGATCGGGGTTCCCAGGCTCCTCTGGCAAAGCCCGAGCTCCCCGGGGACACAGAGCCCTCCCCGGAGCCCGGCCGCAGGGAACCCCCACCCAATGCTGGACTTAGGCACCTGTGCGTCCTCAAGGTCGCCTAGTGGTCGCTGCGAAGTAAGATGGGCACCTGCGGCGCGTCCGGTGGAGCCCGCACCGAGGCGGCCTGAGCCCCCCGCAGCCCCCGCAAACTGCGCAAGCCGCCGGGCCGCCCAGAGGTGGGCCCGCCCCGAGGGCGCTGTGAAAGGGACGTCGCCTGCCGAAGTCGGAGCCTCTCTCCTGCTTTCCGGAGCCCCCGGTCCCCTTGGAATAGCGGCCGGCCCCTCACGACAGATGGCGGCGGGCTTCGGAGGGGGCGGGCTTGGCAGAGGGGCAGCTGCTGGCCTTCTTGCCTTCCTCTCTCCTTCTGGACGGAGATCGTTATGCTAATTCGGGCCAGGGGCTGGGGCAGCCCCCTCCGCCTCCGAAAACGACTGTGAGTGACGTTTAGCCCCAGAAGCCTGGCGGCCGATCCGCGGCCGCTACCCGCGCCCACCGCGGTGCCAGCCGCAGACAGCTGCCCGCCGCCCAGCCACCGCGGGGCCATCTGGAGAGAGCCGGGCGCAAGCCAGTTGCTTGAGTGCGTGCGTGTGGGTGGGGCTGCTGGGGAGGCGACCGGGCCCGTGGCCGTCACCTTCCCTGCTGGCCCCTTGGATCAAGGACAGGATGGGGGGGGCATTGACATGAAAGAAAGTTGCGCCCCTGGCCTCCCGCCCCTGGTCGCCTGTGTGATCCCATGGCCCGCACGCGCGTCTTGTGCACGCATGCGCACACGCTGGACCCGCCGCCGCGCATTCCTGCACAATGCCCCCGTTCGGGGCTCGAGGTAAGGACAGAGTGCCAAGGACCCTGTATGAGTTTCCCGCAGCTGCCATAACAAAGCATCGCGAACCGCGCGGCTGCACCCAGATGACGACATTCATCATGTCCGCGCTCTGGAGGCGGGAAGTCTGAGATGGAGCTGTCAGCGAGGGCGCTGCTCCCTCCGAGAGTTGGGGGCTGGGGGACCTTCTGGCTTCTCGCAGCGTCTGGGGGTCCCAGGTGTTCCGTGGTGCTCCTTGGCTTGTGGGGACCTCACTCCAGTCGCTGCCTCTGACCTTGGATTGCATGCCCCTCTCTCTGGGGGCCTCTGCATCCACACTTTCCTCTTTTTATGGGGACACCTGTCCCTGGATTTAAGACCCGCCGTAACTCAGCGTGACCTCATCTAAGCTGATCACATCTACAAAGACTCCACTTACAAATAAGCTCGTACGCACAGGTTTCCGGTGGACGGGAGTTTGGGGGACACTGGTCGACCCAGGACAGACTCTGACGGCACTGTCTCCCGGGGCTTCGTAGCTCCATCTCGGTGACTCATGGAGCGGCTGCGCCCACTCCCAGTGACCTGGGAAGTCGGGCGATGCCTGGCCTCACGGCTGAACCCTTCCTACCTCCTCCGGCTGGGGACTGGTAAACCAAGGCCAGGCTTCCGGTGGGAGGCCGGCCTAGGGAGGTGGGGCGGCGCTGAGGGCGGGGCATGGCACCGAGGGCGGGGGCTTCCCGTCCCTGCTCACGCCGACGTGGGCGACGATGGGCCCGTTACCTCCGCCCCAGCCCTCCCAAGAATGTGGTCCCAGGAGCACAGAAGCCCGTGACTATCGTTCCTCCTGAGGGCTTTGCAGCTCGGGTGGCTTAGCGGGCCCCGTAAAGTCCCCCTTTCTCCTCCTTGGCACTTTCACCGGTGGCGGGGGCCCAGGCTCCCATCAGCGCAGTCGCCCTGGCTGTAGGGTGATGGTTGCGACACCAAAGCCGGCAGCACTTTGTCCCGGAAATGGCCTTTCGCCCATTGGGTTAAACTTCCCGCTGGGTTAAACCTCGCTTCGCATGTTCATCCCAGAGCTGCGGATGGAACCGCCCCGGGCCCAGCCGGGCAGGTGACAGCAGGAGTGCCAGGGCCGGCGAGGCACAGGGCCCGGCCGAGAGCCCCGTGGCTCCGTATGCCAGTACGTCTCAGCCGTGAGCTGGGTTTTGAGAAGTGACGCTCCATAAAAACCTTAATTCAAAGCCACAGGAGCCTGAAAATCGGTCCCAGGGGAGCGGGGCGCCCACTGACAGGGGAGCTGATACCTGTACAGGTGTGAGCGGGAGGGCGTGGTGTACTGTCCGGAGGGGAGTCCCCCGCCAGGGAGCTGGGACCCGTCAGGCGTCTGCTCGGTGCCTCAGTGTCCCGTGACCTGTTCGACTTCCGCACAGGTGTGCCTGAGGGTCACACTGAGGCCGTGCAGATGGAGGGGCTTCGGAAGGATCCGAGTGCCCGGGGCTGTGAGGCGACGAGACAGCTTCCTGGGGACAAACACTCGAGAGGCGCAGTACCGAGTGTTTGTCCCCAGGACGCGGCTGGCGTGACCCCGCTCCGGGGCAGGGCCAGCAAGCGTGAGACCAGAGCCTTTTAGCAGGTGTAAGGCGCGTAAGTGCAGTTTGGGATGCCTGCCCACCCCCTCCGGGCTTGCCTGCGACCGAGGCCAGCCGAGTGCCAGGATGCCCGCTCCCCGCCCGCCCGTGTCCTCTGCAGCCCGTCGGCGGCGGGGGGGGGGGGGGGGGGGCGGCTCCAGGACCCATTCGCACGGTTCAGGCCGTGTCCGCTCAAGGGCTTTTCCTGTGAAGGGCGCAGAGCCCTTGGCGGCCAGACCTGTGAACGCCTCGTGCTTCTCGTGTTTAAATGTGCCACTTCCAATGACTGTCAGTGTTGACCTAAGTGAGAAACATCCGAACGTGTTTACGGAGGAGGCCGTGGGACCTCGCTCCATGCGGCTTTTGTTCCGAGGAGGAAAAGGAAGACAGAGAACAGCGGAACTGGCCGTGTTCAGAAGTCGGGGCTTCTCTACCGGGCCTTGTTGCGCGTGTGACTGTCGCCTTCCTGAGCTCCTCTGGGCTCCTCGAGGGTTCCTTCTGGTAAATACCGAAGGCGCGGCCTCGGACAGGTCGTCCGCAGGGCTGGGGGCTGTTTGCTCCACACGCCGAATTACCAACTTTAATTTGCACACTTTCTCATTGGTTGAAGAAACATTTGCTCATGGGTTCACGGTGGTGACGCCACGTCACCGCTGGACACAGAGGGTCCCCGCCCCGCCAGAGCCTCGGTCTGCTGAGTGAGCAAGGAACTGTGCATGTTCCGACATGTGCGGAGGGACACCCGGGGCGTGACGGGGCACGAGAGCCCGGGGGGGGGGGGGCGGGGCGGGGACGCCCCGGGACGAGGAGGCCTTCAGGGCGACCTTCGGGGAGCCTGGGAGTTGGTCGCACACTTCGTCGTGGAGGCAAAGGAAACGGTGCGTCCGAGGGGGAGAGCGCAGGGAAATCTCGAAGACCCCGCAGATCAGGGATCCGATGAATTATTCCACACACTCGAGACGTCGCGCTCTGCAGAGAACACGGACCACAACGGCGGATGGTGGAAAACTGTGTCGCGAAGTAGATGGACAAGTGGCTCAGACACTGCGGAATTCAAACGTGGACATTAGGTTCTCGAATGAATAAAAACATCCACCGGTCTCCAACAAAACTCGGTCTTTTGCCTGCCCGAACGTGGGTGTGGGCCCGACGCGCCCACCTGCCCGGGCGTTTGCCTCTGCCAGGAGCACGCAGGGGGCCCTCGGCCGTCCTGCAGGTGCGGACGCGTCCCTCTGGTGTGTCTGCCGTCACCGCCTTTGTCCCGTGCCGCGACGGCTTTCTCGCTGCCTCTGTGAACTGGAAACCCACGCTTCCTTCCGTAGCGACGAACGGAGCTCTTCGCGTGTCCCTCCTTAATCAGGGCGCCGGAAGACCGCCGGGCACTCAGTGATCACACGGACGCCCCGTGAAGCCGCCGTAAATCAACACTGGCCGGCAAAGGCTAACGTAGGTCTCCAGTTTATAACTGGAAGGTAAAACTCCGATGAATGAGCCGTGAATGCCTGGCCCGTGAACGAACCGTGAGAGACTCGTCGGCGCCCAGAGAAGCGCTGCCCACGAGGCGAGGGCCTGTGCGGTCCCCCACGTCGCCGCCGGTCCGCCTGTCTGTTCCCGCGTCCTTCTGGCCTCCCTTTGCGTTTTCCTGCAGCTTGCTCCCCCAGCACGTCTCTCCTGGGGGGATCGTACCGGTTTGTTTACTTTTTGCCCACCCTTGCGATCGTAGTCTGCTCAGGCCGCCCCAGCAAAACCCCCTCCCCGGGGGCCTAAACAGGAGAGCTTAGGTTCTCACTGTTCCAGGGGTTAGAAAGTCCCAGATCAAGGTTCCGGCAGATCCGGTGCCTGGTCAGGCCTCCCACCTGGTGTGCGGATGGCCGTCTTCACTTGCTGGAGAGACGAGAGAGAGAGGGAGAGAGAGAAACAGAGAGAGAGAGACAGAGAGAGAGAGAGAGACAGAGAGACAGAGAGACAGACAGAGAGAGAGACAGAGAGAGAGACACACAGAGAGAGAGAGAAAGAGAGAGAGAGACAGAGAGACAGAGAGACAGAGAGACAGAGAGAGACAGAGATCTCGCCCTGGTGTTACTTCCGTTTTCATGAAGGGACCAGTCCATAGATCAGGCTCCACCCTTGCGACCTCATTTAACCTCAGTCCCCTCCAAAAAGGCCCATCTGCAACAGTCTGAGGGCCACACGGGGTTGGAGCCTCGAGGCAGGAATCCGGGAGGGTGCGACCAGGGCCTAGTGCCCGCCCCCGTTAAAACACGAGCCCCTTGGGGCGGGGCTTCCCTACTTTATCCGCTATGTGCTCTCATTGCTCAGAACGTGGTGGGGCACATTACAGGTGCCCCATAAATGTATGTTCAATGAATGAATAAAAAATAAGTTTGGGCTGAAATAGGATCCTACATGCCACCAAGAGCGTCTTGTCCCACGACCGTCACCACAGGCCCGCCCCCCGGCACAAGCTTCCTCTCCTCCTGGAGGCGGGGGGAGAAGGGGGCGCCCCGAGCTCTCCCCCTGCGCCTCCCCAGCCGGTGTCAGGTCAGCGTCCTCATCCTGACGCAGAGGGCTTTCGCCTTGTGTGCGCTTTCATGTCCTTGATCCTACTTAATCTGTACGGCGCGCTCAGGGTCAGCCTGTGTCGGCCCTGCGTAGCAGGTCGGAGGAGGGCCACCATGCTGTGGGGAGTCCGGGGGAGGGCGGAGCACGGTTCAAACACTGTCGTTCAGATGCGACCCCCGCGGCTAGAGGCTGTGGGGGGGTTGCCTGGGCTGGGGGGTGGGCGGCCGGGCTGTGTGTGGCGCCTCCCAGCGACAGCTCCCTCTGCCTCTCCGGCCCAGGCCCCTCGGCTCGTCTCTCCTGGAGAGGGGAGAGTGAGTCCGGGCCCCGGGCACCCAGGCCAGAGAGGCTCGGCTACGTCTGCAAGGCCACCAGCTTTGCCTGTCCTGGGCTCCAGGCGAGGAGGGGACTGCCCTCTTCCTGGCCTGTCGAACATGTCCCGGGGGGCTGGGCCGGGCACTTTGGGGTCAGGGGTCAGGGCACCCAGAGGCAGAACGAAGAGCTGAGGTGACAGCGAGGAAGCCCTGGGCAGCTGCGGGTGGCCGGAAGGGGCGCTCTGGCATCAGGGGTACCCCAGAACCCCTGCAATGCATCTTACCGCCAGAGCCCTCCCCTAGGGCAACCCAGGGAGGGCCCGGCCGAGCTCCCAGGCCTGGCTCCGGCCTGCGGACGCGAGGACCCGCCTCCCGCCGGCCGCGTCCGGGCCGAGCGCCCTCCTCCATGTGGCAGGAGCTCTCGCGGGAGGGCGGCTCTGGCTGGGCAGGCCCTGGATTCCCGGGCAGCCTCTGGGTCGGTTTCGCGGTGGTGGGCACCCCCGCTCCATCCCCGGAGAGTCCGGGCCCTGGGCTGTCGTGTTCTCCAGGGACCTCATCACTGTGACGTGGGACGTGATACGGGACCCTGGGCCCAGCTGTCCCCGGGGCGGGGGGCCCAGCTCGCCTGTCTGCGTGGGGCTCCGAGCCGGAGCAGGTAAACGTGTAGTAACGGCATGAGCCAGGAGCATCCGACGCCCTGAGCGGCACCGAGGGCTCCGGGCCTGACGCGCCCGCGCCTCCCGGCGACCGTCGGCCGGCGGCTCGGCGGCTCGGAGCGGTCGCCGCGCCAGCGACACCAGAGCCCAGGCAGCCCGGCTCCCGAACCTGGGCCGCCGACCTTTCGTCCGCGCGCTTTCCTCGAGGCGGGCCCTTCTCCTGACCAGCGGAGACGGCCAGCAAGGGGAGGCAGGGGGTGCGTGCGTGTGCGCCCCGAGCTTCGCCGCCCAGCCAAGCGGGCGGCGACGGGGCTCCGAGTCACAGGCGAGCCCAGAGGGTGCGATGCCAGCGGCAAGCCGGACGCCGGAGAGCGTGGCAGCCAGACTCGGGCGGCGATGGCACCCAGGGCCCGCTGCCCACGGACACGCCCCGGTGCTGCTGGAGAGCCCGCGCCTCCTTGGGCACAGGAAGGGTCCGAGCGGGTGCAGGGGTGCCCTCCCTCGGGGGCCGGGGGGTGCCCGGGCCCACAGCCCTCTCCTAAACACCGCCGGCCGGGCCGACCTGAGCCGCTGGCTGGAGTGGCCGAGACGGGGCCAGCTTTGGCCTCGGCTCCCCAGACGTTTGGGGAACCGGCCTCGCACATGGCAGACGCTTCATAAACACGGGAGATGCCTGGAGCGTCTGGCCAATCGCCACGGAGCCGCGCGGCCTGCAGCGGGGCGTGGCTGGCCAGGGTCAGCGTGAGAGGGTGTCCTGGGCTGGCGCAGCACCCACTTTTCCCTGGGACCTGGCCGATGGCCCTGAGCCCCCTAACCTCCCACCTGTGATGAAGCCGTGCACGCGGCAGAGAGCGTTGCCGGGCCTGGTCCCGGCTCGGGAGCTGATGCCCAGGTTGGCAGCGATCGCGGTGAGACCCGGGGGGGCAGCTCGGGCTGCCAGCGCGGGGATTCGGCCCTTCCCACGGACTGGGGCTCGGTGGCAGGCGCTGGCTTTTCGCGATTCTTCAAGCCGCCTCACAAGTTCCTTTCCCTCGGAGGCCGACACGCCTCGTCGCGTAGCCGAGGGTCTACTGGCGTTTCTAGATAACTAACGCCGGCACAATTAACAGTCGTGTTACGGAACGTGTTCTTTAATGCTCCGTTTGTCTCGTAATTGAACATTCCTGCTTTCTGTTAGAGCACATTGATTTTCACTTTTAAAAATTCCAGTCAGAGGGGCAGGCGACGTCTGGGATTGAAGGCGGGGGCGGAGGGCAGGCTGCCGAGGTGCTGACCGGGCCGGGTGGGCCTGCTCCCGGCCACCTTGCGGCCCCTCGCTGCTCGCCCCGCACTGCGCATGCGTGCGCTCACCGGGTGTCCCGCAGGCGGGTGCCCCGCCTCCGTGCAGGGAGGGAGGTCAGTGGAGAGGGAGAGCAGCCCGCAGAAAGGACCCAGCGCTGCCTGGACTGGGCAGGCGGACCGCGGGCCAAACCGGGCAATGGGAAGCCTGAGACCGGCTCGCAGCACCACGGGACCCTCGCTGCCTTGGACACGAGTTCACGTCCAGAGGCCTCCTCCCCGCGGTGTGCACGGCCCCCTCACCCCCGGACCCCGGCAGGGCGGGGTTCTGGCCGGAGGACCGTCTGCCAGTCTCGCAGCCCCTCGTCTGGACAGAGCTCCGCTCTCTCTCCGAACCTGGGCCCCGGGCTCCGCGGCCAGGACCACCTACAGACCGCCCCCCGCCCCCTCTCTGATGAGCCCGTCCTGACGCCAGCGAGAGGCAGAAATCAATAGCGAACTCGGGCTCCCTGCGCCCACAGGCCCAGAGGCCGCCTTCTCGCCGCCTGCTCGGCCGACTGTCTTCCAGGCAGAGCCACCTGCGGAGAGCGGCGCAAGCCAGGCGGACGGAGAACGCTAACGAAGGCCCCCGCGGTGCCGGCCCGCGAGCGTGGCGCGCGCGCTCTCCGGGCCGGCCGTGCGCGTGCACGTCCGCGTCTGTGCAGAGCCCCTCACACGAGCCGGCGTGTGCGCGATGCTGAGCGCGGCGCCCGTGTGTCTGGGGAGGGTGGGCCTGGCGCCTTCACGGGTGCCGGGGCGTGCGGCAGGGTGCGCGCGGGCGTGAGAGGGCCGCCGGGGCCTGTGCGTACGCGGCGCTGGTCCACGGGTCTGAGCGTAGCTGGGCATTTGCGCATGAGGACGCGTGTGCGTGTGTGTGTGCGCGTATCCACACGCAAGGGTGGGCGTGTGTGCGCCCCCGCGGGCACAGAGAGACGGGTTTACCGCACGAGCCGCAGGCTGAGCTGAGGCTCGTGGGCATCGAGCACCGCGTCGGCCTCCGGCCGTGGGCGGGCTGCCAGCCGCGGGCCCTTCTGATGCGGACCCTGCCCGCAGCCCTGACTGCGTCACGGGGCCGGCTACGCCGCCCACAGCCGATGGGCTTGGGACAGACACGTGACCAGACCCCTGGTTTCGCGGCGGACGGAGGAGCTGCGGTTGAGTTGAGACCTGGCCGTTCCCCGGGAATCGTGATCCGGGGGCTCCTCCGGCCGCTGGCGCTTCCTGCCCTGCGGTCACTGGCACCCCCCCCCCCATCTATGCACCGCGCGGTGACGCAGACCAGCTAAAGGAGCCGCGCCCCACTCCCCTGGAACTCGGGGTCCCGAGCGGGCTGCGGCCCCCGCGAGCCTCTGGGTGGTCGTGGAATCCCCTGTGCGTTGTCCAGAGCACCCGCCCTGTCGGCGCGGGCTTCCGCCAGCCCTGGCTCTGGAAACCGGCCCCGTCCCTGTGGCCCTGCCCGGCCGGGCCGATTAGAGGGGCTCCGGGCCTCCCGCGGCTGCACATGCCCGCCGTCTCGGCGTTCAGATGTCTGGACAGCACTTCGTCCTTCGGGGGTCTCTGCTCGGTGCAAGCGTGATGGGGGGCCCAGGGGTGGATGGAGGCGTCGAAGCCTGGACCCCGACTCACAGCCGGGGGCCCAAGGCCACGGCCATCGCTCCCGCCCTCCGTCCCTGGTTTATCCATTCCGCAAGTCCCTGCCGCAGCTCCAAAAGTCCAGTGCAGTCCACGGCGAACGCTTAGGAGGACAGAAGTGCACGTGTGCACACGCACGCACGCACACTCACACACACACACGCGCGCACGAACTCACACCACCCACACACACCACACACGCACGCACACTCACACACACACGCACACTCACACACACACCATGCACACTCAAACCCACACACACACACCCCCACCACACACACCAACCACACCACCCCACTCACACACCACCTCACCACACCACCACACACACACCCATCACACCATACACCACACACACCACATACCACACACCACACTCACCCACCACTCACACACACACCCCTCCCACCTCCACCACCACACACACCCACACCACACCCACACCCACACCACACACGCACGCACACACACTCACACGCACACACACCACACACACACACACCATGCACACAGATACACACAGACACACACCACATACCACACACACATGCCCTGGATAAATGCAGGATCCAGGCCCCAGGCCACGGCCAGCGAGATGCCCTCCTCAGGAGACGGCCCATCACATGCGAGTCTGGCAGGTGGGCGGAGCAGAGGACCCGGAGGCCCACGCTGCGCCCCTTTGCGGATGCTGGGCCCCCCGCCCAGCGGCACCTGGAAGGCACTGTGCGCCCCCTCCCTGGCCGTGCCTCATCTGTGCGAGCGCTAATTTTGCGCTCATTAGGGGCTTGGCGGACCCCACCTCCCTGAGTGTAGACTTAGCCCGTGGGTTTCGCTAGTTTCCTCGAGCGGCCATAACAAATTACCACAAACTTAAAACCAGACGATTTATTCTCTCATCGTTCTAGAAGTCAAGGCCTGAGCATCAGGCCCTGGCAGGGCCCCGAAGACTCCGGGGTGTGTGGGGGGCTGCTTTCCCTTGCCTCGTCCTTGCGTCTGGTGGCGGCCAGCAGCCCGCGGCGTCCCTCGGCTTACGGACATGTCACTCTATCCTCTGCCTCAGTCTGCACACGGCCTTGCTCCTGTGTTTCTGTGCAAATCTCCCCGTCCTGGTAAGGACCCCAGACACACTGGATTAGGGTCCATCCCATTCCAGTCAGACTCATCTTAACCTGGTAACGTCCGCAAAGACCCCACTTCCAAATAACGTTGCATTTATGGCTTCCTGGTGGCTGCATTTTTAGGGACAGTATTTGACCTGGTGCGTAAGCAAACAGTAATGTTTGAAGAATGAGACCCCATGGTAAGCGTCTGAAGACAGGGTGGGGCTCGGTGGGGCTCTGTGGGGCACGAGAGACCCTTCGTGAGAGGTAGATGGGCGTGCCGAACAAGGGCCGAGAAACGTTCGCAGCAAGAGCCTTCAAAATATGGCGGGGCGGGCGCGTCTCAAGGCAGCCGTGCCCAGGCCACCTCCTTTTTCGTCCCCCATCGGGAGCGGCTTATTCTGTCTAGGCTCTTCTTCCCCTGGCCCGGCCATGGCCTTGCTCTCCCCGGCTCTCCTGCCCGGTAGCTGCGGCCCCTTCCGTTAACTCCGTTGGTGAGAAGGTTCGGACTCCAGGGTGCCGACAGCGACGGTCCCAGGACGGTCGGCTGTGGACGTCCTGCAGAGGGCCGTTGCTGGCACGGCGACAGGCCACAGGAAGCTGGGCAGGGCGGCAGGAAGTTCCCGAGGTCGGAACAGTGCAGGACGCCGCCACGCCCCAGAGCCGACCGCGGCGCGCGCCCCCTCCCCTGTTCGCAGCCTGGCCGCGTCGCTCCCGGACCTCGCTGCTCGAGCACGGCGCCCGGGGCCGCCGTTAGGCCCGCGGCCGTTCTCACCGCTGTTCCGGGGTGGGCGGCCCGGCGTCAGCCGAAACAATGCCGAGCGCGCTACATTCTGCTTTCTCGCTCTGTGTGACACTAACTTCTCTTGTTCCTCTCAGTTACATCCGACAGGGATGATAACCCGTTCCAGATGTCGAAGCCAGAATGGGCGACCGTGATTTTAAGGGAACCCGGCGTAGTGTTGTAAGTTTCCCCTTAACTGATTTAAACATTTGCAAATGATGTTTGATAATGGATGAGTGTGATATGTCCACGCGAGTTCAAGAGCAGATTTTGGGGAAGTCCACAAAACCATGTCTGTTCGTGGAACCACGTTTCTCAAACATTCTAAGGGCAGTATGAAAAAACACGTTTCACGCCGTGACTCAGGACTCATGCTTACATAGCGATGCTTATGTAAGGTGCATTTCGATTCTTATCTGTTTTATTCTATTTTATTATTTTGTAAAATACCTTTAAATTGCTTTCATAGCCCACTAATAGTTCAGATATTTGGAAAACTTTGTCCTAGAGTCATCAAATTACTTATGATTTTGGCAAATTTCTCCTTCTTTGAAATGTTTCTCAGGGCTCAGAAGTGAGAGTGAAGAGGTTTGGAAGGGAGAGGAAGACGCTTTCAGTATGCTATTTTAAAATTAAATTTATAATTGAACAGAACTAGAAATAGTATTGTTCTCCAATGGATGTTTTTAAGACAAATTGCTACCGATTATAAGGCCATCTTTGACAAGGGCTGAGCACTCAAAGGGAGCTCTGGTGCACGGCACCTGGCTGAGCCCTCTGGCTCCCCAGATAAGCTCTGTCGGAACTCTCTAGAAAGGACAAAGTTCTCACCAGCACCGTGGCTGGTAGTGTGTGCCTTGGCAGTGGGGTCTTTTGTGTGTAACCTGACACCATATTTTGGTAACCCCTGAGGGACAAGTGTACATCTGAAATGTAGGGTATAACCCAACTTCCTTCCTTCCTTCCTTCCTTCCTTCCTTCCTTCCTTCCTTCCTTCCTTCCTTCCTTCCTTCCATAGTAACAGCATGATTTCTTTTTAGAAAAATTTCAAATATAGCCACAGATGGAGAAAATCATACGCTGAACTCCCAAAAACCCATCAGTGAGAGTCCAGAATTAATAGAATTTTGCCTTACTTGATCCTTTTTTTTTTTTTGCTGAAGTATTTAAAACAAATTCCAGATGCTATCTCATTTTACTTCTATATACATCATCGTGAAATTCTAAAAAAAAAAAAAAATGGACACAATCTCACGCAAGAACAATGCCACCATCACACAGCAAAGAGAACTGTATCCTTGAAACCATCTGCTCCCCATCCCTGCTGAATGTCCCCAGTTGTCTCGGGGCCCGTGAAAGCTGGTTCGTGTAAATCCGGACCTGACGAGGTCCACACCTCACGTTTGCTGTCAAGTCCCTCTGGGTCTCTTTCGGTTTGAAGCGTCCTCCATTCTGCCTCACGTCATGGCTCTGACTCGACCAGCTCAGCTGGACTTTGTGGGGAGTCTCTCCCGTTTTCTCCTGTGTCGTTTAATGCCTTCGAGCACCCCCGTGCTTCCTGTGAACTGCAGGCTGAGTCTGAAGGCTCGACCGGATTTAGGCTCAATGTTTTTGGCAAAGACCCTTCAAGACTGCACAGAGCATCACGCCACGAGCCTCGTGTTTTCTGGTCGTCCACTTTTCGTGATATGAAAATGGACTGATGGGCTCGGAATGCAGCGTGATATTCCCAATGCGGAGCCCCCAAAGGTTTCCCGAATCGGCTACCTCCTCGGGGCTGGCCGACTGGCGGTGACTCGTTCTCTCATCCTTTCCCTCTCGTCAGCTGGGATTCTTCTGTGAAGGCGGCTTCATCGCCTGGGTTCATTTGGTTTCTCAAAAAACATAGTTCAAATAGGATCGATTACACACTATTTCAACTGTCTGGAGCTGTTCTGCTCAGTGAACGAGGGTGAGTATTGATATGTTTCTTCTACAGATGCTCGTGATGCAAGCCCAGGACGATTCGCTCCGAGGAGCCCGCCACCTGCATGTTGCCTGCGTCTTCAGGGCTAAAAGGAAGAGCCGATGGTGAGGTGGCCGATCCCCGCAAACAGAGTCTCCTCCTTCCCGGGAGGCTCAGGCTCACGTGCGTGGCCCGCCCCGCACAGGGCCCGGAAACTGGGCGTGTCCGAACCCGGCCTGGGTAGCCGGCCCTGGCCACCCCCCGCTCTTCCACGGGAAACGCCGGCGAGAACCTGGCGTCTCCGGTGGGGAGAGCTTCCCGGGGAAGTTCCGCCGTGGCAAGCTCGGAGCGTGGCGGGGGGGGGGGGGTCAGGGGGGTGCTCACCACGAACTCCTCGGTGACTCAACGGCAGAGCCCGCGATCCCGTCGGAAGGGCGTCTTTTCTGCCTCCGCTTGTCGCTTGCCTTCCGGCGCGAGGGGCTCTCTCCGTCCTCGTCGACCTCTGCACACAAACCCGTAATTGAGATGGCATGCCCGTCTTCCCGCGATTTCCTGATAGTGCACGCGGACTCCGAAAACCGGCCCTGCAGCTCAGGAAAGCGCGATGTTGGCCACGAAAGAGAAAGGTATCTCGACTACCAGCAGGTCCTGCACTCTCGGTATCCACGTGTAGACGGAATCGGGCTAAGAGAACAGGGGACGGGCTACGGGCCGCAGTGCGCGTCCCCCTCCCACACGCTCCGTCCACGCGGACGCCGGGGGCAGCTCCGCCACCTTTTCGCTCCAACCCAGAGATAAAAGCGAACGACGCGGCTTGGCCCACGAGTGTGAGTGTGCGGCCGGCCTGGGACGGAGGGGACACCCCGCCGCTCAGCGCTGCTTTCCACACCCCGCGGGCGGTCACGCGGGAGACGGTCCGGGCCGGCAGCCGAAAACGCGCGGATTTCCCGGTCCGTGTCCCAGACGCCGTTCACGACGTCCCAGGCACGGGAATGAAGCGGCCTCCTTCCCCCGGACTCCTCCGCGCGTGCAGCCGGAGGGCGCTCTGTGGTACACCTCCAAATACTTCTCTTCCAGAATCGACAGGCTCCAGCCATTCAATGAAGGTCTTAGGCCGGGGAGACGCCGGGGGGAGACGCCGGGGCCCGTGACAGTTCGGGAGAAGGCTGCCGAGCCGGTTATTACAGATCACACGTAACAACGTGTAAAATCCCCCGCTGTTCAGAGAGCCTTGCACTAAGCAGGTTAATTAAACCTTAATTTGAATCTCTCAGCTTATATGGGCCTGGCCTTAAAATCGTCCCGCCTGATTCTCTGCCTGCGTCTGCCTCAGCGAGGGAGGGCGAGGCAAGGCAAGACGTTTTACAGGCCCGAGTCGTTAAGTCGGCTTAATCTAATTAGTAGATTCTGAAACAGTTGACAGGGTTTGACCGACGTACCGCCTCAGGACAGCTGATCCAGTCTGAAATAGTGTTTTCCTTTACGAAACACCAGCCGTAAGGCGTATGATAATAATTCATGCTAAAATTACATTAGCCTGCCCGACATAGGAACCCCGCACAGACACACCAGTCTCAGGCGCCTCCAGCTCCGGCTGGGGCCACAGGACCCCCGACTTCTGGAGACAACGGCCAAGTTCAGTCTGGCTTTGGGGCATCGAGCTAACTTTCTGAGTCAAGACATCTGGGTGTTTGGAAACTTCCAGATGCTTGGCGAAATGCAGTCGGAGCCTTCGGCCCCAGCTTCGGCCCCGTCGTCGTCTGGGCCAGGCCCCACCGCGTACACACGCACGCGCTGTCCCCAAAGGCTCCTGGTGGTGGGCCCAGACTTTAACGTTCACCCTCCTTTTTACCTCTCCAATTACGAAGATGAATCAATCTGCTGTCACTGATGAGCCCTCTGGGAAATTCTCCATCTCAGCTCGGGACAGGAAAAGATGTTCGTGAGAATTTTCAAAACCCAGCGGCACATTTGTCCTCTGTCTATCGCCGGCCGTCAGGCCGCCAGCCCTGCTTTCGTGATAGGCGAAAGCCAGCATGACCCCTCCAGTTCCAGGTCCCTCCTTCTTAGCAGGTAAAGACCCCGTGCGTCAGGAGCCATCCATTCCCAAGGCAGCCCGCCTGGCACGCCTGGGCACACCTGGAAAAGCACGAGCAAACCAAACAGTGCGTACGCTTCTGCCCTGAGCAGCAGCGTCTCTGGGAACAAATGGAACGAAGAGAGGGACATCCTAGGTGTCTCGTGACCGCGGAGCGTGTGGCGGTTGAACTCGAGAAAAGCACTTTGCGGGTGGAACTCCGTTCTCCTCTCGCAGCAGGAGGCTGCGCGAGACCACGGTCTAAAAACGCACGATCAATACTTTGTATTGCAAACCCAGCGTGCTGTTAAACGGTCCAGGCTTCGGACGCCTTTGAAGAGAAGGGGCGGCGGAGGGAAGAGCCAGCCGGGAGGAACGGCGGGAACGCTTATCGGATGAACAAGGCCTCTGAGGGGAGCTCCAGGACCGCGCCTGCTTGCTGACGCCCCGCCGAGAGAGGGGCGAGGGAGGGTCTCGCGTGGGAGCCGTGCCAGCTCCGGCCGCGGGTCCCCTGCACCAGGCAGGCGCCATGGGCAACCTCAGGGCCGCAGTGCAGAACCTCGGGTGCCAGGCGTGGGCAGGAGGGAGCAGGCGGCGGACGGAATCACCTCACACTGCCGTGAGGACCCGGGCTCTCACGTGCACGAACTTGGAGCCCAGAGATGCAGGACTCGGGGGCAAAGTTCATTATCTGGGCGACGGGTGTGGCAAGGTTCGGCAAGGCCCGGCCGGAGTAAGGCCATCCCGGGTCGCTCTTACAAGAAACTCTTCGTCCCTATGGCGAAACAGGGCGGTGTCTTCCCCTGAGGGTGGCAGACCCCAGACGATGGCCCGTTTCCCCCGGAGCTGCCTCACGGTGCGGCTCGTCCTCTGGCGCGAAGCCCCCCACGACGCCCAGCAGCCGGGCCCGCTCTGTCCCTTGCGCCCAAGGGAGCCGCAGTCTGACGGCCGATGTCATGGCCACGGACGTGGTGCTCGGGGCAGCGCTCGGCCGGACTCGCCTGGCTCGCCCTCGCGACGCCTGCTTCTCCGTAAGTCGACAGATTCGGTTCTCGCGTCAGACTCAGCCTTGGTGGTCTGGCCCCTCCCCGCTGGCCCTGGGCGGCTTCGTGTGGGTCAAGTGAGAGTTCTTCCCCTGCAGAGTCTGGGGCTCCTGCGGCCACAAGGGGGGCTCCGAGGGGCTGGGGTTGGGTGAGGGGTGACAGGTGCTCTGGCGGGTCACACGGTGTCACTTCTCAGCGGCGGGGCGGGCTTTCCCTGGCCCTGCCGGGCCTTCGCTCTGTGCCTCTGCCCCTGCGCCCGGTGCTGGTTAGGGTGGTGTGGGGCGCCCACCTCCTCCGCGTGTGGGCCGCTTCGGTGGCCAAGGCGGGAGTCGCGGGGTGGTAAGGGCAGGCGCAGCCTTCAGCCTGGCCCCTGGGCTCCCGCTCAGGGCCAGCCGGGCCCGCCCACCCCGCTGACGGCCGCCCGCCCTCCCTGAGCGCCAGCCCCGTGGTCTCCCGGCTCCAGCATCAGACAGAGATGGTGGCCCCATCCAGACCGAGCACCGAGCCCCGCCCCGAGTCACACAGGCAAGACGCGCAGCAGGAGGCCCCTTTAGACCAAGAAGCCTCCCGAGCCGAAGGGCCACCTCTTCCCCGGCCTCTTGGGCCTGGGGCGGCATCGCAGGTGGCCGGCCGCCCTGACTCTCTGCTGCGTCTGCTCTAGCTCTGGCCCGCGGCCCCAGGCACGGCGGAGCCGAGGTTCGCGCGCTTTGACGGTTCTGGCTCGCTTGCCCAGTGACTGCCATGTTCGCTTCCTGCTCTTGGTTGGCTTCTTCCAGTGCCCCTCGACCGAGCTTCCTAAAGCGGGTGAGGCGGGCCCACCCGTCCGCCGCCGAGGTGCGGAAATGCAGGCACGAGTCGGTGCTCGCCTGCCCGAGGCCGTCTGGTCAGTGTGACAGGACGGCGGGGGCCTCCTGACTCTCTCGCGTGCGAACTGGACCGACTCGCTTGCCTCTTCAATTGTTTCTTTTCCTTGCCTTTACGTTTTCTTAGTTTAGGTGCTAACAACCTCGTTGAGGATACAGAAAGTAAATGAAAAGAAATGCTGTGTTTTATTAGACCATCAGAGAGAGAGAGGCATTTGCTGGTACTCAGAACAGTCATTTCGGAAGTCGAGATGCGGCGGGAAGCTCGCTGACTTAGCATCTCGCCGCCCGGACTTTCCCAGGGGATGTAAGCGCAGTTATTTGCGAATATGAGTGAAGTGGCAGATTGTCGTGTGTCGCGAGTCGCTGTCCCAGTTAATTGAGACATCCAAGGACTACGCAGGGAGAAGCCGAGGGTGTCACCCAAGAACTCCGACTCCCCAGACTGGCGTTCAGGAGCCGCCTGGGTCTGATTCGGGAGGGAGAAGCCAAACGCGCCCCTCGGCCCCGTTAAGCCGGCTGCTTAACGGAGCAGTGTTCCCGTGGGTCTCCGAGGACGGGGCCGGGTGGCCGGGCTCACCCCCCGGGCTGGAAGGGGATCTGCTCCGGAGCCGGCGGCAGAGGTGGAGCCGCGAGAAGTAGCAGGTGACATGTGGCCGTCCCCACTAAGAAGGGACAGCCTGCCGGTTCTCGGGCAAAGAGCTAAAGAGGAACTTGCCAGAAAACCAAAATAGGTTTTAAAGGAAATGTTTCGAGACTCGATAATTAATTCCACCTAAATTAAACGTCGTTTCTTCTGATGACACGTCTGACGGACGTGTCGCCACGAGTTTGGGCTCGCTGCTGCCGCACCGCGACGCGCGGCCCCAGAGCGGCGACGCTCGGAGGGTTTACTGCAGCCCTGATGGGTAAGACACAGTTCGTTTTTCGTTATCGAAACCCAGGTGCCTGAAGTAGCTCACGCATCTGCCCCCGGCTGCATTGATTCCCTTCGTGCGCAAATCTGAACATTTACGAGGAAGTCAGTCGTGAGAGGAAGTGGCTCGGGGCCCCAAAGTTCTCCAGCCCAGCATCGAAATCGCGGGAATCCAGGAAGGACGCCACGTGGATGCGGAGCGGAGCTCTGAGTTTGTTCTCAGAGACCAAACTGTGAAGAACGGAGCCGATTCACTTTGGGGAGTGAGGGGTGGGGGGTCTGCCAAGGGCTTGGGGGGAGGCACGGCCCGGCTCTCTCCGCCTGGCTTTATTAACTCATCCGTAATTAGCCCGTAGCTTCGATACAATTTAGCTTGTGCCATATGGGCTGATACAGCGTGGAATGGTACCCCCCGCGCAGGTGACAGTCTGTCACTCTGAAGGCGGATGGGCATAAAACAAACAGCAACGCTCTTAACGACAACGCTGCCATTTGCCACGCCAGAGTTATGGTTGTGTAAGCACTTCCATTAGAAACTCTTATTTTCAAAGATTTTATAAATTAGTCATTTAAAAAAAGTCACTCTGGGCTGAAATGAAACCCAGCCATGCGCTCGTAGCCAGGAAGGCTGGCGCTCAGCGACCCTGGGAAGTCACGTGCGGCCGTCGCCCTGAGTTTTGGCTTCGAGCTCTCTTCCCTCAGATTCGCCGGATCGAATATCACGTGCGCCTTTACGTGGAAGGTCAGGGATCAATACTCAAGCGAGGAAGAGGAGGAAGGCTCTCTGCAGGATTAGACTCACCTGGCGCGCAGGTACCTTCATGCTCAGACTGAGCTGCATGGCACCTCTGCCTTGACGGGGGCGGAGGGTCACCCACCGCTGCTGAGGGTGCACGTGCTGTCTGCCTGGGAAGGAGACCACTGGGCCCCACGCGGGGAGGGCGGGTACGGAGCGAGAAGGACCTGGCCCGGATGTCTGGGAGTCTTCGCCCTGACGTGGGCGCTGGGAGGGAAACAGCAGGGGGTGGGCGGAGGGGGTCCTGACAACGTCTGCGTTTTCCCGTCATTCAGAGGTCAGAATGCAAAGCCGTTGTGAGCCTCACCATGTCACCGATCGCCCAGGACCGGCCGGCTGGGCCTCGAGGGACCTGGCCCCTGCGCGGGTCACATGGTCACTTTGATCCTCGCTGGAAACCTAGACTGCCGCACTGCACCCTCATGGCCACACGGGACCACGGCCCTGCAACGGGCGAACTCTGTCCAGAGCCGTGCCAGGGCCCCCGCTGCCCGTTCCTGTGATTTTTAGCAGGATCGTTCGTGTCCTTTCTCCACAGCTAAAAGGGTTTTGATTCTGCTTTTCTCTTCTGCTCAACGCATCTGGAGCGCCCCACGAGAACCGCTGGAAGCCCCTGCAGCCACGAAGCCTGCTGCTAACTGGCTCCGCATGACCCCCTCATGGACGCGAGGAGACGGGACGAGCGAGCCGAGGCCGAGGGCCGGCCCGGAGCGCCAAAGCGGTCGGAGGGGCCTGCGACTCTCCGTCTAATCTGTTGCCTCCAACATATGAGCAGCTGGAGTTCGAGCAATTTTGAGCTTGGAAAACCTGCGTAATCACGTCTCCTCTCCATGTCTCCTGGAGAAACGGACAGACGCTGCCCTCCGGTTGGCAGCACGTTCCACATCGTGCAGCTGGCAGAGAGGCCACACCCAGGGGCCGGGCCTGTCGCCTGGGAGGGGACAGTGAGGAGGTCCGGACATTTCCTTCCGGCTCGCGCGTCGCGCACCCCGCAGGCGGCGAGGGAGAAGGCCTGGGAGGGGGGTTAGGCGCCGCTCTCTGGCACTGGCCGTGCAGAAAGGCCCTGGGTCTTAAAGAAGCGAGTCACCGCTGGGGTCAGCCCCGTGGCTACGTGACCCCATGCAAAGGGCCTGGGCGGGGACACAGTAAGCAGCTCCTTGGCCTGTGGGGACAGCCACCCGGTGGCTGGGGTGCAAACAGAACTGTGCCTTGTGGGTCCCCTGCTGTTCTGCGCCGCTGTCCACGGCCCTGTCCTGGGTCCACGTGTCAGCTGCATCCAGAGGGGCCGTCTCCTTGGGGGCTGGCCTGGCCTTGCTCGGCTCAGGGACGGACATTGCTCACTTCAATAATGTCCAAGTTGCGACAACCCTGGGCGGGAAAAGAGCGTTCTTCATGGAGACCGCTTTGCGAAGTCTGCTTTTCGTAGCGTGAATGCTGCTGGGTGTGCGTCTGTGTGTGTGCACGTGTGTGTGCGCGTCCGCGTGTTGTGTGTGTGCACATGTCCGTGTGTGCATCTGTGTGTCCACGTGCGTGCACATCATGTGTGTGCATGTGCACATGTTCGTGTGTGCAAGCACCTGCACGTGCGCGTGTGCACGTGTCTGTGTGTGCATCAGCATGTGTGCACATGCATCCACATGTGTGTCATATGTCCGTGTGTGTGCACTCATGTGTGTGTGTGTGTGAGTGTGTGCGCACACCCCCTCTGCTGCGGAAGACCGGCCTCTGGCAGTCTCACAGACTTTTCTTTTGAAAGGCAGCTCCACGGTTTTGCTTCACTGGAATAAAATGACTTGTGCTACGCAGACAGGAGCCACATTCCCCCACCTCTCACTGGCCATTTGTGTGACTCCGCGGCTTTTAAATGCTGTGATGGGAGAGGATGCCAAATGTCCTGGCATTTCATAACCAGTTGCAGACAGAGCTCTTCAAAATGCCACCGCTCAGAGCATCTGTTGTTATTAAGTGCGATGATCAAATGTCGTATAGGACTTCAATTTTATTTTTCCCGTTACTTATCGAGCTAGAATAATACGCCGTTTGTGGACGAAACCAACGTGCCGGGGCCATTGTGCCAATGGCCGCGCTTTTGTGTTCCCGTTTATTACTGATTGTAAAATAAACTTTGGCCTTTTTTAATAAACGTTATAAAAATGCTCTGTGAATCAGGAGCATGTCACCCATCAAGTCCGTTTACCATCATCATAATTAAAAATGCAGCGCTGTCATGCGTTCAGGACCGAAGCCCAGCACAAGCCACTTTGCCAAACGGAGAAATTCCGCTGCCACTGACACTGCTACGCTGAGCAGGGCGGAGGCACGAGCTTCCGTGCGCGCACGTGCACACACGTTCACACACACATGCACGCGCGCGCGCACCGCTGTCCTTGACTCCGGGGTCTCTGGAAATCCCCTGCTGATTAGATAGACTCTCCGAAGGAATGCTTTTAGCTGCCTCACACTTCCCTCTCAAGGAGAATACGAACAGTAACAAAACGCAGGCCGCGGCGGCCACAGACGAGACGATTCCATCTGGGTAAAAAAGTCACAGGCGAGAGAACCGTAGCCGGAGCCATCTGGGGAGTGTCGGCTAGGCGGCAGGATGCCCCCGCCCCCCCGCGCCCCCAAGCTCCTGGCTGCTTTTGATTTTTGAAAATGATGCAAACCAGAGGGTGTGGGGGGCGGGGGGCGGGGGCTTTGTCCGTCTCCGGGCCCCTCGCAGCCTCTTACAGCTGCCTGCGTCGCCTGCCCCCGGGGCAGACGCCCGGCCGTGCCCGCCTGACGAAGCCGGCTCCCACTACGGGGGGTCCGGCGTGTGGCCGTGTGCAGCCCCGAGAAAGCTCGAGCCACAGATTATTCGAGAAGGATTGGCTTGTAGGGGTGTCCGGAGTTATCCCGGTGATGCTAAGCCACAAAAGGGAGTTTAGCCTGGCATCTAGACCCCTTCAAGCTTCACTTTCAAGGAATTTATCTGCACAATTGCTTTGGGTGAAGCTTCGTGGAATGAAATTTCATAATTTCTTTAATGGTCATTTGGCCAAAAAAAAATTCTAAAATGGGGGCGGCAGCAGGCTCGAGGCGCAAGTCCTCCCCGCCGTGGGAGGTGGAGAGGGGGCTCCGCGCAGGCCCGTCCGACGGGGCCCGACGGCTCCCTACAGCGCCCGACGGCTCCCGACCGCTCCCGACGGCTCCCGACCGCTCCCGAGGGCTCCCGACCGCTCCCGAGGGCTCCCGGCGGCTCCCGACGGCGCCCGAGGTCTCCCGGCGGCTCCCGAGGGCTCCCGAGGGCTCCCGACGGCTCCCGGCGGGCCTGGGGACGCAGGGAGCCGAGCGGCGCGCGGCCTGCGCGGCTGCAGGGGCGGCCGCCCTTTCTCGGAGCGCCCCCGGCTCCTCACGGCTTCGTCCCTCTCCTGTCCTCTGCGGCCTTTCGTGTGGTTTTGTTTGTCAGCCGACGGGAGGCGACCGGGGAGCACACCGACCCTGCCTGCAGGGCAGCGGGGCGGGGCGGGGGATCAGCCCTGGGCACCGGCCGCCGCCGCCCCCCACCCGGCGCCCGCCAGCCCGAGGGAGAGGAGAGCGGGCCCTCTCCGCGTCTGGGGACCCGTAAGCCACAGCGCAGCACGAACAGGCGCAGCGCCTCGCCCTGCGATGCTTCGCAGTCCGCACGGAGACAGCCCGGGGCCGCGGCGCCGGCGTCCCCACCGCCGGGGGGCAGCCGTCTCGGTCGCCCGAGCCGCCCCGAGCGCGGGCCGGCGGTCGGCTTTCCGGCCCACCTGTGGACGCCGGCCTTCTCCCGAGAGCTATTTTCTCTGTGAACGAATTTTTGCCCCGGAAACTCTCGGCACCGCGAGTATCACCGACCGGGGGCATCCCCGCAGCCGTCGCCCGTCCCCGCCCCCAGCCGCGGCCCCCGAAGACCCGACGCAGGTGGCCGTCCCCGCCCCATGGGGGGCCGCGGCTGCGTGCCGTGCGTCGTGTCGAAGCCACACTCGGACGCGCGGCTCTCCTCTCTCTCCCGCGTGCGGGTGACTCCGCTGCCTGCAGAGTGATCGCCGCCGCCGCACCTCACGGGGGCCGAGACGAGTCTTCCAGAGCATTTCATCCTTCCGGTTTAAGGAGGAAGAAACAGGCTCAGAGAGGGGAAACGTCCCCAAAGCCAGAGAGCCGGGAGCGGCCAGGGCGCGGGCGCGCGGGGAGGCCTCAGGAGCTCAGGGCCCGCTTGCCGCCAGCGAGGTGTCCCCCGACGGTCCCCTCGGCCCTTACAGCGTCCGACGGGGCAGTTCTCTCTTTCAAAGGCCCTGGTACAGACGGCCCTGGGGGGTGCTGCACATTCGGTTCCAGACCCCGGCCATAAAGTGGATATTGCAATAAATTAAGTGGCTCGAATTTTCGGGTTTCCCAGTGCATATCGAAGTCACGTCTACACTCTGCTGCAGTCGTTGCGTATGCAATAGCATTATGCCTGAATGATGCACGAACCTTGATTTTAAAAAGTACGACATTGCTACAATAGGCTAACCATCACCTGAGCTTCCAGCGAGTCGCCGTCTTCTTGCTGGCGAAGGGTCTCCCCTTGGATTTGCAAAACACGCAAAACCCGCGAAGCGCTCCGAGCCAGGCGCGCCGCGGCGCGGTGCGCTCGCTCGGGACTGTGGCCTTCCCGCCTGCAGCCCGTCTCTGGGGTCTGCCCGGCTGACCGCGGACCGCTGCGCCCCGCGATGCCTCGCGTAGCTCCTACCCACAGCATCCTGTGCGGCATCCGCGGTGCTGCCGATGCCGCTGTGACCGTCGCTGAGGCGCAGGCGGCGCCCACGACTTGCAAAGCGTTTTACCGTGTTCGCCCGCGAGCTGTAGCGGGCGCCAGACCCTGAGCTGGGACAGGTCGTGCCAGAGTGACGCCGGCCTCACGGGGCAAACCTCAGCCAGTGAGGGACGTTGTTGAACTGGTGGAGACCTTGTGGCACCAGGCGGGGGAGAGGAGGAGCCGGCGGCGTGTTCGCTCAGGCCGCAGGCGAGGGGCCTCGGAGGGGACGCCCCATGCCGCCCATCACACCACGCGCCTACGTGGTGTACACGCGTGCGCGGACGTGTGCTGGTGTCTATCAACTGTTAGGCCATCGAAAGGTATGGAAAATGTGTTGTTTCGGGAGGTCACCTGCGGGAACACGGAACGCTTTTTTAGAAAGTTTTTTCCCTTTTCTCGGAATGTTCTATAAAAGTAGAAAAAAATAACAGGTCACCTCTATGCCTTTGGCAACTGGACGCTTTCCAAGGAGGGCTAAAAATAAGTGATGGATGAGACGTGTTCTCCCGGTACCGGCAAGAGAACTGGACTGGGTCAGAACGGCCAGCGCCGAGGCAGAGGCCGGCGGTCAGGGAAACCGGTCAGGGCTTTGTCCCCCCCAGTCGCTCTCGCCCCCCTGCCCCCCGACTTGGCTCCCACCTGTAGATTGAGGGGGTGTGAGTGCCACCTGGCTGCTAGGGACTCTCTCCTCTCTCGGTGCCCGCCCGCTGGGGCACGGTGGCCCTGGGGGCATCCAGTGGCGCGGCCAGAGACCCACTCATTAGCCAGTTAGTGGCACAAGGTCTGGGATGAGAAAAGCCAGGAGCAGACGGGTCAGACATGGAGGCGGGCGGGGATGAGAAGGCAGTGAGCCTGCTCGCTGGACGGGGGCTGAGGGCCGGGGACACCCCGCCTCCCCCGCTGGGGGCGGGGAATTCTCCAGGCGACTCTCTTTTAACAAACTACTTCCAAAGCCGCTTTAAATCATTTACCTGCTTCGATACCCCAACCGCCCGTGTATTTTTCATCTGTTCCCATCCCTACAGGCCATCTCCCCAAATCAGTAAATGCAATTTGTCATCACTCAGAGATGTTTTCGGGCTCTGAACAACCATTTCTTACACAAACCAAATGGGATTAACCTCCATCAATTGTTTAACTGCAATCAAGGCACGTTCATAAACAATGTAAATGTATTTACTATATGCCTTGCCTAGACGAGTGCCCACGACCAGTCAGGAGACCGGACTGAGAGTGAGCGAGCCCGTCCCTGCTCGGTGCTTTATGAGACGATTAATGAGTATGGATTGCTGTGTCTCCTTAATTTTACCTTGGCTGGAGGGAGCCTTATTTTCCTAGGGATTTAGGTTAGCTCCCAGACGGTGGAAATCAGGATCAATCTTCTTTCCGAGTTAAAAACAATCGCTCTCACTCCCAGGCTTGCCATTTCCCCTCTGGCTCTCATTTCCCACTCCCTCGCTAAAAATAACTGGCCGTGGTTTGTGGAATTTGTTTGCTAATTCCCTCGGTCCCCAAAGGTACTTGCCGGTGACATGCAGTAAACTTGACCGGCTCAAATTTCCTAAGTTATCTTGAGTCGTCGCTTGACGCTTCCGGGTGGACGTAACCGTTTCTGAAGCGCGTGGATGTAACCGTTTCTGAAGCGTGCTCCGCTCTCCTCGCGCTGCTAGGAGGGCCGTGCGGTCTGTTTCTTTCACTTATCACTCGGGCATGTGATTATCACACTTGCGGAGCGCCCCCCGCCCCCGTCGGACAGCGCCCGCCGTTTCGGACGCTGGGCTCCGTCACGAAGAAGCGGGCAGTGGCTCCTGCCTCCATGGTGCCTGTTTCTAGTGAAGTGGCGTGGACAAAGCAAATCAGGTGAGGCGCGTGGTTTGCTAGAAGGTGGCGAACGCCAGTGGAAGCTAGAATCAGAAGAACGGGCTGGCGGCCTTGCGACGGGCCCTTGGCCAGTCTCCTGAGCTACGGCTGGGAATCCACCGGGCCTGTCGTCTGGCCCCGGCGAAGGGCCGTGGCACCCAGGCACGTCTCTGCCGCTGTCCTGCACGGACCTGTTTGTCTCCTGCACCTCTGCACCTGGGCCTTGCTCGCCGCTTCCCCCTCCGCATCCCGCCCCTCTCTGCCCTGGCACTGCCCTGCCCTGGCCCGTCCTCCAGTCTCGGGGTGGCCGCTCAGGTCCCTTCCGTGGCTGTCCTTTGCACATTGGCCTCTTGGACTTTAGTCTCTTTTTTCTGTCCAACGAGAAGAAATTCCAGGCGTGATCTGAACAAGCCCAACGGCACAGCGCTGTGGGCTTCCGGTGGGAGAAACACTCGTTTTCATTGAATCGGAGGAGAGGAAATGGAAATAAAACAGTGGGAAAATCGGAAATGATCGGTTTTAGAAATATGTACATTCTATGCACGTCAGAAATTCGGAACGTTTTCGTTAAAAGTCATGACACGTGACCTTGGGGACATCGTCGTTTTGGTCGGTGTTGTCATGCCCTCATTTGTAGATTTTCACAGGCTAAGTGTGAAAATTATGAAAGTAGTCGCCTCCGTGCAGAGAGAGATGCACTTTTCTCGGGATCCGATCAGCCTTTTGCGATTTATTATTTAAGACACGCTGCTAGATTTTTGTCGACACTTTAAAACCAGATTGAAAAGCGTGTGTCGATGCCGAGCCTCTTCCATCTGACCTGCCTTTCTGGGCCACTCTCCGCGTTCCTCCAGGCTGGCTTCTGCCTCCCACAGCCCTCCGCTGCCCCACCCGCCTCCCCGGCTTCATGCCCCATGAATTCCGGGCACCCTGCCATCCCATTACATCCACCTTCCGCACCCCGCTTCCAGCCCACAGCCTCCGCCTTCCTCTGACCTCTCAGGCAGCTGCTGGCCCCCCTCCAGGACCCCCTACCTTCAGCTGTTAGAGTCTGCCGAGCACAGCAGCTGTGACCGCTTCTCTCTGGGCCCTGCCACGGGGCCGGATGGGAACCTCATGTGCCGCAGCTCGCAGAGCACTGGGGACGCCCTGCGCACGTGCGGGCTGCGCACCCTCGGAGCAGAGTGGGGGCCCCAAGGCGCAGCTGCCTCCGCCCCCTCCCCCGGTGGGAAACGCTCCTTCCAGAGGACTCCGCGGGCTGCCTCAGCACAGCCGAGAGGGCACGCAAAGACCGAGGCCCCGGGCAGGTCGAACTGCCCGCTAGGCGCATGTCGGGTGCCCTTTTTCCCTCTGGTTGACTTTGCGAGTTGGAACCTTCGGCTCCGGGGGGGCGAATGCTGCTCAGATCCGGTCCAGACCGTCCTTAGAGCCCGACGAGGGGAGGCGGGGAGGAAATGGTTGTGCTCTATTGCTCCAGTTGCATTTAAAAATGAAAAGAAACCCAAAGCGGAGAACTGCCAGCCTGCAGCGGTAACCAGGGTGCCCAGTATGGCAGAGCTATGAGGAAAACGAGGCGCGCTCGGGCATTTTTTGGGGGAGGCTGGGCGGGAACGCCCCCCAGGACCCTGTGAGTTAGGGACCCACCGTCCCAAACGAACCCCACGGCTCCTGCTCCCTCCCTGCAGGTGGAACTGTCATTAGGGGCTTCAAACTTGTTTCCGGCTTCTGGCTGACATTCTCCTCCTCCTCCTCCTTTTTGTTAATAGAGGAAAGGGGGAGCAGGGATGAGCAATCGGATCTTCGCAGAGGCAGGGGGCTGGGTGGGGTACAAAGGCTCTTTGTCTCCATCCCTGAAGCTGGGGACTCATGTCCGGGCCAGGCGGCCAAGCTGCAAACGGAGCCCGCACAGCCTCTCCCCACTGCGGCCCGTCCCCAACCCCACCTGTGTGGAGAAGCGCATCTTTCTGCGGAAAATGCTTGCATGCAGGAAACTGGACGCACGGGACCCCACGAGAGGACAGGGGCACAGCGCTGGCCCTGAGGACGACCCTCGCCCTGCTCACGGCTCCGGAGGAGCTTGCCCCTCCTCGCTGTCGCCTGCTGTCGGGGTCACTGCGTGTGTCGCATTTCCATCTCTGAGCTTAGTGGGTCAGCGTGCACACTGACACGCGCTGGCTCGCACCGAGGGTGGGCACGCGGGGCCCGAGAAGCTTCTGCAGGAACGTCTGGTCTTGCCGTGGATGCAGAAGGCACGTCAGGCTCGATCTCGGTGGTTTCCGAGCCCAGTTCTCGTTAGAGAGCCGCCGAGTTCTTCTTCTCACCAAAGCGGAAGCGTTTTCATGCTGGAGGAAGGCCCCTGCATGCGGGTGACAGGGAGATTTCACAGATGCAGAAGCGCCTCGCCCAGTGCCTCCCGGCCAGTGGCCGCGGGCCTCAGGGACCGCCCAGCATGGACACCCTGGAGTGGCCGTGCACTGCGCACTTCTGAACCTCAGTGTGTAGCTTTAAGGCCTGATGTTTGACCAGAGACATTTTGCATGATAGGTTGCCAGATTTTTTTTTCTCTTGTTTTGACTTTTATTTATAAAATTAGCCTGGTATTTTAAGCATCATTTTAGCTATATTTTATATAATTTTCTTACTTTGTGGCATCATAGTTGTTGTTGTTTTGTTTGTTTGTGTGTTTTTTTAATTTCCCCTCTCGAGAACACAATATCCAACTCTGTGCTCAAGCTTCAGGGAAACACACCGACTTTTACAGAAATCCGAGTGACATACAACCTCCGAAATGCATAAGCATCTCACCGCCCTGTTACCTGACCCTAGACACACTTGTGGTTGGAGATAAAAGTTAAAATAGATTTTTTTTTTTTTTCAAGAGCTTTTGAAAGGCCTGTGAGAGATCGCGGCTTCCACACACACAACTGCCGCCCATCGGGGAGCCCAGCCCGGGGCAGCAGGCTCCCTGGGGTAATGGCCCCTGTCCCCAGAACAGTGGCACACACGCCTGACCTCAGCCGCTGCAGGGGACAGAGCCAGCAGTCGCTGTGCCGACTTATCTAACGGTGACCCAGCAGACACCTGCATCGTCCGGGCTGGTAAAAACACTGCGCCTAAAACCTGAATGACCAAATGACTGGGCAGGCGAGGGTGACAGCTGCGGCCACGTGGCGAGCACAAGCGCTGTCCCCTGAGTCCCTGTCCACAGGCATTCTCCTCCCTTGCTTCAGCTCCCACGGGAAGGGTTGGGTCTTGGACTCTTCGTGAAACCTGCAAACGCGTAATAAGAATTCATCACCCTCTAACAGCTGCCCACACCCCCATCGCCCAGCACCCTGCTCCCCCCTCTGCTGACGTGGTGACCCCGTGACAGTGGGGAACTTGCCCACGCAGAGTGGCAGAGTGCAACTTTGAGCTTGTTTTGCAACGCCTCACACTTGCTAATGGCTCCAACCTAGATCACAAGCGTAGCATCCTCGCTGGAGGCCGGGCTGTTTTCCCGCCTCCTCTGGGTTCAGCGTGGACCCCAAAGCACAGCCGTGTCTGGCAGCTGTCAGTTTACCGACACATCTGTGGACCAAATTTGTCCAGCGGTGGCCTCTGTGCACCTGCTCCTCGCTCGTCTCTGCCTCCAGGTGGACTCGGCCAGCAGCTAAGACGTCCTGGAACCAGGTGAGCCACAGTGAGTGCTCGGGACCGGCCCTCTCCTGTCTCACGGCCCCCACTTCCCCAGGCCAGTGGGAGAAACGGGCTTCCTGCTTCAGTTTTTGCCGTTTTCCAGCAAGACCAGCTCCAAGCCATCCTCCGTGTTTGCGTGTGTTAACATGAGCTGGTGCGTGGCCTGTGGCTTGAGACGTGAGTTTCTTCAGCCCGCGACGGTGCAGGCTATGAAATCTCCCCGAAAAATGACTATTTCAGGAATTCGTGTGCGTGAATGCACAGGTGTGTGCACGAAACACACCCGTGGACGTGTTCGGCCGCGGAGAAGAACCCTGTTTATGCTTTGAGACGGCTCCGGGTGAGTTGCACTTTAGGTTAAAAGTTCTTCTTTTCCCTCTGCCTTGGACCTGGCGATTTCTGCAGCACCATCTGCTGTTCCGTAGCGGAAGTGTGAAGCCCGGTGAAGGGCCCGAGATGCTCTCCGTTTACCTCCAGTAGCGTTTCGGATTTATTCTGTAGACTCATCCCTCGAGAAATCAGTGGCTGTGTCTTTGATGACGGCACCGTAGGCAAACGCGCTGGGAGAACGGCTCTAAGCAGGAGCCACTCAGACGTCTCCCACGCCTGGCAAGAAACCAGGAGCACGCGACGAGAATTTGAGGCCTTCTCAATTTCAGGCTATGGATCCCGTGGCAGGTCATTTTGTCACTCGGCAGCTGTGACGGCGAGATGAATTCCTGAGCCCGTCGAGATGTCCTTATTCTAGATTAATCTTAGAGTCATTTGGATAGAAAGCAATGCCTGCCTCCGGCATGAAGGTGGGCTTTGTGCAGGCTTGCCTCCGTGGCCCTCACCCGAGAGAGTCGGGTTCAGTGTTTGGGCCCGCCCCAGGTGGGGAGCCCCCACAGGTGAACCCCACTAGGCCTCCAGGTCCCATCCTCTGGTTCCCCCATCACCACCACCTGCTGTCATGAGAGAGAGCTTCCGAAAGCGTGACACACTGCCAGGCCCGTCGCGGCTCTGATCAAAGGAGCCGGCGCCCCAGTTTGGCCGAGAACCCAACCGGGATCATGCAGTCTGAGTTGCCGGGTGTCTCCTCCTCTGTCAGTGTTTTGATGGAGGTTGGTTTGGAGCGACACCCCTTGGACGGGCTTCCCCGTGGCCTCCTGTTCCCAGCCCGCCCCGTTCTAGTCCCGCCGTCGTGTTGCGCTTCACCAAGCAGGTGACTGCCTGCAGGCCGCAGGACCGGATAATCGCGCGTTCGCCGGGCAGAGCCGGCTGACAGCGCACGCATGCGCGGTAGCGCTCCCCTAGCTGCGCCGCGCCGCGCACCGTCCGCGGTGGTTGGGAGCCGTCCCCGCGCTGCCGCCCCGCGTCCCCGGTCTCGCCGGGCTTCTCTGAGCCGCGCTCTTCACGCCTGAGCTGGGGAGACGCTTCGGACGCAGTGGACAGCTCCAGGACCGGGAGCGCTAGCTGCCGCACCGAGCGGCGTGGGGCCGACTCTCTCCTTACAGTTGTCAGCCGATTGCGAAAGCGTGGCTTTCTTAGCCTGCATGCACGCGCGCACGCGCAGGCGCATGGACGCGCACGCGCAGGCGCATGAACGCACGCGCACGAACGCGCATGGACGCGCACGCGCAGGCGCATGAGCGCGCACGCGCAATTCGTGCTTATTAGGCTTCCTAGATGAGCCAAGAATCAATCTTAAATGAAGCCCCTCCTCTGACGTCTGGCCACTACTGTGCTATATGAAGTTTGTTTTTTCAATCAAATGTCATCTCGCATCTCCAGATCGACATTCTATCTGAAATTCCGGTTTGTGTCTGACTTGGGCCCCCGGGACCTGGTACAGCTTCCCCCTTGTCTGGCCTGGGGTGGGAGTCGGGGAAGGCAGGCGTGGGGGCTGGCAGCCCGGCTGCCGGTTCTCCCTTTGGCTGGAGCCCAGAGCGACTCTGGACAAAGCCCCACGGTGGCCAGCCAGGTTGCGTCTGGAACCCAGAAGGACCTGTCCTCACAGCGCAGGAAAACGTCAGCGTCCTCGGATCCTCAGCATGCGAGCAGCAGGTCCGTCCGCGGTGGCTCGTGTTTTACCGTTGGATTTCTCAGGTGTCCGCCGGCCCCGAGCCCCCGGCCCTGCTGCATGTTCGCTCATCCAGTCGGTAAACAAGCAGTCCCTCCGGCTCCCGCACGGATGCCCGTGCATGGATTGGCCATTAAGCAAGCCTGTCACGGGAGCTGCCTCCGGTCCTTCCGGGAAGGCGGCAGGTCCCCAGCACAATGTCCCCTGCTCCACCATCCTCGAGTTGGGATTCCCGTGTCCCTTAGAAGCGAGTCTTTTGATTTTAGTGGCGTGTGCTCTAGCTTCGACCATTTGTGTTCAGTGATTTGTCTTTAAGTCGCCACTAATGCTTCTGATTTCATTTCACACTTAAGCAAACCGGAATCCTTTGTGGATCCACAAAACCAAGGGGCACTCTGGGACTGTCACGCCTTGGTAACTGGAACGGCCTGGGAGGTGAGGCCGGCCAGCAGGGGTCACGTCCTGTCTGCCTGGAGCTGCTCTCTCTGTGTGAGCAGACGACCCACAGCCTGCTGGGTCTGCAGAGGGGGAGGTGGGGGATTCGACAGCCCACTGTGACACGCGGACTGTCCGCCCTGCGGTGACTCTGGCTGACTGCAAACTTAACATAAAAGTTTTTGGAAATCAGTTGTCTGGCCCCGAGGATTGTCCAGACAGCAGAGAGTCTCCAGTTCCCTTCCGATGGGGTGAAATCCTCGTTGCCAGTCCCCTCATTCAGGGAAGAAATGGAATTACCCTGAAGGGAATGGCCTGGGCTGTATTTCCCAAGAAGATGAAGTCAGATAGAAAGGAAGATAGAGCAACCTCACAGCTGGCTTTGAGAATTAGAAAAGGTGTAAAAAAGGAAGGAAGAAGGGGGAAAAGGAAAGAGAAAGAGGGGAGGGAAGGGGAGAGGAAGAGGGAAGAGAGAAAAAAGGAAAAGAAAGAAGGAAGGAAGGAAGGAAGGACGGACGGATGGAAGGACGGACACATGGATTAAGTGAACTCACCGGAACTAAATTATTAATTTTATATTTTGTTATTTTTATGTATACCCTTTTTTTACTAATAATCATTATTTCTGGGATTTGTAATCCTACCGTAATTAAATTTGCAATTAAGTCAATAGAAATAAATAGGGTGAACTTGACCTGACTTCCACTGTCTAAATTAACGCCCACACAGCCCTCATATAACATGTGAGGATACCCAAACAAACTTCATGAAGTGGAGCCGACTATAGACATTTCCCAAATCATAATATTCGAAAGCACTGTGTCTCTGGGTCCAGGTAGTTGGTACCAGATGCGAGCTGCCGGCACTCTTCCAGGTGAGGGCCCTCAGCCAGTGCTTGGACCACCTCCAGCATCTTTGGAGAGGCTACTGAGCAGCTGAGTCAACCCCTGCACCTCTGGTTTCGCTCCTTGTGAACGTCCTGCAGAGGAGGCATGGCCTTGGGTAAGTCGTACCCTCTGAACCTCAGTGTTCTCATTGGCAAATGATGTCATTTAAATCTGCTCAGTAAATAGAATCAGTCTGGCTGGCCATTATCACGTTTCAAAGATTTGCTCTCCAATATTGCCCTGGTTTATTTACAGGTGGTTTTTGCTTCGTTTTAATTGGTTTTATTTTTGTACGGCATTCAATCATGGAACCCATTTTAATAATAAAGTACTTGTAATAATCTCCAAACAATTTGAAATTCAGTGAGATTTTACAGAAGTCTCAGATTATTAAATAATTTTTAAGGATTTATTCTATATGACTTAAGAACATGTAAATAAGTTCATAAAATAATTTTGGAAAAATTCTTTATGAAACTGTAAATGTAATTAAGATAATCGCTGGGCAAAACCTTCATTAACATTTTGATGTTTCTCCAACAATGTAGAAAGAATTAACAGCATGGGCAAAAATCTCTAACAGAGGAAAAAAAATTCTTTTTACAGCAGTAACAGAAATCTATGGTAATAGCTATAGTTCATGTGTTCAGGTAAATTTCTTGCCAAGCTTCAGAAACACCAGATGATGAACCGCCCAGGAGAAGTGAAGTCCCGGCTTCCACTGGCTGGTTTGGGAACCGATGACCTTGGAACCCTCAGGGCTGTAAGGCCGGGCTCGGCCACCTGCTGTCTCCCGCACCTGGCTCCCTGCGCGCCTCTTTTCTTCTTTTTTAAATCGAGATATAATTGGCGCGTAACGTCGGGTAAGTTTCAGGTGAACTGTCGATTTGATTGATTTCTGGATGCCGACATCGTCGCCAGCGTAGCGCGAGCTGACGCCTCTACCGCGTCCCACAACCGTCTGCCGTTCCTGCTCGTGGTGAGAGCGTTTCAGGTCTGGCCCTTGAGCAGCTCTGCAGTTCCCAGCGCGGCGCGGGTGACGTCACCGTCACCGTTACCGCCACCGCGGTGCTGCGCGCCAGCTCCTGGCCTCGCTCACCTGCCAACTCTGCGGCTTCGTTTCAGCGGCACCACTTAGGTATTTTGCACCATGGGCTTAAAAAACGGAATAATTCATTTCTGATTTATGCCAGAAAAGCAGCAACACCGATCGAGGCCCTGACCAGATCGGAGGCGACGCCGCAAAGACTTAACGCCTGACCTTTGTCGCTCACAGGCCGTCATGCCACGCCACCCTGTGCCGGGCTGGGTGCCCGGAGCCGGGACGCCGCGGTGAGCCAGAGGACCCCCGGGCTGCCCTCACGAAGCTCCCGGCTGGAATTCCGTCCCCATGCATGTCAAGGAAGTGTGAGAAGGAGCGCGCGTCATACAGCCTGCCCACGTTTTTCCTTTTAAAAGCGCGCCAGAGAAATGACGTAAGCACAGAAATCGTACCCTGCCACGAAGGACTCGACCGTCGCCCTGCCGCGGCTGCGCTGTCCCCACTGTGGGGGGTTCCGGTGAGGGTGGAAAGCTGGTGGCGGGGTCAGCGCCCGACGGGGAAGACGCGGTGCGCACCCAGCGTCCAGGGTGCACGCGCCTCCTTAGCCGGCAAGGACGGGGCGCACGTCGCTGAGCTGAAGTCCACAGAGGTGGCCGATGGACCGACCGCGCACTGTCCAAGCTCTCCTTCGCTTCTGGAACAAACAAGGACGTAGGTGCCATCAGGGCGCCACCAAGGCTGTTGGCATCGGGTTAACCATGAGTCGCGGCTCTGGTTCGTCTTCTGTTCTGGATCGAGGTTCATCCGGACGGGGACTCAGAAGCTCTGCAGGTGCCACGGGCTCAGGGGCGCGGCACTTACTGGCTGGGCCTCAGCTGCTGTGCGGTCACCCACGAAGGTCCGTCAGACGCTTGTCGCACCGGCTCCCAGCCCAGCACGGGCCCCCAGGGGCTCTTCCGTGATAGGCATGGGACCTGGTCTGTGGTCGCCCCTCTTTGGTAAGATGTAAACTCAAGACTTTGGGTTATGTCACAGGTCGGGCCACTCTTTTCTCGTTCACAAAGTTGAAAGGGACCGTCACCGGGCACACGGACGCTCTGAGATCTGAGGGAAGTCGAGTGAGCCACGCCGACGGCACGCCAGTGTGCCGAGACTCCGATTTCCCACGTGTCGCCGGTGACTTAACACAGCAGAGGCGACCAAAGTCGCCGCCGTGTTCTGGGGCCCCACGTTGGAGGCTAATCAGGTGACAACCGACTCGAGTCTCTTCTTCTGCCGTTACTTTAAATATTTACGTGTCGAGCAAATACGCTTTTTGGGATCTTCTTTTGCCTTTTCCCAAACCGAGGTGTTTAAGAATTCAAGCCATCGATTCTCTTCACAGGACAAGTAACCGCAGTTTACCCCCAACGGTCCGCATCGCCGCGAGCAACGCACGCGGACGCGCTTCCGGCCGACACCTGTGCATCTGCATCTCTGCGTGTCTCTGCGTGTGGCGATGCAGACACACGTGTGCATGCGCGTGCACACACACTCACACACGCATTACGCTTGAAGAGCCCATCTAATGGGATTTACTCTCTTTTTAATATTTTCGAAGACTGCTTTATGGTCCTGTTGACCTGCTCTTAGTGGAAGCGTAGCTTTCAGCAAAGGTAATTAAATTACGAAATCACTGCTGCAATCATCAAACTACTCATAAAATAAGAAATGAAAAAAAAAAACCCTGAAATAAAAATCTTGCAGGCTTCTCTTGGAATATTGTTCCCCGATGTTAATTACATTTAAATGGGCGAGTACTATTTTGGTATCATTCATAGGCCTCCAAAAGTACTTTCCAGTTTATCATACCTGTCAGACTCGGTGCATCACAGGCTAATACTTTATTAAGAAAAAAATCATCAGGGAGCTGATGATCCCATTCAAGTACATTGGGCAGAATGTAAGACTAATTAAAAAGCATATTTTTACATTATTAATTTCTGAGTTTCACACTTAATGAATGTGAAATGACAGGGCTACTATTTTTACATTCAGGCGCTCTGGGCTTTCCAGTCAGGGGAATTAAATTCTGAGGATTTTTGCAAAGATGTTGCTTGAGAGATATGTTTTCAGGGAAAGCTAGCTTTTTAGCTATGGCTTTTCTTGGGAAATTATACTAAAGCACAGAACAGCCACTTAAAAAGAGTAGTTAAATAGATGCTATTTTTTTTCATCACATTGCTATAAAAATATTTTAGATGAGGTATAAAATATGGTTTTTAAATGATATTATGATTTGCAAACACTAAAAAATAATTGCAGAGCAGTTGAGAGAGAGAGAAAACATCTAATCTTTATTGTGTAAAACAATGTGATAAAATATTTTACAGCCAAAAGCTCATTTTGCATCTGGAAAATTGTGTAAACTGATGGGGAAAATCTCATTAAAACTAAAGGTTATTTTTTTTAATATTCTCAGAACAAAGCAACATATTACGATTGCATTTTTCTTTTCTCCTGTTTATTAAATCAGTCATCCCGTGCCTTCCGTGAGATGTAAATAAAGGCCTGGAATGACACGGCCATGTAGATGGACAAAGAGGACTTGGGTCAGGCTGCGAAAGAAAGGTCCATGTGAAGAACAGCGGTGGGTGTTCTGGGGCCCGGAGCTGTGTTCAGTCGCAGGGCTGCGTGGGTGAGTATTAGGTGTTACATTACTCAAAACTCCACTGGCTGACGCTGCTGGCTTCTCCTTCTCAGCGTCTGCATACACACACAGCCCGTTTTCTTAGGCCTGTGCAGGGAGGATAGAAAAAATCCTTTCATTCTTCCTTTCTTTTTCAAATGTGCTTACAATTACCTCTCTGTATTTTTATTGTCTTTTTACAAACCACAAAACTCACACTGGAGGCAAAGCTTAACTGCTGAGGCTTCCCTCATGTAAATATTAGGAAATTACATTTGTACAAACTGCCCGGCTTTGTAAATGGGCTGGAGGGCCTCCAACACAAATTAATCAGGATAAAGTTGCTCTGTGTTGAACACGGACATAGTTTATTTTCTTAAAGTATTAATTTGTCAACAGCTTTCCTGCTTCGGCTGGGCGCGTTTGGAGGGCAGAGAAAGAAGACGCATTTGCAGTGCTCACTGATTTTCACCTTGTGGTTTTAGGATCTGGCTGCAGTTAATCAAAACAAAAGCATGCTTAATTTTCAGTATTTAATTTTCACGCGGACGTCTGATATCACACGGCAGAGAAGTGAATATACGTGTAGGTGCCTCAAAAACGCTTGTTTTCAGGGGGAAAAAAAGTGAGACCAGTCTAGTGTGATGCCGGATAATTGATGTAATGTCGTGTGTTTTTAAGGGCTGCCAAAAGAAACGCCTTCCGCGTCTTCACCTCTCACCTTCTCTTCCTTGTAAACCCACTCGGTGGGGCCGGGGCGCAGGGGCGTGGGGTCCGCTCAGCTCTGCCTCGCCCCTTCTCAGTGCCGAAGACGTTGTCGGGTTTCTAATTACATCTCGATTTTCTTAACATATTTGTTTCTTGTTATGTTTCTGGAATGGAGAAGTGTGTGTAATGCCCTCTATTTTCTAGACTTGCCAAAACAAATTAAGGAAAATGTTCAGCTCTGCCCCTGCCAAATGTTTTAATGCTTTTTTCATGAAAGCAAATCTTATTTGTAATGTATATTAAACCTGAAGTAAATAATGCATCCTGTCAGAGGCAAACACTATCGTGCAACTATGAACAGTTACCAATTTTGCCTTTGATAAAAATAGATCGCATGAATGATTGTGTCATTTATGGAGCGCAGACATCTGCGTGGGTATAAACCTTCTGTGTACACCTATCAGGTGCAATGGCCAAGGACAGCGAGTCAATGGCTTAGTGAACCACCCACTTATCAGCTTTATCTCGAAGGGAAACAAAAAGCAAAAGTTAAGCATTATGTTGACCAGGTCTCAAAGCTAAAGCAAACAGACTCTCAAAAACCCCAGTTTAATTGTTCCCACCCAAGATGAAGGCATTATGACGATACATTAATTTCACAGTCCCACCCACCCCCACGCCCACCCCCAGCCCAGCGCGGGGGCCGCAGGCCCACTCAGGAGCGGGCCCGCTGGGGTGGGGGCTGGAGGTCTCCCTCCCCCTGCCCCCGCCACACCTATTTTGTGCGACTTTGAGCCGGTTAGTAAGAGACAGTTTGGTTCGGGGTTACCTGGCTCCCGCCATCCTGAAGTCTTCCCGGGTCGTTTACGTTAACACGCATCTTCGAGTATTATTGACACTCTCCTTGTTTTATTAGTTTGCATTTACCTCACTCACCATTTTATTATTCAAGATTTCCGTTGTTGCTGAGTATTAATCAATGTATTATGCAGCTCTCCTGGGCGAGCCGCGCAGAGCAGGCTGCCCTGGGGTTAACACAGTCAAGAACGGGAAAAGTGTTTCAGACATGTACACAACATGTGGTTTACTATCATCATGAAATGAGGTGGACTGGGACTCTATACATATGGATTTTGAATTGCATAAATTTTGATTGATATCATTTGAAGACTGAGGCTCTGAAAGGCTAGATTTTGTGAAAGACGATACACAGGCCAGCTATTACCACATATAATCACAGCAGAAAAAGGATCTGAAACGAGCAAGGCAGCTGGCTTTTAAATAGCTAAAACATAACATCAATACTTATTTTGAATAATGGAAAAAAGAGGTAAAAGATGTTGACCCCTGCCTGGCAGGGACAGGGTCCAAAAGTAGAACTGGCCCCCTGGGGCCGCCCGGGCTCCACAGTAGCCGCCAAGCCTCCCCTTTCCCGTCTTTCTGCCACTTTCTCAGTCCCCTCCCCCACCGCCCTCCTCCCCCTTTCTCTCCCCCTTTCTTTCTCTCTCTCTCTCTCAAAAAAAAAAAAAAAAAAAAAAGGTAAATATTTTCTGAGCATTAAGCCACTACGGACAAGCGGCTAGAAAAGGAATTTTCGCAAATTCAGGAAACACTCCAGAGGTAAAACCAACATCCTGAGACAGAAGACAGGCCAGCTTTTGACACCAGGGCGGACCTGCGAGGCCTAAAACCTCCAGCCAGGAAGCGCCGGCCGCCGGGCCAGGGCTCCAGGGGCCGCGCGGAGGCAGGGGAGGGAACTTTCCACGCACCGCCAGTACCGACAGGCCCCTTCACGGGCAATCGGCTGAAAATGTGCTGACCGGCATAAAACTTTTATTAGAATCCGAGGACAGGAGGCTGAGCTTCCGGGAATGACGGTTTGGGGAGGGCGCCGCGGGGGGCCCGATGGGGCGCTCCGCGGGCCCTGCCCCCATGTTTGGGGTTCGGCGGGCGCCCTGGGCACCCGCGCGCCCTGTCCCCGCGGATCTGCGCCCCCGCGCAGCGCTCCCAGCCGGAATGGGGGCACTGGGACCCGGGACCCCGAAATCGCGCGGCCCGGGGGCGGGGGAGGGGGCGCGCGCACCCTCCCTCCCGTCGAGCTCCGCGAGCAGGGCCGACTTTCTGGAGGGGGAAAGGGACATAAATCAGGAAATAAAAAAAAAAAAGTTTCTGCACATTTTCAAAACCCACGTTGCGCTCTCTGAGGTCCTTTTCATTTTAACCAAATCAGGGGGAACTTGTCCTCGCAGCGGCGAGGCAGATGGGGCGATAAATCACGGGCGCCGCGGCTGCCTGCGGTGCCCCCGCCGCAGCTGTCACTCTTTTTGTCTCCGGTTTTAGCTGACACGGTTTGCGGTCCACTGTGAACCAATCTGGACTTTTTTTTCCTTTCTTTTTTTTTTTTTTTCCAGTCCTATCCATCAAAAGGACCAGGGGCCATCGGCCCGCCGCGGCCATCGCCCGGCGGCCCCGGTCCCCGCGCCACCGGCTCCTGGGCGAGGCCGGGAGCAGCGCCTCGTTTCAGCGGGGTTTTTGTTCCGCTGTCCGTCCCCTCCGCCTGCGGCTACAGCTGTGATTTTCCGCGCGGTCCGGGCTCCCGCTGCCTCTCGCCGGACACGGAGCGCAGCGGACGCGGGGCGCCCGGCCGCCCGCGCTCGCGCCGCCGATGCGAAGTGCGCCCAGGCGCCGGCGGAGCCCGGAGCGCCCGACTCGTTGCTTATTTTGCAAAGTAAACAAGCAAATGTTATGTGCATAACCTTAGCTGTCTCGCTAAAGGTCAGCGCGGCCCTGCTCATTTCCCGGGCTGCCTTTTGGGGGCACTCTGACGCCGGCATATCCGCGGTGCGCGGGGAACAAGACGTGGTCGCGAACAAAGACTCAATCTACAAAGGCTGCTAAACAAAAACATTGATTACATTTGAACGGAGTGAGGAAGTTTACTTCGGGGTATCGAATAGCGAATAGCGGCCCTTGAGCGCTAAGTAGCGAGCAGGCTGCACAGTGCTAGCTAGACCTTTCGCTTTTGGAGAGCTGGGGAGCCCCTGGCAGGCTCCTGCAGGAGTTCCCCAGGAGGGCCCGGGCTGCGCCCCAGATTCCGGAGATAGGCGGCTGGGGTCAAATACTCATTCAAAGTTTCTCCGAGAATTGCATTTTCTTCCAAAGTGGCATTGCCCCTTTCCAATCTTTGAAAGCGCTTTCATTAAGCAGAGATGATTTCGCATAGGTACACAAGTTTTAACTCAAGAAAGAACCAGGCCAAAAAAAAAAAAAAGCCATTTATATGTGGGCATAGGGAGCTCACAGATACACAATTAAAAAAAAAATTGGCTGCTTAAAAATCCCCAGTTAGGTCAGGTTAAATTTATTATATTCTTTTATAGCTGAACTCTATGGTTTTGACTTGAGGTGACAGCTGAAATGCACCAGAAACCTTTGGAATTTCAGTACTATATATTACTATGAGGAAGAAAATAAAGTTCTACCATTAGAAAGTAGGTGCTTGCCTTAAAATGTTTAAGGGGAAAAAAAGATGTTAATTTTTTCTTGCATTTTTTTTTTTTTTTTTAAGCATGAGGCAAGTTGCAGGAGCAGAACCGCCCACTAAGGCGCGGCGTGAACAGAGCTGGGGAGCCCTGCCTCGCTCCACGCTGCAGCTCTGCACGGCGTCTCAGGCAGGGGGGAGGACGGCTCCTATTTTTAGGTGAAGACGCCTAATTCGGTTAATGTGTATTTCTGTCCTTCCGGAGAGTATCTTCTGAGCAGGAGCCCCCGCCAGTGGCGTTTGTGCCAGGAGCACCGTGGACCGGTGAGAACGTCCACGGGGACACAACAGGAATCCGTCTGCACAAAGCCGCCAGTGTCTGGCCGCAGTTCAAGTCCAAGGGAACGCCAGGGGAACGGTATCCCCACCCCCGAAACCCCCTTCCCTTTTAATGGGGGTCCATTCATACGGGGGTCCTTAAAAAAATTCTTTTTTGACTTTCCTATTAAAATCACCTCTGACTTTTGAAAATAGATCTATTACATACGGAATCCCTTCTTGAAAGGGCATCTGTGTCCGGTGGTAAGTACCTTGCACTAGGTTGGGTGTCTGCAGTGGCTTTTGTGACCCTCCGTGCCTTTCAGGGGATTGCAATAAAGTGCACCCCTTAAAATACCACGACGGCCATCGGCAAACGCCCCGAAGGAGTTACCGCTGACTGCTCGGCTCTGCTCCGAGCAGAAGGAAGGCGTCGCCAGCTGCGCCAGCCTCGTGAGGCTGAAACACGCAGCGTTGCGCGGTCCCCCTGCAGGTCGCAGGTTCTGTTCCCTGCGCTTCTTCAGGGTTCAGCCTTCCAAGGGGGCAGCCAGCATCTGGCCAGACTCGCTCTGTGGTTGCGGGGCACAGCGGTTTTATTTGGGCAACAATGGAGACAAAGCAACGCAAAACTAAAACACCAAAAATCTTCACGCAAGTCCTAACAGACCAAGGCCATATTTCCCTGTGCTTCCTAATTCATATTCAAGGGGAATCTGGCAGAACTGACTGGTTATCACAGCCCAGAGGCAGGATCTTGAAGGGCAGCTGTCCAGAGCTGTGACTTGTATGTATATAAATGCAAGAAATTAATTTCCTACTTCTGGGAAAGACACGCTAACAGGTTCTGTGTTTTTCTCTCTCTGAGTACGTCTGGCGCAGAGAGTTGAAGGAGAGAACGTCTCGAGGTCCGCCCTGACCGCAGAGCCACAGGGCCCTCCGGATGCAGTCCCGGCAGGCAGGGGCGTGCTCGGCGGCAATTACGGAATCTTGGTTTGCACGACGTATTTTTCAAATCATACGAACGTTTAAAAAAATCAACAAAACACCTCCGCCATCCGTGTTGTCTGTCGCTTTCGCGCCGTCCGTAAGTCCGCATCCCGGGAGCCGACCGACGAGCGGCGCCGGCTCACGGCAAGACTGGCTTTTTCACTGTGGCCCAAAACACTCCCCGTCGACATCATCGAGGGACAAACCCTCCTCGCGGCTGTGCTGTTGTTTTAGTTCTATTTTTCACTCGACTCCAACCCCTAGTGCAAACGTGCCCAGAACCCAGAGAGTGGCTGGGGCTGGACTCGTCGTGCATTGTCACCCTCAGGACTGGGTTCCGCCTGCTCCTTCCACCGAAGTGCTTCGTGCCTCGTCGGGCTGGAGAGAAATTCTCAAACGGGATTCCCTTTATCTCCAGCACCATGTTCAGACAGTCAGTTGCATTTTGCAGGATTCCTTCCTTAGATAGCTTTTCTTTAACGTGCTAAATTCACAACAACAACAAAAAAGACATTATTTAAATGTCTGCACTTCTGTCTGTCAAGACACGAGACTTAAAGAGGGACAGATTTTTCCTATCTTCTGTCTTCAAAGGAGCAAAAAGGAAAAAAGATAACATGGATAGTATATTTCCTCAAGCTTTTTTCTCATGTCACCTAAATCACTCGCTATTTATTAAGGAGGAATCCTGCTGTGTGCTTCTAAGAGTGGCACCCAGGAGTGGGAGCAGAAAACGGAATTTACAAATAAGTGTGATCCGGGGTGGGGGATTAAGGCTGACCGCAGTACGACGGCCAGATGACACGCGTCACCATGTCGCGGGTGACACACACACACAGGTAACCAGCTAACTTTAGCGATCTGTCCCCTTTCAGGAACCACAGCCCCGCTTGGCCAGCCCTGCGGGTGGCTCGTGGTGGCCTTTTTAAGTTATTCACATGATATACTCTATTTCTTTTTAAAACAGCACGACCAGCTGTGGTCAGTAATTGCTTGTCTTTGTTCCAGGGGTTTTCTAAAGAGCACATCAAGAGGGTAAACGTGTATTTGCTGAGTCTTTTTTTCATTCAGCCCAAACGAGAAAGTCATGCCGTCAGCCGAGCCCTCCGGGTTCCCAAACAACGCTTCTTCCGCAGGAAGTGGAGGCTCTGTAATTGCTCTGAGGACTGATCGTGGCACAGACGACCTTTCTCTCCGCTCCATTTGAATATCTTAAGTACAGAGTGACTGTGAGCAAAACAAAAACATGTCATGTGCCCAGGTGACATTTTGTCGCCAGCAAGCACATCGCAATCCAGGAAGTGTTGTGCTGTATGCCAACAGCAACCTGACAGTTTTCTCTGGAAAGAAAACATGACACTTTTCCAAATATCAGAGGAGGCATCCACCGCTCCAGGGACTCCTGTCCTGTCACTGCGCTGGAAGGTCGCGGGCTGGCTTCATGATTTCCGTGGCTTCACCACGTGGTGGTGGAGGGTTTGCCCGCGAAATGCTGTAGGCTAAAGGAAATCATTGCCTTCATCTCTGAGAGAAGTGACAGTAGGGAGACGGTCCTCTGATGACAGCAGTAACCTGTAAGCTCAGCGGCTCTGCCGCGAGCGCCGGGCGGGAGGGACAGTGGCTCTCGTTAGCGTGTTGCCGGCGCTGTCCGGGGGTGGGGGGGGGCGGGGTGGGGTGGGGGAGCGGGGCTGGTGCATCGCAGCCCGCTCCGCCCCGCGTTCCTGGCGTGCGCAGAACCGGCGGGCCTCCGCCACGGCCTGGGACCCCCACGGATCCGTCCGCACCTCCACTCGTGCGGGAGACGATCAGACGCGCTGCACTGCGTCCCCCAGGCGGGGAGCGGGCCTCACGGGCCGCACACTGGCGTTCAAGGGGACTCGCTTTTTGGAAACGTCCGTCAAACTGCTCAGAGGCGTTTTAAAGTGCTTATGGTCACTCTGTCACTTCCCAAAAAGCGCACGCCAGGAGGGAGCCTCTGCGGGCACGTGCTGGCCGAGCCGGCTCCGCGGGGGGCAGGTGTGGGTGCGGTGGCGGGCGTGGGGCAGTGGCCGCCGGCCTCCTTGGAAAGCCAGGGGAAGAGCCCGGCAGCGCTAACAAGAACGCTGGACCGACACCGAAGACCCGCTGCGCGCCCTCTCCCCGTGGGGACACGTGGCTTCGAACCCGACGGACGCCGATGCCCTGTTCTCGCCGGTCCCAGCTGTGCCTCTGAAATAAAAAACTCTTCCAACCAATTTCTTTTAAGAGTGGGGTTCCATTTTAATTAGAAGAAAGACAAAATGTCACATAGCCACGTCGATACATAGTTCTTTGAGCTAAAGTAAAACAGTTTGCTGCCCACAAACGAGGAAGGGAAAAACTAAAATCCAATCCCAGGCCTGAAAGCAGAGAGCACAGTCGAAACGGACTTGCTCCTGCCCCCCCCACCCCCGCCCCCCCACCCCCTCCCCCCCACCCCCCCCACCCCGCTCCTGCCTGCAGCCCTCCCCACACCGTCCCCTATACGTTATATACTTCCTGTTGCCCCTTTTATAAGCAATAAGAATTTAATAACCGAGGGCAACTCTATAGCAATATTTATATGGGTCAAGTGGCTTAAAAGTATGCAATAAATGTAAAGTTATGAACCACATTGCCCCTTTTTAAATAATGCAATGAGCACAAGATATTATGTTTCATATTCTGGAAAAAGGTGTTTCGGGCTAAGCTCTTGGCATACAGCAGACATGAAAAGTTATACTGAGCCCATAACAAAGTCACTGCCTGCTTAATACGGTGTGTTATGTCGAGCTCCTGAGCCCACAGCGAGGGGCTCCCACATGGCATCGACAAAACCTTCGCCTCCTCATTAGCAACCAGCAAATTCTCCTGGTGTCTGCGACTTTCGAATCAAGGCAAGTGCCTCTACTCCCGGGCGAAGCCCAGCAGGGTGACAGAGAGAATGCTGGCTAATCAGCGGCGACACTCGAGACCCGAGACCCACGTTCGCAGCGGCGGGCGCGAATTCGGCGAATTTGCCGTTCAGCGGCTTTCACAAGTTTCAGGGGCCCTGGGAACCCCCAGGGCGGGAGGGTGGCGGCAGGCGGAGTCGAGGACACACAGCCCCTGCCGTGGGGCCTGGGGCCAGAGAGGCTCCCAGCAGCCGTGGGGCGCGGGCGGCCGGCTGCGCGGCCGGGAGCTCCGGGGGTCAGGTGTCCCGAGCCCCGCTGCGCGCGTCCAGGTGGAGCCAGGTGCCTGGGGCCAGGGCCACACCCGGCTCCGCGGAGAGGCCATGGTGCCGCGGCGACAGCTCCGTGTCGCGCTCTCAGCTCTTGGCGGAGCCCGAATTCTGCGGCGACGCAGCCGGCGCGGCCCGGGGTACGAGGAACTCGAGGGAAGTCGGACGAGCAGGTGCCCGCCCTGGGAGTGGAACGGCCCATCTTGGGTCCTCACCCTCCCTCTCCCCCAGCCACCCGCCAGCAGGGTCCGGCTGACCCGCGCGGGCGCAAGGCCCCCCGCTGTCCTGTCGCTTGCCAAGAAGCAGGTTTCAGTCCCGGCGTTCGCACCCCCTCCTTTCCCTGCTCGCCACCTGGCGCCACCTGCGCGGAGCCCGAGGCTCGCCTGCGCCTGCGCATCGCCCCAGGGTTTGTGCACATGCGCTTGGGGCTCAACTGCCAGCTCAAGGAGGCCGTGGCTGCGACGGGGACACTTTTTTTTCAGTGAATTACGAGAAATCAGATCCCGGCACGGGCTTCACCAGCAGGAGCCTTGCGCCCGCGGGCTTCGGAGCCGGCCGGGGTCCCCGCCGGCAGCCGGCCTCAGAGGTCCCGTCCAGCGCGCACCGGGCCTGCCGCCGACGCCCGGCAGGACGCGAATCGGGGCGGCGCCGGGGGAGGGGGGGCGGAGGCCGGCAGCGCAGGCGAGGTCCTGGCCTCGCCCTGGGGCGGGCGCGGGCGCTGGAGCCCAGACTGCTTTCCGGCCCCCGCGGTCCCCGCTGGGGGATGGCGGCCCGGGGTCTCTGGGCTCAGCGTTGAGAGCGAACATCTCATCTGGGACCTGCGCTTCTGCACCATGGGGCATCGTCTCCGAGGTCAACGTGAGGGCGGCGTGCACTTGGACACCTGGTGGGTCATCCATGAAAATACTGTACGCGCCCTACGTGTCTGCCCCCGAAGACGCCCTGAGTAGGCCACCCCAGCCTCGGAATGAAGAGAACGGGAGTCCTCGGAGGAACAGTCTGAGCCGGGCGTAACTGGGAAGGTGGCAGTGCGGACGAAAAAGTCACGAGCTCAACGTCCGAGTCAGAGCCCTGCGTGCCCTGTCGTGATTCACGGTTCCTGGGGGACAGGGCCGTGCCTCTCAGGCACGTGGACTGCTCCTGTCCACACGCTCAGCACGCATGCCCGTTCCCCCCAGCTTCTCCACAGCGCGAGGGAAGGAACGGGACCGGCAGAAGGCAGGGAGGGCGAGGGAGGGACGAGGGGCGAGCGCGGAGCCCGTTTACACCAGGTGCTTCACGGAATGACCCCTTAACAAGGTTTCCTTTTGCCAAGTAGTTTGAAATGACTTCTGTTGGTTCTGAAGCAAGAGCTCGGTCCTTTTTTCTTTTTTTTTTTCTTTCTTTTTTTTTTAACAAAAAGTTTATAAAACAATAAAAAGTCAGTGTTTAATTACAAAAAAAATCCATCTTTTCTTTTAGGAAACAAACGTAGGAGATGCCTTATTTGAACTCAACGTAAATCGTTAGGTCGAAACGCCCTGTGAGCTGCATGTAGATTCGAGGGGTCAGAGGATGCTGGACCCGGAGATGATCCAGCCTCGGTACCTCCCCCTCCATATTATCTCCTCTGCTAATGAAGACCACTGAGCTTCTTAGAGCAACCGCAATAGTACGAAGACCACACCTCCAGAAGCACCTCCATCTTTCAAGAGAAGTCTGGCTTGCAAGCAGCTCAAGTCACACCCTCGCTACCGCGTGGCGAAGCCTTTCTGGACCTCCCGCCTCCTACAGCAGTGGAAGCTCGAGGTGCAACCCCCACACCATAGGCGTCCGGAATGACACTTCCGGTTTTGTTGTTTCTCATGGAAACCCTGAACTCAGGTGACTGCAGTGCCTGGGAGTCAGGTTTGATTCTGCAGGTGGATCGGTGGGTGAGCTGGAAATAGCAGAAGAGGTTCCCACCCTGAAGATGAGGCTGAGAAGGGGAGACCTGCCAAGACGGGGTGGCGCTTGTGCTCAACGTCCACAGAAGAACCCGACTGAGGGCTCACACAGGGCTTCGGATGCCCACGGCCTGGATCTGGTCCCAGCTCGGCCGCCCATGCCCCGTGGGACCCGGGTGGACCATGTCCTGCTGTAGAACCTCAGTTTCCTTATGTGAAAGACGTGGACCGCAGTCACTCCTGAGCTGGTGTTGTCACGAGGATGGTTTATCTAAGACAGGCAGAAACCCTCTATGTGAATGAAACCCTCCACAAATGCTTCTTAGCTTATTTATTCAGTACTTAGCATCGTAATTTTTTTCTTCAGAGCGTTAGGCAGGACATATTTTCTGCTTCACAAGCCATAAGGCCTCGGTTGCAACTACTCAGCTGTGCCGCAGCAGCCTGGAAGCAGCCACGACAGGAACAACAGGAAAATGAATGGGCATGACTGTTCTAATAAAACTTTATTTACGAAGACAGGGACGGGGCCAGATTTGGCCTGGGAACCACCTCCCCCCCCCCCATCCCCACCTAGAAACGTTTGTTCTTGCCAGTGGTCCTGGGCTATTCTTGGTCAGCGTAAATCTTGTTGCCAGGGGGATTTTCACTGTCCCCAGAGGTCTGTTCCCATTGATCCAAAACCACTTTCATTTTGTCTCTTACTCAATTTAGCTTTACAAGCACCATTGCGAGAGGAAAGGGTTTTGTTACTACTAAAGATATTGCTGGTGATACAACAATGTCGCACTCCCACCGAAGGCCCTGGGCGGAGCTCTTTGCCTTCGTGGTCTCGTGTAAGCCCGGACTGGACCCCTGGTCATCACACGCACAGGGAAGGAAAAGGCCACGGTTCACGTTCGGAGGAAGAACTGATGTCGCTGGTAGTTGTCAGGCCCTTCTGATATCATGTACCTAAACGAGGTACCGTGCGATCTGCTTGTTTGTTTAGAACACTCTTAACCAGAGCGATCTGCGCGCCTTTGCGAACTGAACTGACGGCTCTAAGTGAATGTTGATTCTTCCGCCGCGCCGAAGTGTCGTTGTACAGGTCTTTCCCATGGGGTTTTCCAGGGAATGAATTTGTAGTTGTTTAATTTCAAGGCAAACACAACAGCTGGATGGCGAATGGACTTGAGAAGGTCCACGACCAGGTCAACAGTCATCGCTGAGGCCGTTGCTCTGCAGCGCTGAGCGTGACAGGTGACAAAAACACGGTCCGGGCCCCGAGGGCAGGACCGCCGTGTAAAGATGTTCAGGAAGACAGGACAGAGCAGGGGCGGGGGCGGGGGGGGGAAGGGCCGGGGCCCCAGGAAGGGGCAGCAGAGGTAGCCGTCTGATGTGAGGAGTGCGGGCACTCGCTTGATTGAAGACGTGTTTGCAAGGCGAGTGGGTGGCCTTCATGGACACTGTTTCTTGGAATGGCCATGGTGACAGAGATTGTGGAGACCGCTAAGGCCATCCAATCTGCCTCCAAAGGGCCCTGTGTACCCTAAGTCTTTGGCCATAGGGAAGGAGGGGACCACGTGGGGAGATTCAGGAAGGCAGCCCAGGAAACTAACACTTCACAATGACACCCAACATCTGCACATTTCCTCCTCATCTCCAGAAATGCCTTCATTCATTCATTCACTCATTCAGTAATCATTTGTTAAGTTGATTATAAGCTGAACGAACACGTGGTAGCCTTTGAGGGTGCAACTGGAATGTGGTCAGAAAGTAAGTTCCTGGTAATATATTTGGTCAACAAAGTTTTGTTGAGCACCCGCTACGTGCCAGGCACTTAGTAGGCACTAGGAATGCAGCCGTAAGACCACAGCATGATTCCCACCCTGGAGACATCTGTAGCTGCTGGGAGGGCCGGTCTTAATCAGTGATGGGTTTTGCTATCCTTCTTGACACCTGCAGGCTTTGGGCCCCACCTTTAATTTAAAATGGTACGAGCCTCCATCCCCCATACGGCTGGGACGCCCCCACTCTCTGTGTGGCTCTGAGATTTTGGCCAGTTGTGCGGCCACTGCTCCTGCCACTGCACCAGGTTCCAGGGCCCCCTGTGCATGCTGCCCACGCTTGCTGCCCGACACTCCAGGACCCTGGAGTCTTCCACTTTCTCAGAGCACCTGTGCCAGGCGGCCGCTGTGTGTGAGCCTCTGCCGAAGGCTGGGTGGCGGAGGAAGGGTCCCGGCACGTACGGCACAGGCTCACTCTCCTGAACACCCCCAGCCACTTCTTCCTGGCAGATTCCCAGCTGTGTCTCCATGATGCCGGTCTCTGTGAGTCACTGGAGGAAATATGGTCGAATTAGCTTGGTTTCTCCCTGTTCCCCTGTTGGAGGAACCAGTAGGAAGGTTCTGTGTCTCCACAAACTAAGGGCGCTGAGGCGCTCGGTTCTGGCCAGTCACCTCCTCCCACTCCTCAGCCATGCATCCGCACTGTCGAGCAGGCTCGGTCAGCAGTGAGGGCCGAGCCTCTGCCGAGCCCCGGGCACCCCCAGGCCCACTCTTTGCCTGCTGCAGGGATGGAGAGTCGCCCTCCGCCCTGCGCCGGCTCAGATGAGGGGGCAGGACTGGGAGGGTGGATGGCCGCCTTCTGTTTGCTGGCTGGAGTACTGGTTCAACAGGGGTTGGCACAGCTCAGGACATCTTGTCTGGACGAGAGAGGGGAGGGACGCTGTGGTCATGGGGCTAGGTTGGGTGCACAGGCCACGCCGCCCCTGGAGAAGCCCTGCGGGACTGAAGGGAGATCGTCAGGGTCAGTGGGTCCCTGAAGCTGAGGTGGCCCTCGCCGTGGGAGTGCATCCGTTCCTCAATGAGAGCCAGACGAGGCGCGTGCTGTTGGAGGTGGGAGACGCGGAGCCCCGTGGGCGGGCGAGGGGCGCCCTTGCACTGGGGCGTGCAGAACGGGCGGAATGAACACCGCCTCACGAGTGGGGAGAGATCCAGCTCCAGACCTGCTGATGGTTCGGCTTGGCCAAGTTCTCAGCTTAACTGTTTGAAGGACAATTTATCAAAATAGTACCTGCGACTCAGAGCTTTCAAGACATCAAAGGCGTGTTCTTAAAGTGCGGGATATTTAGAAAGGCGCTTCCAGAACCGAGCCGGGGAAACAGGGCTGGCGGGCGTCAGAGGGGTCCACGCACACACAGCCTTTGAGGCTGCTCCTTTATTTTATTTTTTTCATCGAGCCTAAAATGCGATCGTTTTTAATGCACTGATGCGCCCCTCAATTTGTTCTGCTTCACAAGACTCCTTCCCAGCTAATTTAAACCCAAACTTGCCAACACTTGCTCTTTACCTGATTTTGCGAAATGTCATTTCTGTCCACAGGAGCCTGCAAAACACTGAAAAGAGAGAGTGAAGCAAACTGAGTTTATACAAATGTCTCTCCACTTACTCTCCATCCAGCTCCCGGAGCAGAGCTGAGGGGAGCGGAGCCCGAGACCCACCAACAGCCAACGAGGCCACGGAGTGGGGCTGTCGTAAGCCAGGGAGACGGGCTCTGCCACTGCAGGCTGCCAGCGCCCCCGCCCAGGCCTGGCTGTGCGCCCCCAGCTGGCGAGGATGGCGGGGAACCGCAAGAAAATGCATCTAGAAAAGCTACCGCAGGTGATCAGGTCGGGCTGCCCTGTCCCCTGACGCTGGGATGGCTGGAGTGCGGACAGAAAAAGTCCCACAAACCAAACAGGCATCTTTCAGTATGCTAATTAGTTGTTCCAATGGGGGATGTCGCAAGGACTTACTGAAGGTGAGTAACTTTGGAAGGCACACCTCGCCGTGGCCTTTGGACGCTTTCACCCTTAGCGATCCCTGAGACCCCGCTCTGGCGGGAAGCCCCCATCCTGCGCTTGCGCAGTCTGGGGAAGGGGGTTCAGAGCGCCCACAGAAGCAGCCTCACCTCCCGGCACACAATCAGACCAACGCCCCCGCAGAAGGTACCCCCATCAGGGAGAGGCACGCCCAGCTTTCTTTCCTCTTGGTTTTGAAGTCTGCAACTGAACCAATTAAGGATGTTTAGGCAATGCGTGTTTTAAAGGAGACAGAACAGTCTTTGGTGTAACAATATGATTTGGAAGGTCCCCAGCTGAAAAATGCGCAGGCCCCTCGTTACGTGGGCCCGTAGGTGCCAGCTGTCACTCTCCGCCGGGCCTGCCTTCTGAAAACTAACCTTTCTGTCACCTCCGCTTGTCTCCCTCACTTGTCCTATTATGCAGAACCGAGCTGAGTCATTGTTTCAAGCAGGGGGTGACATGGTAATAGCTTAATAATAGTATAATCTCACAAATAATAATATGCTGTCACCCTGTCTGAAGCACAGTGTTTACAGGGGACGCGGTAATGTATGATGACAGTAATTTGAATAAAAATGAATTTAGTGCTCTTGTCTCATTTGCAGTAAATTTTCACATCTTTCATGCACAACTGGTGTTCTCTGACCTCTCCCGTCATTGTGTTGGCGGCGGTGGCAGCAGCGGCTGGCTTTAAAGTAGAAGGCGGGCGAGAGAAACAAGCCTGCAGCTAATAACTGATTTCCAGAAAGGAGTTCCCGCAGTGGCTTCTGGAAAATTCTTTCTTCACTTGTTTACCAAGACGAGGCGGCGTCGGCCGGGCTGTTTGATACAAGCTAGCGGTATCGTAGGGGGCAGTGGGGACCGTTATGATTGACAATTTAGATTTATTGGAGGGAGTTGCTTGGGACACGGAGGGGCCCCTGGTGATGACTTGGACGATTTCAAAGAAGGGCTCCCGCCAACTGGACCAGACAAACCACCGCGTTCCTCCCAGACTTCCGCTTCTTGGCTGCTGTGACCGCATCCAGGCCCCCTCGCAGGGCGACCCCACACAGTTCAGTCTGGAACGGCACCCGCCGGCCCGCGGGCACCGCGGACGTGTGCCCCGGACGCCGTCCGCAGACACCGGCCCGGGTCGCTGCATTCTCAGTGGAGAAAAAGCAGCATGTAAACAACTGGTCTCAAATAAAGCCGTGGGTGAGTCGCGTCGAGTGCAGAGAGCAGAAAGCTCTGCCGTCCCGCTGACACGCGAGCGCTGGATGTAGCTGGATGGAATGAGGACAAACCGGAATTCGCTGGGACTTAAAGAGCGACAAGAAAATGATTCCAAAACGCCCCGAGCTTCAGGCGTGAGCAGCGGCGGGGCTGGCGGAGAAGCGGAGGCAGCTGCGGGGCGGACGCGGGCTGGCCGGGGGAGCCCGCGGCGGCAGCGGCACTGCGGTGGCACTGCTCCCGGCAGCGCGGCCCGCGCGTGCCCGCCCGACGCGGCAGGCGGTCCTTGGGCAGATCAAGGCGCGTCTGTGAGGGCGGAGCCTCGGCAGGCAGAACGTACCTGCGCGCTCGGGAGGACGCCCGCGGTCCGCGCTCGGCCCGGGGGCGGAGCCTGCGAGTGGGACCGGAAGCCTGGGCGTGGGACCGGAAGCCTGGGCGTGGGGCCGGAAGCCTGGGCGTGGGACCGGAAGTCTGGGCGTGGGACCGGAAGCCTGGGCGTGGGACCGGAAGCCTGGGCGTGGGACCGGAAGTCCATCAGTAAACACTGGAGTCGCCTTTAGACCTGAGCTCCTCTGCACACACCTGTGGAGTGCAAGCGGGAGATGCTAAGGATCATTTTGTAAATGTGTAAAAAGCAGTAAGCTTCTTGCACTTAAAGCTGGGTGAGTGGGGAGACAACTGATTACTAAATTAACTCTAAAGTGATTGGATGCTTTTCAAAAATTGCTTGAGCAGGCAGCTTGGCAATATCCTGACCCTGGGCTCCCTGCAAGGCCGGATGACCTCCAGAGTGGCCTCCCCAGAGTCTCATTGTCACCCACACAAACCTTCCCCCAAATTATGCGACTTCTGTAAGAACAAACGGTGTCACTAACAGTCAGATACATAGACATGCAACATGAAGCGTAAAGAGGACGGTCTTGCCAGTGCCCTGTGCCATGTAATAACGGTGGCTGTGCCACCTGCCTGGGAGTGTCTGAAACAAACTGCCACTGCCTCACCGAACACGGCCTGTTAAATCACTTCTCACAAACACCCAGGCTCAAACTGCTAGTAGGGTCCAGTTCTTTATTTGCCTTATCTGTTTCTACTAAGATATTACATAGACATGCTGACGTTTTATTCGCTTACTAAGCTGGTGGATCATAATTTAAGCACCTACTTAAAAATGAGGAAAAAAAAGGTAAAGTATTTGATCGGTCCCTCACTGCCATAGGCGAAGCTTTGGCTCCCATCACATAATTTTGTAATCCGACTGGCTCCTTTAAAGACCAAATACCCTAGAAAACGCCACATCCAGGGGCCCTCGCACTCCCCCAGGTCAATGTTGTCCGGGACTTAGAGTTTCATTCCTCCTCAGCTTTGCCTGTCTTGCTTCCCTTGTCCCCGTGCGAGGGGACCTTTCCACCGAGGCTCTCACCCTGCTCGTCCTGGCTGTGGGATTCTTGTTCTGCTGCCTCCTGAGTTCCCTATCTGTGGGTGCCCCAGATCTGAACTCTGACCTCTCCCTGCCACCCACCCTGAGAGTGACTGTCATTCAATCACCCCAGTCATGGAGTCAACTCCTTTTATGTGACAGGCAGGCAAGAGCCTTGGAGTCTTCAGAGCAGTCTTTGCGAGGGGCCAGACTGTGGGGTCCTCGCCGGCATCTGGGTGTCTGTCCTCTCTCCCCAGTCTGCCCTCCACCCAGATGCCCACCCCTCACCTGTCTGGTCTGCCTCATGATCCCCTCCTCCATGAACTTTCTCGGCCCTAATCCAACAGGTTGGAGCCCACAAGTCACATAAGGAACCCTGGTTATCGCTCTCTCAGAGGTCAAACCAATATGACATTCCAGTGTTTGCACTTGCTAGCATTTAAAAAGTGTAATAGTTCAATTTCTTTACCAAAACAAACAACAAAAAATGAAACTAAAACAAACTGATCTTATTTATAAAGGTAAAACACATGTATTATCAGGTTTTGGGAAAGTAGAGAAACCAGATGGAAGAAAAAAAAATCACTGTTTCCACTCAGATAGCAGCACCTCGTTATTTTTCCCTAGTCTTGAAAGTTTAGATTAAAGAATACAATCTTTTATATACAGTATGAATTCGATCATTTTCCACTAAAGATTGTATTTATTTTTCTTTTAAACAAATATTAGAATTTTCCCCTATCATTACCTCCTTATAAACATTGCTTTTAGTGACTCCATATCACTCCGCTGGGTAGATGTTCCAAATTTATGAATCCATTCCTCTACGGTTGAACAGTTAGACTGATTCTAAACTTTTGCTTTTCTAAATAACTCTGCAATGAATAGATTTGAACATAAACCTGTTTTTGAATTTCAGATTATTTCCATAGGACATTGCTAGGTCAAAAGAAAAAAAAAACATATTCTAAGTCTACAGATGTAGACTGCCAACATGCTTTTGAAAAAGGATATATAAACACATGTGCACATACACGCACTCACGTGCACACGCACACACACCAGTCTTGTAAGAAAGAGTATGACTTAATGTCCTTTTGTACCTGAAATGTTCATTTTTCCTAACTCACTGTGTCTTATTAGTTTCTTTTTCACTGCTGCTCCTTCTTGAGAGGTTAACTAATGGTTTGTTTCCATCGTATAGGTGACAAAGAACTTCGCTTTGTTGTTTTTTTTTAATTTTTTATCTTAAAGCAATTTCCAACAGAAAAAGGTTGTGCGCACATCCTCCCGCTCCCATTCACGTTTCTCCTTGAATGGTCGGCGTCCCTTAGGGCCGATGCCACGCCGGGCAGGCCACAGCCAGAGGTCATGCTTGTCTGGGCCCCTTCGAGCTTGGACACTGCCTTCATCTCTGACCTGCAGAAGAGGAACAGTTTGGAACATTACTGGCCAGGCCTCGGGCACCGTACCTTTCAGTGTGCGTTTCTTCAGCGGTTCCTTGGCAACCTGACTCATGCTTCCTATTTTTGCCAGAATAGCACACAGGTAGTTCCGTGTTCTTGTCGCTGTGATGCACCGTGTCAGTTTGGGTCATCTTTAGTGGCGTTCACTTCGCTTACTTGACCGAAGTGACATCTGCTAGGTCTCCTCTGTAAAGCGACCCCCCACCCCCTCCTTGTGGATAGGTACTGTGGGAGCAGACATTTTGAGACTTTGTGAAGCACCATTCTTTATCCAATATTTACTTACTTGGCATCCATTCGTGTTTCTTACTTACGTGAATTACTAGTATATTTTCCAAAGGATGATTTTCTACCTCCGTCGTTCTTCCTGCATTTATCAGTTGGCCTCCATTTGTAAAGAACCGTTTGCTTCCCTCCCTATTCGAATGTTGGTGTGGGCACAGCGGTCCCTATTTCATTGCATGAATGATAATCCGTGACTATTATTATTTGTTTATTTCACTGCTTAGAAACCCTCTTCATTTCGCAAGCTCCTTACTACTTCCTGGGTGTTCCAGGATGAGCTCGTTCCTTTCTGAGCCCAGCCCCAAACCAGCCATATCTCCAGGAAACCCAGGTTCCTGTGAGCAGAGAAAGGTGTTTAGACCCGTCACAAGGTATGCTCACGGCCACAGGGACGCTACCATATCCAGCCCTTTCAGCGGACAGAGCGAGGAGACACGGAAGTGCGCACGCACGCATTTACACCTGCATTTCTTTGTAGGTCCATCTGTGAAACCGTGTCTTCGCCCCAGTACCTCCAATGCCCGTGCAGCCTCGGTCCTCACCGTCGGTTCCCCGTTTCCTAACTGCTCCTCCCGTGTGAGGCAGGGAACACCCAGCTCCATTTCCCTAACGTAGGTTCTCGTTTGCTCAGTCCTCTCTGTGGCAGCCGATTCCTCACCGGCCAGGTGCTGCCTGCGTGTCTTGGGCCCCGGCTGGGACTGGGTGCCGCCTCCTCCCCCACCTCAGCTGGGGCACAGTTCGCGCACCTCGCAGCCTTCCCACCTGCTCCTCCAGGCGTCGGCCAGCGGCACTCCAGCTGCCTGGCCCATGAGGCCGGGGCCCCCAGCAGCGCCGGCCGCCAGACCTCCCTCCCGCCTCCCCAGCCGTGACAGCGCGGAGAGAGCGCGTGGCGCTGTGAGTGGCCACAGGGGCCTCTGTCCTGCAACACACACGTGCACAAGATGGAGGCGACGGAGGTGGAATGAGGCCGTCGGGGCGGGTGTAACTGAGTGTGGCCGGCGTCTGGTGAGCAGAGGTCAGGACACAGGGCATGGGGGAAGGGCGCGTGAGGACACAGGGCGAAGCCCGCCCTCTGCGGCCAGGGAGGCTTCGGCAGTGACCTTGGGCAGCTCACTCTACGCCTCTGAGGCTCGGCGACGTTCCGTGTGCGAGAAGGAGTTTAGATTCATCTGGCCCTCATCTCTTCTGCCTCTAGGGGTCTACCCATGTACCACGTGACCACTTTTACAATAGTTATCCCAGGAAAATAAGCCAGTCGCTGCCATTAGAGCAAAGGGACCGAGAGGTCACAGTGTCCTCATTAGCCACCTGATTCACCAAATTGAGCTGCTCAGCGACTTTATGGCATCGTGGAAGAATTTAGCAACCATTGTATTAGAATGCATCTTTATTAACTTATTTCTTCAGTTTTAGTTCTAAAATTCTGGTATTTTCACAGCCATTGTCTCCCCATTCTTTCGTCTGCTTTTAGCCTGTGACCCCTGGGGTCATTATATAATAACGCATATTGCACGTGTGTTTAGCTACTAGTTTTCACGCTATAAACATGTTAGCACAGTCAAATTGGGGTGCTGTTTCGGCAGCCTGGGGGTGATCGTGTATTTCGGGTGCTAGTTAGTGCTCATTGCAATCCCCTTGTTCTCTAAAGGAAATAGATACTAGGCAGGAACCATCTGGTAATGCATTCTGTACCTCTTAATTACAATGTTTTGAGTGGCACCTAAATAAATTTCATTTACAAGCACATGACTGCTTGTCAAAACTCTGTTGATAATTTTATTATTGTAATATACTTTCTTTCTTAATTATTTAGTTCCAGTAAAGTCAGGAATATTAATTTTTATGGAAATTACCTACACAAACAAAGCTAAACTGCAAATCTTTATATATATATATATATATATATATATATATATATGTGTGTGTGTGTGTGTGTGTGTTTAGAAATGCATTTTAACATATCTACCCCCAAACCCATCACGATGGATTCTTACGGGTCATTCAGAACGTCTGCTCTTCTTGACGTTTGAAATAAAAATTAGAATGGGCATTTCCTAGTGATTCGGAAGTTTTCCAGAACGTCTCCGGAGGTGAGACCTTGTGCCTCTGCCCGGCGTTAAGAACCCCTTCCGGAGCCGGCTCGCCCGCGGGACCCGGGCCGCCCGGACACGTGCGCCTCAGGCTCCCGCTCCAGCGTGTCCCACGCAGACTCCTGGGCAGCGTTTGGGCTCACGCGGTTGCTGGCGGCGGGAGGGGGGGCGGCTCGGGACGCAGCCTGCGTGACGGACGCAGCCCTCCCGGGCAGGGTCTCAGCGGCCCGACTCTAGCGCGGCCACTGACCGTCGCTGTTCCTTCGCTCTGCCCGACCGCGAACGAAGGGAGCGGAGGCGGGCCCTCGGGAGTGTCCGCGCACGCCGCGAATGGCCCGCCGCGGAGTCCACGTCCACGCACCGCTCTGCCCAGGGAGAGCCGGGGGCCGCGGAGGCGGCTGCCCCTCTCCCACCGGGGTGGGGGGCGGCACGGACACGCAGGGTGACTCCTGGCTCTGTCCCTCTCCGGAGATTTTTGCCCCCTTGGCGATAGCTTTTGGCTACAGAAGCCTAACGTGGTGGGTTCCTGTGTGTGCAAAGTAGAGGTTTGGGGTCCCACCGGAAAACAAAGCTATAAACGCGTGTGTGTGCGTGCATGCGCGTGCACGTGCACACACACACGGGGTCCCGGCACTCCGGCAGGCGCCCCCCGGAAATGTCGCAGAGCCTGCACGGCCTCCCCTCTCTGCGCTTTACCCCGCGCGGCTCTGGGCGCCCCTGTCTCGAGGCCGACGAAGGAAGCGAAGGGTCGGAAGAACGGCGGCCGGGCCGGGGCGGACGGCAGAAGGAAGAGGGCGAGCGCGGGTGCCGGGCCGCCGCTGCCGCTCGGCCTTGCCCACCGCCTGGCGACGCGGGAGCTGAGCCGCCGGCCCGGGATGCGGGAGCAAAGACGCCTGCCGCCCCCGGCCGTTGTCTGCTGTCCAGCACAGGCGGCTTCCAGGTCAGTGCCCCGCAGCCGCTGATCTGGGGCCGTCGGAGGCGCACACAGTGAGCGTGCAGGAGGCTGCACTGGCCTGTGCCCGGGTGCTGGGCGCTGCCGGGGCCCTGGGACCCCTCCCTGCCCCGGGGGCTGCCCACTGTGCTGGCAGGTGGAGGGCCCAGGGACCCCGGCCTGAGACGCAGGGCCACTCGGGGCTCCTGCCTCTGCAGCTGAGACTCACCCAGCACCTCAGAGATTAAAGGCAAATTCCTATTTTAAAAATAAAACCATGCTGTGTTTTGCACCTTTTGACACTTATTAACTTAGGTCATTAAACAGGAGGCTAATTAAAAATGAAGCAAAACAAAAGAGTCGTTTGTGTAGAGTGAAGCCCGTTCTTCCTGCGCCCCCAGCCCCGGGGCCGGGCACCCCTGCTCCCCGCCCAGCGCGCCTGCCCGGCCCCGCTCTGCTGGGGCCGTGGGCCGCCTCATTATGCACCTCGTAAAGGACAGAAATCATTGTCCTCAAAATTAGGCGAAGCGGGAATTCACATTCCCTGGGAATTTTGGTTTCCTCGTTGTCCTTGGAGACCTTCGCCAGCTGCGGTGAATGTCAGTGAAGTTCGGTGAACGCTCAGGACTTCGTTAAATGTTTCTGAGCAAACGCCGCTCCATGAGGCGGCCTCGTATGGTCTGGGTGCGGGCGGCTCGGTCCTGAGTGGCCTGTCCCCTCCGTGCGGGTGGGTGCGGACCCCGTGCCTCCTGCCCGGCCGTGGCGCTGTGGCGTTTCCTGGAGATGGGGGCGCTGGTCTTTAGGGGACTTTTGGGCATCCTGAAAGCGTCCACGTTTGCTGTCCCTTCAGTAACTGCGTTGCTGGTGGTTTCTCTTGTTATCTGTCGCCAAGTCTCTCCCGGGCTTTGCAGGTGTGGCCCTGGCCCTCCACATGTCCCCAGCCCCGAGCAGACTTCTTTGCCCCGACCCTCGGTGGCAGAGCCGGCAGCGTGTTGGCGAGCGCTGCCTGCGTTTGGGAGGGCTCCAGCGTCTGGCAGGCCCCGCTCCCCGGTTTGGAGGTGCGTCTGATAGCTGTCCAGGGCTCTGCAGCAGCCCCCCCCCCAGCCGGGAAGGGGAGCCCCGTCTGGCTCCCCAGATCCAGCAGGCGGGGAAGGGCAGCGGACAGTGACTGAGTGAGACTCTCAGGAAAATACGACATTCGGATGACGCGTGAAGCCGTTCGAAGCGTGTGCCGTTACATTGCGAAGAAGCCAGTGGCAACGTCGCGGTGCCAGGCAGCGGCCCTGCAGGGGGTGACAGACGAGGCAGGACCTGGACGCAGCCGGTGCCGAGCTGCCCTTGGTCCCAGCGCCCAGGGCGCCGGGCTCCCAGGCGCAGGGGGGCGGGACGGAGCAGCCAGCCCGGGCCCCGCTCGCTGGCCCCGCACCCCGCGATCACAGCGCGCTTTGGACGAAGGAGTTACTGTTGGCTACAAACAAAGCAACTGTTGCTGGTGACTTTCATTTGGAGCCGAAACCTGGCTGCCACCACAATATCCTGCAGGAAGCAACCACTTCCAGCAAGTCATTTTTGGGTTCAGGAATATAATTAACACATCAGGTCGGGCTCGGTCCTGCCAGGGCCGTGTTTATGACATTCCGGCTTCCCCAGCAGTTCGGGCCCACGCAGGGGACCAGCGTCCGCAGCTCCTGAGCCGAGGCAGGCCGCAGAGCGGCGGCGCTCTCTACCTGTTTGGGAATAGTCGTGACGGTGGGAAATAGCAGTGTTCTTGATGACGCCTTTGGGGACAGGGGCTGCCAGGGAGCCGTGATTGAAAGGCGACTCCCCTCGCCCTCCCTCCACGGCGCCTTCCACCGGCACACGGGCCGTGCTCCGTTTTCTCCGCCTGCGTGTTTTCTCTCAAGCCGCGAGCGCGCGACGCCGAGACCCTCCTCGCAGAGACCCCATGACGCCGCGGCACCTTCAGCCGCTGAGGTGACACCGCCTCTTACAGGTGGCCGAGAGCGCGCGGCAAGCCCCCGAAGTCTCGAGTCACAGCAATCATCTTCAGCTCCCAAATTGTCCTAGAAGGAGAACGCCGTCGGATTTGTCTTAGGCTGTTTGGCCAAACTGGGGCACAGATGGGATAATGACTTTTACAAACAGCATTTTGATGAGAGGAGGGGAGAAGGAATCATATGTAAAATGCACAAAGGCTGCATAAACACACTGATGCCTGCAGCTGGAACAAACTAAAAAGATGTTTAATAATTTAGAACCAAGCAGGCAGGGCGTGTGCAGCTGTTGTGTGCGAGAGACCGTGAAAGTCTTCCATTTGACAGCTGGCCCCGTCTTTCCCCAGTCGCTACGTGGAGGAGAGAATGCAGATCTGGGAGTAGCCAATCCCTGTTACCCCTGCCCATCTGCCACCAAGACCCCCAGCTCTGCCTCCCCGCGCAGGGAGGCAGAGCCGCGCGCAGAAAGAAGGCCAGCCTCCCCCAGCATATGCCCGCGTTGCTATCACCCGTCAGGGCCCGCTCCCAGGATCTGTTGACACGCCGCCAGTACATGGCGGCTGTCGGTTTTGCTGGAGGGCACACTTTGCATTTCACACATTTGCAGAAATACAAAATGCTGTTGGATGCAAACAATTCAGGGCCTAATTGGCTGAATTACTTCAATGTTACCTAGTGTCCCCCACCTGATTTGCATGGCTCAGCTGGGAGGGCTGGGGAAGGGGAGACGGGGATTTGGAGGGCAGGTGAAGCCGTGTTTGCCCAGGAAAGCGGGATCCTTAGCGAAGTCCCAGCTGAGCGCGGCCTGTGCCAGGCAGATAGATGAGCGTGGGAGGGGCCGGGCGGGCTGCATTCTTCCACAGGAAGCCGGGAGGATGGGGCTCTGCCGAGGAACAAAAATATTTCAGAGCCCAGAAGAGGCAGGCTGTGCGGGAGGAGAGGGGGCAGCGTCCTCTTTGCGGGATGGCCGGGGTCGGGCCACCGTGCCGGCCCCCAGGTAGGCACGGCGCGAGGCAGCCGGCCGGGCTGGCCAGAGCCCGCGCCAGGAGCACGCCGTCCTCACAAAGCCGCCCGCCCAGCTCGGCTGCCGCCCCTCGCCGGCCCTGCAGCGCCGAATGTGCTCACGTAGATCTAAAAACAAGGTTTTTTTCCTCCGAATTTGTTTGGTTTATTTAAAAATTGAAAACCCTGCTAATCCCAATCCTACCTTAATATCACAGTGACAAAAACCGCAGAGGAGCTAATGATCGCTATTACAGAATAATTCTGCGATGCATCCGATTATTATTAATGAGGCCGATTAGCATTTTTTTTTTTTTTTGTATTTAAAAGAACTCGGGCAACTTGGGAAGGATGTAAAAATGATGAAACTGAAATAGATTCTTTTCTTCCCAAAGACCCACATTCTACAGTGAATAATAGTGTTTGCATTCTTTTCAATAAATTATCTTGCGTCGTGGAAGTCTCCCACCCAAGCCCGTTCAGAGAAATCTGTGCGCTGATCGAACTATCCCCCAAATGCTTGTTTTCGGAGGGCGCCTCATAGAATGGACTGAAGGGATTTTAATCTATTTTTTAAGTCCTCTCTGTTCACTTGGTTCGAATGTTTCAGACAGGCTCTCAGCCGCCTTCCGGGCTGCGGCCGCCGTGTGCTCCTGGCGACGCCCTGGCCTGCTGGCTCCGTAGGACGTCTCCGGCACACCCCCATGTGGCACCCGCCAGATACATCTTTGAGCAGCTGGTGGCAGTTCTCAGCGCTGACTCGTGTGCCATTAGCCCGAAGTCTAGACAAACCCCATGAATTTGTCACCTGCAAAGACCTGGTAATGACCCGGCTCTGATGCCTTTGTCAGGCTTTACGGAGGAATTCCGTCTTCACAGTGCACAGGCTCGTACCTTCTGGAAGCAAATGGCCCCAAGCAGAACAGACCTGCAGCCTCCAGGACAAAGCCATGCCGCCCAGAGGGCCCGTGAGCCTGTCAAGGAAGGTCCGGTCCCTCAGGGCAGGTGTGCTGGAGTCTCTTTCAGACCGTGGGTGTACAGGACACACCAGGGCCAGGCTCTCCTCTGTGCCTCCGAGGGACACAGGGCGTGCTGAGCCACGTGCTGTGTGCCTGGAGTGCGGGGGTGGCAGATAGGGGCGGGGGGGCACTCGGAGTGTGTCAGAGGGACGCGCCCTCTCCCGTGCCTGTACCAAAGGTGCCCGGAGCAGCGAAGAACACACTGGGCACTGAGCGACAGGGGCGGAGGGCGGTTACCAGCCGCGCCAGCATCGTGGGCTGCGGACGAGGTCTTGGGGCTGGGGTCCTGGACCAGCCGGAGTGAGCAGCCCGGAAGGACCCCGAAGGCGGGCAGCAGGCTCGGGTGCGCACCGCGACTCAGGCGGCCTTCCTTCCGATCGCCCCGATTTCAATCTCGCCCTCATTCTCATCTCTGCCCCCGCCTCGCCCCTGGCCGCGTCCACCCGGAACTAAGTCCTAGAGTCTTTGCGTGGAAGCCGCGTGCCTTGACACCAGTGAGCCGTGCTCGGGCCTCGGCACCTCCTCGCCGGGGCGAGGGCGGCGTGTCCCCTGCTCGGCGGATCGCGGCTGCTCTGCCTGACTCTCTGCTGTCTGGGGGAGCGTTGCTTTCGGTAGCCCGCAGGAACGTTGTCCCCGGTGCGGGACTTGCTGCGTTGAGGACGGAGACACGCGGCTGCAGCTGCCCGGCCCCCCTGGGCCGTCCCTACGTCTGTGTGGTGGCAGGGGTGGGGTCTCGGGGGTCCTTTCATTCAGGGCTCAGACAAGCGCCCTGACTGCTGACCAGGCTGTGAGTTTTACTTCCGCCGCCTCAGCGGCCTTTCTTGGGATTTACGATTCAGTCCCAGAAGCCGCACCGAGGTGGCGGCACAGACAAATCGAGGGTTCTGGAGCGAAGGGTGGGGTGTGTCCCTAACTCGCCCGCTCCTGGAAGGACGTGGGAAGGGGCATTCACCACCGAGGGGTGCAGGCGGCAGCTGCCACCACCGGGACCGCTCACACCTGCCTGGGCTCCCCACACCCCGGCCCAGAGCACCCCTCTGGACAGAACCCCGCCTGGCCCCTTTTTATTAAAAAAGTAAACAGCACATAAATAAGCTGCAACGGGAAGTTCAGGAGACCAGAAGGAGGAGAGGAACAAGCGGTTCGTGTTTGTCGTCCGGGTAGGGAAACCAGCGCCGTCGGAAGCCGGGGCAGGGAGTCCGCCACAGGGCGCTGCAGGCGGATGCTCCTTCGTCTGTTCCGGAACCGCGGATCCCGCGGCCAGCACGGGCCGGAGGTACGCACACACGCGGTCGGATGCACACAGTGGTGCTTACTGCGTGCACAGAGGTCTTTCTCTTTTTTCAATTAGCGTGCGTCAGGTCCAGGTGCAGACGGGGACATTTCCCCAAACCTGTCACTTTCGCGTGTGACCAAAGGCGTGTTGGAAACGCCCAGCGCTGTTTGGAGTGTCTGGGGCCGACGCAACACATCCGGCTTTCTATATAAAAAAGGCCTGAATATTTTACTCCTAATGGTGACCTTTCACTTGACCCCTCTCAGGGCTTGGAACACTGGGGTCTGGCTCCCTAACGTGTCTCAGTCCCGCGCGCCAGGAGCATCTCGGAAGGCCGAGCTGCGGGCCGCCCACCCTTCGCTGTGGGGACAGAGGCGGGTCCCACCGCGGGGGACGGCCCTGGGGAGGCCTGGGACCCTCCTTGAGGTGGGCGACGCCCGCCCTGCAGCCCCAGGGCTGGGCGCGGCTTCCACAGAGCCACCCCTTCCAACCCAAGGCGTCGCCGGGGTTGCTCGGGCCTGGCGAGGTCGTGGATACCGAGGACAAGCGCAGTGTGGGAGTGGGCGCGACTCTGACCCTTTCGCGTTTGCAGCTGGGGTGACCCTGCGGTTCCGACCCCTCCTCAGGCCTGGCGAGGGTCCCGCGGAGCCCCTCCTCTTCCCGGCGTCAGCGTCTGTGCTGTCCGACCCTGGGAGGGGACAGCTTGCACACGGCGGCGGCTTGGAACGTGTTTCCAGAGAGATGAGGGGCGCGCCGGGTGGGGCCGTGGGGGGGGGGGCGGCCTGGCGGGGGCGGTGGGGGGGCGAGGCCTGCAGCACAGGTGCCGTGACCCCGCCTCCCCGCACCCCTCCAAGCCGGCCCCCTCCCCGCTCCCCTGCCTCCTGCGCCCCCAGGTCAAGCGTCTCTCCTCCTGGTTCCCATTATTGTCACAGCGTCTAAACGGGGGCCAGGCTGGCTCAGGAGCGGGCGCCACCCTCGGGGAGAGCGCTCTGCGAATGTTACCGGGGCGGCCATCTGTCTCTCTGACGGGCATGCAGTGGAGGTTGGGGGCCCCTCAGGCCGAGGCCACGCCCCCGGGGCGTCTGCTCTCGCTCCCCGCAGCTGCAGGCCCTGTGGTCCTGCCCCCAGCCACCTGCCCCTCTGCGCGTGGTGACCAGGGGCTGGGGCAGCAGCGTGGGGGTGGGCAGGGCCCCGGACTCGGTCCCGTGGGCCCTCCTGGAAGAGTGAGACGGGATGCGGAGTGAGCGAGGCAGAGGCGTAGGAAGGCGGGTCCAGGGGGCTTGGACAGCGCCGGGCCTGGGGCCCAGGGGTTCGGGGGCTGCGGAGCGCAGCAGCGGGCACACGGGCCTGGCAGAGAAGCGGCCGGAGCTCCGGGGGCCAGGATGCCGTGACCCGGCTGCCCGGGGCCTTGTTTACCGTGTTTCCACCTGGAGGGGCCCCAGCCAGGCAGTGCGCACGCCCCACGGCCCCGGTGACCAAGGCGCGGCCTTGTCGCAGCTGTGCGCTTGTAGTTTCGGGGACCCGCTGACACTGACCCGGCTTCCGCCGGCACCGCGCCGCAGCGGGGCCTGGAGGCTTGCCGCCCCGTCGCCGGGACTGAGGCCTGCGGAGCCCGCGGTTCGCTCAGGCCACTTTCTCCCCGTCTGGGCTCGCGAGAGAAACAGGACGGTGCAAACCCGAGCGCGGGTGACATCTCAGCAGGGCGGGGTCCTTCTGAGCCACCTGCCGCAGGCAGCAGGGTCGGGGACCTCCAGAGGCCGTGCTGGTCGGCAGGGAGGGGGACACACGGCCGTTCCGTCCCAGGGGCCCTGGCGCTCCCCGACGCTCCCGAGCTCTGCCGCAGCTCCGTCACTGTCCCTGTACGTCCCTTCCAGAAACACTTCCTCGAACCAGGACGTGGGTGTTTAGTAAGGACGGCGCTGGCCTCCCCCGCGGGGTGCTGGCTTCGCGACCTTCCCCCGTGAGGAGGGTGCCGGGGAACGGGACGCTTCCTCCAACTCGTATTCCTCGCTCCTGCTTTAATCGTTTATTGATGCTAATTATTTTCTCAACAGTAAGAGTCCCCTCCGGTCTTCGCGAATCCACATAAGGCGCACGGAGAGAAGCCAGCCAGAGAGAGAAGCTGTTCTCGTTTTGATTATGCAAGCGCGTTGAGTGATCGATTTTTTCCTTGTCGTGTAGGAGATTAAAAAGAGGAGGAAAAACGGGGGAGAGACAGACCTCTAAATCTGAACGCGTTTCTTCCTTCTGTACAACGTTTACATGTAAACGAAATAGCATGATTGTGGGTCTACGTGTATTTACGGACTCTATGTAAATATGCTTTATATGCGTGTGCGTGACTATATAGAAAGCGTGAGGGAAAGAGCCAGTGCTAGGGGAGTATTAAAAAAAAAATCCCCAAAGCTTCCTGCATGTCATATACAACAGCCACATTTTTTTCCCAGGGTTTGGAGAGGGGAAGAAAGCGCGAGAGAAGATGAAATCCAGATTTCTAATTCCTTACAGGAGAAATGTGATCCTTTTCAACATTTAAGTAATATTTCCTGCAAAACCGACGCGGCCATCTGCAGAGCGGCTTGCAGACACGTTCCGGAGCGGCCAGGGCGCGGGAAGGCGGGCGGGCGGAGGATCGGGAAGCTGGCACTCGGCTCTGGCAGAGGGCTTCATCTCCTGCCTGCTTCATAATGGGTTTAATTTACCTCCGTTTTACAGGCTGGGAGGGGGCCTGCGAGAGCCAGCCGCCAAACCAGGACAGCTGCGAACGGCCGGGCACGTTAGCGCCCCTATCAAGAACGCCACTCCGTGAGAGGAGCCTCGGGACCGGCGTTTCATCTTTAAGGGGCTCCAAAGTGACACCCTGCAGGGAGAGGTCCCCGAAACCACAGCTCCAAGGGCAAGCTGTTTGGCTGGGCGACATGGACGCTGAAGCTTTCTGGCTATTTAAGCCCTTTATAAAATTGTGTTTTATAGCTGATCTCCAGGGTCACCTTATGAATTCGTGTTAGTAAAATGTTACGGCTCTGGTATAATAATCACTTTGTAAAAGGTCCTATTTTCCCCCAATCTCATCGTGTCTAAATAGTCAGAAAATATGCATCTCTCCTCTAGGAATTTCTGTTTAGTTTTGATTATTTTTTAGAGTATTAATCTACATATCGTACGTCCAATTCTAATTTTAATACCAGCATTGATTAATTGCTTTCCTAGAGAGTTAAATTTTCATGTGAGCATAAAATGGCTCTAAGTGAATGTTATATATTCTACGGATCATACCGATGCATACTTTTTTTTTTTTTCCTCTCCCAAGGTCTCGTGTAAAGTTTTGCCAGACCCGATGTGGGCACCAGTTAGCAGCTGGCTGCAACTTATTTTTTAATGAACAGCAGGGTGTTATTTGGACTGCACATTTGAATTTTTAAAATAGAACCTTAGACATAGTGCTGTTGAAAATATTCTCCGAAGTGGACACGGCAACAAAAAAATTCTTCGATTCCTGTATTGGGCTCCTTATTTGAAAGTGGTAGTATAAATGACGTTACTTTTACTTAAAACGCGTTTCTGCGAGACGACACAGCTCTTTCTTCCCGGGGCGCCGACTTCCCTTGTTTACTCTGTCTCCGCTCACTTCTTGCCCCTCCTCCGGGCTCTTCTCTGAATTTCGGTTATGTTTCCTCCTCTCCTCGCACCATTCATGCGGGAGCGAGTCACTAAGTTGGATATAAGCGCAGCTCTGGAGTAATTCTCTCCGCGATCGTGAATCCACACTTCTCTGCGACGGAGTCCTTTCTAAGTCCACGCCGCTGGCTTTATCGGCTGCCGCTGTCACACTTAGGATTGTCCGTGGTGTGTTTTAACTTCCGCCCGGAGCACAGCTTTAATAGCTGAGAAGTGTGAAAATCAGAAGGCTCAGGCTGATGGAACCAAGTGCAAATTTGCTGGCCGGCTCAGCACGCACACTGTCGTCTGACACTTGCCAGCAACAACAGCCGTGACGCTTCGGCACTCAGGCGAGTCCCTCTGCCATCTTCCAAGTGGGTGCCCTGGCTTCACATGCAGAGGAGGGCAGCCTTCCCAGCCTGGTCCCCCGGCTCCAGCCGCGGTCGGAGGGTGTCTGCGGGCAACCGCCCCCTCGGACGCTGACCGGTGGGTGCCCGTGGAGGAAGCACTGTGACCACCGCGGAAGGACAGCGGCCACCTCTGCACCCTGCGTTTTCCGCACCCATTGGCGCACGCGCCTCTTCTTGGCGGACCGCCCGCTGCTGTGGCCCTGTGGGCGGGTGTCGGTCCACGGTTCTCAGCGAAGACCCGAACCCGGGGAGTGTCCTGACATTCACTGGTTAATCGCCTGCCGTCGACGGTGGTAACAACCGTGAGCACACATGGTTGCGCTCGGTGTAGATGGTAAACGGGCTGTTTTTGCGACAGGCTCATCACAGTTATGATCACGGAAATCGGCCGACGATGGCTTACCTGGACCCGAGAGGCGCCCCGTGCTGTCACGAGCCGGTCCCCAGCCTGCGCCCCTCCCTCGGCTGTGCTTTGGGGCTGCAGGACCCCCTGGTTTCTCCCTGCAGAATAAGATTCGAAACATCCTCCTTCAGATTCGGGTGAAAGATATGCCGGAAATGATCATAAAAACAGCTTCTTTTAGACCCAGAACCGTGAAGGCTGGAAGTCGCTTTCTGTTTTCGTTTCATCATTCGAGGAATGTGTCCTTGACCTGAGGGGTGTTTCGGTGGTGCTGGTGGGACCCTGGCAGGTCACTGCTCGGAAGCTGGTCTGAAGGGCCTGGCCGAAGGGACCCCTCACCAGTGTTTGCCCACCGGGGTGGGGGGCTGACGCACAGAGCGGTGCCACCCACGTCCCCGGTCCCCCTTCGGCATAATCCCGCTGTTTCCACACGCGAAGGGCCGTCTTCGGAAAACTACCCAGGGGAAACGAAACTCACGGGGCATTTTTAAAGAACGTATGTGAACAGCCTAGAATGCTTTTTCTTATTCGTTGTTTCAAAGTGTCTTATTTGGGGTCACTGTCCGAAAAATAAAACAGCAATCCGGCCTCAGCAATCTGGTTTCTCAGTCGTCATTCGGTTTGTCCTTGGGGAGCGTCCGACGTCACATTTGGTTAGAGCTTCGGAAGGCGGGTCCATTTTTACCTCCCAAACGGGGGCGGAGGGTCTTCTGAGCCGGGGGCCGGCGCAATTGGCTGGCGTCCTGAGCGTCACCGAGTAAGCCGAGCCCATCACAGCGCATATCAAGCAAGGTCGACCAACAGTTTTAAGTCAGGTGCAGAGTAAACAAATGTAAATGTTAAATATGGTGATTTACGGCCGACTTTCATTAAGTTCTTCCTTAGGAGGCGAGCATTTTATGGACCACTAGGGACCCTTAGAATGGGTCAGATGTAGTTCTTAAGCAAGACGTATTATAGCCGTTTCCTCACACATCCAGCTCCGCGACGCAGAGCCCAACCGAAAAGTCTACTTCACGTGGAAAGTGTCACCTAATTACGTGGGCGGCACTTCCCCAACAGGGAGGGGTCAGGGGAGAGGTCGCGCAGGTGCCAGGCTGGACAGGGCCCCGGCGGCCGCCGCGCGCGCCGGCCCGGATTCTCCACGCGGACGTGATGGGAACGAATTCATCGATTCCGTCTTTATTGGAAACATTCCACCTTTGCTTTCGGAAGCTGGAGTCTCCTGAGCAGAGTGACACCGAATCTCCGCGACACAGAGCGGACTCGCTGCCAGAAATCCAGAAAATGCGCCCTTTGGCCTGGAGCCTGCGCAGTCGGCCTCGGCCCTCACCCCGAGCTGGCCCTCGTGACCTCAGCTCGCAGACTCAGGCTGGACGCGTGGATGACTCGTTTCTGAAATTTTCTGCTTCCCTGGTCCAAGTGAGACGGGAACAGGGTCCCTTCCTCCCCCGCCGCGGACCCTCGGCCAGGCCCGTCCCCGCCTGGCATCGAGGTTGGAGGCCTCGTCCACCTTTAGCCACACGCTGGCCCTGGCCTCTCCCTCCTCCACTGGCCCCAAGAGGTGCTGGACGCTGAGCATTCTCATCCACCCTTCTGTTCTCCCAGAGTTGTCCTCCCCACGACCTTCCCTCCCTCTCTTTGACAAGAAAATTCTGGAAGAAGAATACTGAGGCATCCAAAGGGTGTGCCCAGGCTTCCTAGAGACAGACGGTGGATGGGGTGGGGGAGGAGTGTGGGGTGCCAGAGCTGAGGGAGGGAGGAGTGGGGTTATCATTGGGGTGATGGGAAAGTTCTAGAAACAGAGAGCGGTGGTGGTCGTAGAGCACTGTGAAGGAAATCCATGCCGTGGACTACACACTGAAAACGGTTAACTAGCAAGTTTTATGTTACATAAATTTTTGCCAAATAAAAACAAACAAACAAACAAACAAAAACAGAAGGTTCTGCCCAAGACGAGCTCTGAGGTCCTGGCTCCGCGCACCTGATCTTGCGGATCTGCCCGAGCCGCAGTCCCTCCCGGAGTGACGACGGCCCTTCCGCCCAGCTCCAGCCCGGCCCCTCGGGAGTCAGCGCCGAGGCTCTTAGCGGGGCCACCGCCCGACGGGGCGGGTCCCATAGGGGCCCGTGAGCCCCGCTAGGGCGTGCCTGGGGCCCGCCCTGTGAGCTGGCCTGGCAGGGCGGGCGGGCCCTGGGCTGCCACGGTCCTTGGGCAGGACGGTGCCAGGGGACGCCACCCTCGAGGAGAACGTTGCAGGACCACGTCCTCGTCCTGACTGGTCACACGCTGCCTCTGCGGGGACGGGCTCCCGGGCACCGCGCTCGAAAGCATGTGTGTCGCACCGTGTTTACTCAGGGTTTTAGCCCGTTCCTCCGTTAGCAGGGACACTAGTGAGGGCTAAGGCAGCCTCGGGTTGTTCCGGGGTCCCAGTGAAATATTCGTTTGCAGCATGATGAGTAATACGCTGAGAGAACGAGACCCCAAGTCTCCACGCTCTGGTCACGCTGGGTTTCATTCACCCCCTTTTTTCTGGCCGCGTGGCTTCCTTCCAGCTCGCCCTGCTGCAAGCTCGTTAAGGCCTCCACCTGGGGTTCAGGGCTGAACGGGTCCCAGGTAGGCTTACACTGGCAGATTGCAAAATCCTAAGAAATGCAAATTTTCACTTCCATTTCCCATCATGGAGTAAAGTAGGGGGCAAAAAAAAAAAAAAATAGGAGGTTACATTATATTTAAATAAGGAAACCTGGACTCAGCTAGTAACCAAGCAGACACAGGAAAACTGGCATGGAACTTGGTCTCCCTAATTAAAATGACTAATAGGGACCGAAACGAGTTACAATTTAGCAATACCTAATTTTTTTTTTAATAGTTTGCCTTCAGGATTCCTGGTCCAAAAGCTTGTTTTAGGGATTGTTTTTGGTCCCACAAGTCAGCTAACCTCTCCGACGAGATTAAAATCTTTGGGTTTGGTAAAGTTTGCATAAATATTTTACACAGATCCATCTTTAATTAGGTTATAACGTTATAAAGTGCCGCGCGGCGTTCTCTTCCCACAAATTAGACCTGAGCCCCACAAACAAATTAATTTGCGTCTCAAGGTTTTGACTGGGCCTCTCGGCTCCACTGGCTTCCTCACAGGGCTCCTGACCCTCTGGGTTTCAAACGCCTGCGGGTAAAAAGCAATTATAAAAGCATGACTCCCCCAGATCGGCTTTCGCCTCTGCCTTGTCTGTGTTTTATTGATGGGAGATTGAAGGAAGATTCAAATCAGCCATCCTCCAATTCCTCACCAGCAGCAAAATGCAGAAATCATTAGCTTTTCCTGTGTAAAAGACTTTGTCCTGCCTTATTATTCAAAACTGCTTGCTTGTACAACTCAGAAGAGGGCATGTTGAATATTTATTTCTAATTTTCAGCACTGGTAAATATTATATCGCTTTGTTCCCAATGTTCTTTTTTATTTTGCAAATTTTATAGCAATTAATTAATGCGGCGCCGTTATTAGCAGTATCTCCCCAGTTCTCGCCGCCTGCGTTTAAGATGATATCGCACGTAAGGATGTCGTTGGCGAGATTTCACAGCCGGAGTGTGTTTGGATTACAAGATCAGTTCTAGATGAATAGGAGCCTGTTCTCAGCGGAGAAATCCTTTATTGCTGCTGGAACACCGCATGGCGAAGGGCCCCTCTCACCGTGCGGCTAATTTTATTTAATTATCTCCCCCTCCCTCCAAACAAAAGGAAAGCAACTTGGAGTAAGAGTAGTCAGTTGTCTGATTTCAGACAAAGAGTGAGGGGCAGGACTCGGAGGCTGGCGAACGGGCCGGCGGGCTGAGGGCGTTCGCGGCAGCAGGGCCCACCTGGAGAGGGGCAGAATGAGGAAAACAATTTTCATTGTTTGGCGACATGTTTCCATTTATTCACGAGGCTACTTTTAAATGCCGCTATTCCGATTTTATTGGTGGTGTCATTTTCTATCTCAGAGTGACCTGAATTCTATTGATCAACAAAAAGAAATAATGAATATGTTGTTGTGAGTGGGCTACACGTCACGCACGTTCGGCCCGTGGATTTGATCACTCTGTACTTGAGGCAAAATATATCTTTAAAAAAATATTTAAAAAAAAAATTTTTTTTAATGGCCTCCCTTGTCCTTTGTTAAGCCAGAGGAGCAAGGGTACACGCAGAAAGCTTGTGTTGAAGACTTCCAAGGGGACAGGTCCAGGGCGACTTTCGGGGGATCTGGAGGTGCTGGGTGCGAGGCTCGTTGGTGACAAAAAGGCCCCTTCCTGGGGTTTGGTGATGGAGAACGGTGGGGAGCCAAGATGGCAGCCGCAGCCCCCCCGGGCACGGGGAAGGCGTGTGAGCCGGGGACACCTCGGACAGAAAGGAGAGGGGACGGGGAGGGGCAGACAAGGGACAAGGCGGGCAGCGAAGGGCATAGCCACGGAGAGGGCTGGGGTGGCGAGAGGAGAGGGGGTTCTGGGGGCCTTGCGTCCCCCGAGCGCGCGGCCCGGCCCGCCGGCTGTCACCCCCAGGGACCTCGCGTCCCCCGAGCGCGCGGCCCGGCCCCCCGGGTGTCAGCCCCGGGGACCTCGCGTCCCCCGAGCGCGCAGCCCGGCCCCCCGGGTGTCACCCCTGGAGACCTCGCGTCCCCCGAGCGCGCGGCCCGGCCCGCCGTGCGTCACGCGCTTCCTCTCCAGCGTCTGGGCAGCTGCCGGTGACCCACGGGCCTTGCGGTCGTGCCTCTCCCGTCCTGGGCCGAGCGCGTGAGCAGAGCCGCGAGGTCGCAGCAGCCCGTGGGGCAGGGGCAGCGCTCACAGCCTCTGACGGCTCGGAGGGGACGGCGTCTGCCTGCAGGCCCCCGGCTGGCGGGGCCGCATCCTGCGGTCACAGGCGCCTCTGGAGGGCCCGCGACCCACGCCCCAGGCAGCGGCCGCCCCGGTGCGGGCTGCGGCGGGCAGCACGCAGGTGCCGGGAAGTTACACGTGCTGCGTGCGCTCAAGGACACCCGGCTGCTCGTTCCTGGGTGACAGGACCGGGCCCAGGCCTGCGGGGCGCCGGCAGCCCCTCCGTACTGACCCGCGAGGCGCTGCAGCTGCCCTCTCCTTCCCCAGGGAGGGGAAGATGGAGGGGCCTTGGTGGTGGTGGGGGGGGGGCCCCCCGGAGCACGTCGAGGGGCGGGGACAGGCTGCATGCTTTACCCCAGTCTCCAGGGTCTGAGCAGAGCCATTTCGTCAAGCTACGATTTTAAATAGCCGGCGCTTTATTTTTGGAGTCCCAGAGTGTGAGCTGGGCTTAATGAACCCGAAGCTATAATGTTTTACTTCTCCTTTGATAAAAATTTGTATTTCATATTTTAAAAATCGCACTCATTCTGCCAGTTGGCGTTATCAGCCAAGCATGACCCATCCCTGCAACGTTCACAAACTGTACTTTTTCTTGGTCAGGACGTCTTTGTGACAGTCTCGCCATATGCCGGAAAGTCAGAGCGAGGCTGGCTTCGCGTCCAGGTGGCGCTCCTGTGAGCCAGAGGGTCGGGTCACCCTGGGGCCCCTGGCACACCCAGGATCCTGCCTGCTCCCTGCAAACCCGCCCACGTGTTCAGAAGGTCCGCTGCAGAGGGAGGGGGCGCCCATCAGAGACCAGGACGCCCCCCATCTCAGTGACGCCGGAGAGGAGCAGCTTCCTCCCCATCTCAGAGCCGTTTCTTTGAAAAGACTGAAGCTTAGACACTTACGACCATTTTAAGGAGGAAATAGGTGCTTCTCACCGAAACGAGATAAACTTACACCGTGTCTTTTATCCAAATAGACTTCTGATTTTACAAAAAGGAGACGAGTTACAGGGCTCCGTGTGACATCTGTGCCCTGCGAGGCTCCCTCTCATGTCACCATGTAAGCAGCCGCTGGGGAGTTGACCCCCCAGGCTTTCCCCGAACCGGCGCGTTTTGTTCTTATAAACACCTCTCCGAGGAACAGCACTTGAGTTACAGCTGCCTGGGTGTGTACACCTTTATTCGCCTGGGGTGAATTGCCTGAAGTAAAATTGCTTTTTATTTTTCTTGCCAAAATATCTTTCAGAGAAACTGTAATGGTTTAAACTGCCAATGACATGCACGAGAACGTTCTTTCCCTGCACCACCATCCTTACCAGGAAGTACCCGTCTGTCCGTCTGCCCATCCACCCACCCACACACCCACCCATCCATTCTTTTAACTATTGTGAATATTTTCTAGTCTAATAGTTGACAGTGGTGGGTGTTTTACTGATAAAATTTGCATCTTTGAATGTTGTGAGTTTATTCGAAATTTGAGGTTCTTCTTGATGAACGCCCTGTCTGTTGCCCATTTCCTCCACTGAGCATTTCACTTTTTGGTATTAATCTGTAAAAGCTCTTCCTTTGTTCTTTAGCACCCATTTTGTTTTCGACTTTTCATTTGCATCTTAACTTTTCTGCATTATGTTTTGACCTTGACCAAGTAACGTTTTTACGTAGTTAAATGTACGGGTGTTTTTCTTCGTAGTTTTGCTTTGGGTGCCATCCTCAGAGAGGCTTCCTTATTCTCATCTGGCACAGATATCTTCTCATGTATTTTCTTCTATTTTATGATATCATGATGCATTTAAATCCCTTTGGAATTTATCTGAGGCCTGAACCTCATTTATTTATTTTTTTTCTTAAATGAATAGTCATTTCCTCTGATACCACTTATTTCCTCTTGGTTTGAAATGTCGCTATCATAGCCTTGGTCTGTTTCAAGATGTTCTGTTCTGTTTAATGTATCTGTCTTTTTCTGTACCAGTAAAACACTGTTTTTTAATGCACGCTGATGTTTGCTGGGCAAGTTCCTCTCGGTCCCCTTTTCACCCCAATATGATTATTTTTTTTCAAATAAATTTTATGATTGTTTTAGCATTTTAAAAATATTCCTGCTGGGAATTTTATTGGAATTGCCTTAAATTTATAGGTTGATTTGGAGGAAAGGGTTGACTTCTTTAGCATTCTGGGTCTTTCAGACGGGGATTTATTTTACAGATTTCTTGTTTTTTATTTATTTGGTTAACGGCACCTATGGACATTTCTTTCCAGCCTATGGTATGGAAAACATTTACCACACTTTTATTTTCTCCTTTTATCTGCCTACCTCTCAGTTTTTGTTAGAATAATTGAAAAATTTCATGCGGGTAAATATTTCCGTTATTGTTATTATATTACTTTACATCGTTTTTCCACTTTAAGAATTTGTTGACATTTGCAATTGGTTTTATTGTCATGTTAAAACTATAGACATTAACTCTTGAATTTTCATAGCTTTCTTTCTTTCATTTTTTTATACTATGAATTTGTTTTTCCTGAACTAATGATTTTGATATTTTGATCTATTTTTCAGCTTACTAAAGTTCGTCTTTGAGTGATTTTCCTTTAGAATAGGTACAGGCAGTACAACTTATAAATCATATGAAAGATGGTTTGGATGTCAATATAATTTCCCTCAAAACTTTGTAGATGATGCGCTGTTGTTTCTAGCTTTAGTTTCTTTGAGGGTAAGATTGATTTATAGTAGAACTTATAGCAGTTGTAAGTAATTTTCTTTTTTCCCTGCCTTAATGTCAGGACTATTTAAAATTATCATAATCGTACGTCCACGTGGATCACATTGCTATTATGGTTACTATTTTGGTGCTAGGGAGTTCATTATCCGTAAAAACTTGTATTTAAGGGGAAGAAAAGGTTCTACAGAAAAAAAAAAAAATCCTTGCGCTAATAGTTTTCCTCTGCCAGCTTCCTGCGGGGTTCCTGACACGCAGCTGTTGGGTTTTCTGAACTTTTTCCATACGTGCCTACGCCCCTTTCATACAGTCCTCCCTTCATTATTTAGCTTGGAAATCTGGGAAAATAAAAACAATGAATACATCACAGACTGTTTTTTGGATTTTTCAATATGCTGCCTGCTCGTTCATTTACTGAAAAACACACACACACACACACACACGGAAACACACACACAGACACACAGACATACACATGCGCGCGCACACACAGACACACACACACATGCGCACACACAGATACACACAGATACACACACAGACGCACACACATGCGCACACACAGACACATACGCCCGCACACACATGGAAACACACACAGACACACAGACACACACACATGCGCGCACACAGATGCACACAGATACACACACATGCACACACGCACGGAAACACACACATAGACACACAGACACACACGTGTGCGTGCGCACACAGACACACACAGACGCACACACATGCGCACACACAGACACACACACATGAACACACACAGATACACACACGCGCACACACAGACACACACACATGAACACACACAGATACACACACGCGCACACACAGACACACACACATGCGCACACACAGACGCACACACATTCGCACACACAGATACACACAGATACACACACACACACACACGGACACACACAGAGACACACAGACACACACACACAGACACACACATGCGCACACACTGCTGCCTTTCTTTTCACAGCCACATCTTAGAGATAGTGTGGATTTGGTTCCAGACCAGGGTAATAAAGCTAATATCACAATAAAGACAGTCACACAAATCGTGGGGTTTTCTAGTGCATGAAAAAGTTATGTTTGCACTGTGCGATAGTCCGTTAAGTGTGGAATAGCGTTATATTGGGGAAAAACCCGCACGATGTACAAGCCTTCGTTAAGAAGCACGTTACTGCTGAGCAGCGCCAACGCCCCCTGAGCGAGGCTCGCCCCGCGCGCAGCCGGAGGGTCCGCCTCCCCGGTGGTGGCTGCCGACCAACCGGGCTGGCCGCCGAAGGCTGGGGCGCCTGTGGCAATTTCTTAGGGGGCTTGACGTATCGACTGACCCTTCGTTTGAATACCTAGGGTTACTAATTGGCCTACTTTCAGTAATGTTGCGTCTCAGGAAACAGGGAAGCCTGAGGAGGGGGCACGCTGGGGGGCCGGCCTCTCAGTGGGGCAGTCAGCGCGTACGCATTTATGAAGGCTCGTGGCCCCTCGAAACAGTTACGGTAGTGACATCAAAGATCCCTGATCACAGATGACCATGACAGATAAGCCGGCTTTTCTTCGGTGGGTTGAAATGAATGTCTGAGTGTGAAAAGCTCTAAAATGTTATTTTTGGTGCATTAACTTCTTTTCTAACTCTAAATATTAAGTCTGGCTTAAGTTGCCTCCGTAATATTAACGGGTGACTAGTTATTTCCTGATCATCACGCCCCACAGTCCGAGAAAAGTAGGGAGGGGCCCCTTATCCATGCTGGTCAGCCTTCCATCCTCACCTCGCCTGTCCTCCTGCGGCCAGGCCACCCTTGAATTTGGGGTCGGCCCATCCAGCCCCTGGCCCATTGTCCCAGCGGGCGGGAACAGCTCCCTCTGTGGGAGTCTTTCCGACATGCAGAGCCTTTCCCCTCCTCCTTTCTCTGTCTAAAGACGGCTGGGTAAGTCCGTCGGTTCTCGTGGTATGGGCGATTCGCACAGATGACGGGCAGGCGGGTGCGCGCTGTCCCAGCCTGCACGCGTGACCTTCTAGGCCCGGCCGGGCTCCGGGTCCACTCCGCTTCCAACTAAGCTTTCAGGTCGCCTCGCTGGCTTTGAGAGTGGCGATGACCGAGTGTGTCTCCACGCCAGCGTCTTTATCAGCGTAAGGGATTCCACCGCTGGCCAGATAAGATGACATTTTTATAGCAGGGACGTTCTGACACATTTACAAAGTCCCGGTGCTTTCAAATCCTCTGAAATTTGTTTTTCCTTCCATGTCTGCTCAAGCAGGAGAGACACCAGCAGAAAGAAATCTTATCAGACTGCAAGTTAGTTACTTTCAGTTCCAATAATTGTAGATTTCAGAGTATCAATTTCTGGTGCTCCAAAGCCTGCCCACCTTCTTGCTTCTACAAATTGATTAAGCTTTTTATGTGTTATCACAGGAGCCTCTGGAGAGTTCTAACCCATATTTCAACCTTTGAAGAAATTCATACCCACGAGATATTTCTGCTGGACAATCTTCAAGGTCATTAATATAATGCTTGGAAATTTTCAGCTGCAAGTGGATTGAATCAGAAGCTTTCTCTATGTGCCTCCTCATAGCATGATTCAAAAAGTGTTTTGCCTTTTAAGTTCCTTAGAAAGTCAGCTTTTATTATATTTTCTCCGCACCTTTAAATGCAGGCAGCCGAGGGGATTTTATGACAAAGTATGATCAAATTGATACCATAAAATAATAACATAAACTAATCCAAGAGGGTATAAATTATAAATGGTGGCAGAAAAAAGTTGAAGATACATTTTTAAAGTTTTTTTATATGGTTCTATGCAAAAATATATCCCAGAAATTTTGATGGAAATTTAAATATATATAAAGATATAAATGATATGTATGTATTTATGTATATATTATATTACATATACTATATATTATATATGTGTGCATACACACATACACACGCATATGTATTTATATATATGCCACATAGACACCACCATAGAGCAGAAAGAATTTGGTGAGGGAAAGAAAAGATTTGGCCGTTTTTTACCATCGAAATGTCATCCTGCACCTAGAAATCTGAAAATGAAGCTGGCGGCGATGAGCAGCTGGGGAAGGCGTGGGTCGCCTGTGTTTGTACACTCACTCGCAGCGCAGGACACATTAGTAGCCAAGGTTGCCGTCATTCTTGGGTCGGTTTATCATTTAAAAATGACCTAAATGACAATGACAGATCAGGGATTAAATGTGAGTCTGGAAAACTAGGGGCCACACTTTAATTTCTGTGACCGTTCACATTGCAGAGAACAGAAACTTCCCAGAGCGCCCCCCACCGACTGCTGGGCAAGGCTGGGGACGGCTGGGGTTGGGGACGGCTGGGGATGGGGGGGGGGAGAGCATTTGAGACAGGAAGCTGTTCCCAGCTGCTTTGAGGGATGTCCTCATTCTGTCACATGAATTCAAGGCACTTCAGTTATCATGTAAATGTCTCAGCCACTCTTCTTTACACATTTCTAGACAAAAACAAACAAGGTTTAGTGAAAAAATTACTTATCAAAAACCACAGTGAACAATTGAATTAGATTTAAAAATTTGCTGAATTCAAACCTGCTGAAACAGGTCAAGTGACTTGACCTGGGGACAAGAATGGACCTTTTGTGGCCTTTAATGTCCTTGTGCAAAACCAGTGGCATTTATAACTTTTATTCTCTTATCTGTAATCTACCTGTTTTTCTGTAAATCAATGGGAATTTCCATAAAAATTTTGACATTCCTAGTCATTATTTCTTCAAATAATTTTTTTCTGACCCGATCTTACTCTCTTCTATTTCTAGGATTCCTAGAATGCCTGATATTGTCTCGCAGGTCTCTGAGAGTCTGTTTGTTTATTTTTTTCATTGGGCTTTATCTTCTTATTCTTCAGGTTGAATAATTTCTGTTAACTTGAATATACACTCACTGACTGCTCTGCCATTAGTCCAGACAGTGAGATTTTCATTATAGTATTTATTTTGTAAGCCTAGACTCTCTCTATTTGGCTCCTATATAGCCTTCCTATATATTTCCTTAGTGTTCTTATCTGTTGAATGATGAAGATAATATTTTCTTCAATTATTTGACTTTTTAAAAAATTTGATTTGATTCTTTGAACATACTTATTCTAGCTGCTTTAAAGACTTTGCCGCCTAAAAATCAACAGCTGGATCATCTCAAATTTCGTCTCTATTGATTAGATTCAAATTTTCCAATTTATGTGTACATCTAGTGATTTTCGATTGAGTATTAGGCATTTGGATTATTTGTTACTGCAGCTCTGGATTCTGTTACCTATCCCGGAAGAGTGTGTGGGCGTGGCCTCGTGCTTGCCCTGTGTGGGCGTGGCTTCATGCTTGCCCCCCGTGTGGGCGTGGCTTTGTGCTTTAGGTGTGTGGTTCTGGGAGCGCTGGATTCTTCCCATGCTGGTGGAGCTCCTTGGAATTACTGTCAAAACGCCGTCTTCTGCAGATCCTACCTGACTGGTTTTACAGTTTGTGAGAAGGGTCTAGAACAGCGCTTATTCTGGGATGCGGCCTGGACTCCTCAGGCGAGGTCTTGGCCTCTGGCATTAAGGAGGTGCTCGTGTGCTCGGTACTTACTTCCTCCCATCCCTGCTTGACCTCTTCTCTGTGCTATGTTGAGTCCTGTTCATTGACTCTCTGCTTTTGCCCTGCCAACGAATAGCCCAGCCCTCGGCCACAGACATGTGAGGCTTTCCAACATGGATTCCGGGGGTCCCTCTTTGTACCTCTTCCTCCTGTCTCACACCTCCTTACCCCACAAATTTGGGCCACATTAGCTGCTCCGCGTTATGATGTGTACCCCCGAAACTCGTTGAGATTGCTACGCAGTGCGCCGCGGTTGGCAACGTCCCCAGGCAGGAAACCAGGGGAATTTGGGGGTTCACTTCATGAGTGCCCTTCCTCTCAGGAACCCTGGCCGGGTGCGGTCAGTTGTTCTATGCCCGGAGATAACTGCCTCATATATTTTGCCCAACATCATGATTGTTTACAGCTGCGGGACTAATTTGGTACCAGTTATTCCAATATGGTTGGCAACAAATGGGCTTTAATACCTTTTAATAAGTTTCTTAAGTTGTTTCATATACACACTAAAATTCGATAAATAGAACTATGGATAAATCATGAAAGACAATTATGGTTATGGGACAGAGTGGAATTATTAAAGATACTGGCAATGTGTACGAAATAATTTAACATAATTCAGAGGTTGGGTAAACAGAAATGGAAAACGGTTATGTACTTTAATATCCTGACTTTTCTGGAAATAGAGTTCTATAGATATTATATAAAATTAAGCTTTCAGGATTTTAATATATTCTTAAAATTATAAATGCATAAATTTTATTCAGTGGGAGGCATAAAGGAAGGAAAAGTGAAAGTTATGAAAGGAAGCTCAATTCGTACTTTTTTATAAGGTGAACTCAGTAGATACTATATGAGATGGATAAATCTGGAAATGAGAGTATAACTACATTATTTTGTTATAGTGATAACTTACAGAAGAACCAAAAACACTGAAGCTATTAAAAGTGGCTACTTCTATGGGACGGAGAGGAGAGATTTATTTTAATTTTCATTTTTTTCTATGATTTGAAATTTCACTGATGTAATATTTATTTCCTTTCTTATTTATTTTACTGTACTAGTAGGTATTTACTCCATTAATTTTGCTCTATACAGCATTATATGTGCATGTATAGTTTTAAAATGTTTATTGAAAATATAAGAATGTCTGTTTTTTTATTAAAAATGTAAAATAATTAAATGAAATTCCAGCTGTGTTCACTTCTCAGCATAAGGGAGACACGTTCCGTTGATTCAAACTGCCGATTTGAAGCCGGGGTCGCCACACACCTCCCAGTGTACGTCCCTCTAATTCAGATTCACAGACTCCAGTACCTGAGGAAACCCCATAAATCTACTTAGCACCGAAACATTTTTACTGTGGGGCACCAAACATTTAGATTTTGAGAAACAGAAAAAAATACTAATGGAATTCATCACTTTTCAACTGGAATTTTGAAGACACAGACGGTGTGAATATCTGACTTCCTAGCCGTTGCTTTTTCTCACGCATCGCCTGGTTCCTTGCTCTTCCTGGAGCCTCTGAAATAATAATAAGAGAGGGATGAAGACTCAAGTGAAAATGTCTTTTACTGTGTGTCTGTCCTTGGCAGGGACACACAGAGTTCTGTGTTTACACCGAAGCTTTGAAAAGGCCGTTTAGAGTGAGCGGCTGAATTAAATGTGGCACACGGTTTATCGTCTGGCAACGCAGTGGGCGACTTCATACTTAAGTTGGCCTCTGCCGTTTATGGTTTGAAACTTGGGTTGGAAGTACAGGTTGTTGCTGAGATAAAATAGACTCTTTCCAGGCCTGATTAGGGAGTTTCTTGCTCCTGTTTTTTCCTTTTTCTTATGTTTTTTTTTTTTTTTTTTTTTTTTTTTTACTAAATGGGGAAAACAATAAAATCCTTGCAATATTGTGAAGCGGAAAAAAACAAGGCAGCTTCAGAGCTGCTTTCTCATTGCAGGAGAAGTGCAATTTTTTTCGGCAACTGCAAAGTCCTTTTGGGACAGATAAGAGTAACAGTGGAGAACCCAAATTCATGACGCCGATAATGACATTAAAAAGAACAGTTCTGTACACATTTCACATTGAGCCCGGGTCTCCATTTGCCTTTATTCTAATAAAGAAGATGTGCAAATATTCTGTCGTTTTCTCTGGGAAAAAGTAATCATACTCATAGACGGTCACAGGTCCATCCATCATTTCGTTATCTGAAGAGCAGGCTTTATTTGGCCTCCGGTGTCTGTCAGCATGCCATTACCTGAGCCTAATGAATGTCTAGGGCTCGGATAGTGGACTCTGGATTATTTGTACATTCATTACCACACGTAGCAACCCTAAGATAAAGTGGTACAAAAACTTGCAGCATCATTTTGCAGAAGAGTAGACCTGAAGATAGATTTTGGGGTGTTTTTTTTTCAAAAGGATCTCATGACAAACAGAAACATCCATGCCCAAATTATCTTATAGATACCAACCTCTCCTACTTTGCGGCTGGGCCTGAATTAAACCTTTGATGCTCAGTTTTGAAGAGCTAAGGATATACAATTCTAAATAAAAACAATACTAAGCCATAAAACAGAAAGCTTGCATGTATGCTAAAATAATCATGAGCTCTTTTCCAGGTTTTCTAACTAGAATTCTTGAGTAAATGCATTAAAGGGGTCTGCCTCTGTCCCTCTGTCTGTCCGTCCGTCTCTCTCTGCATATATTTTTTGTCTGAGTTTCGGATAAGCCAGTGCCCATCGTGGGTTAATGTCAATAAGCCGAAGGCAGAGACAGTAAGGTGAGATGAGACATTTCCCAGAGACGCCTATCTGGAAGCGCTGATAAGCCTCGGAATGGGGAAGAAACCCACAGTCGGTGTCCCCGCAGAGGCCTTCCTGCCTCGCTGTTCTCTCTCTGTGGATAGGGGTCTCTATCTCCAGAGGATCAGGAAATGGAATATAATCTATGGCAGGGTGCTCAGAAGGAAGCATGCAGAATGTCCACTTCAAGGTACAGATAGATAAAGACAGACATTTGTAAATAAGAGTCAGAGCTGAACAGGAAACGCTCAAGGGTTAGGCACAAAGGTATGCTTTTAATTAGAGAAATGCATCCCCAAGATAATTTTTTTTCCAAGCCTTTAATAAATCTATCTTTTTTCATTCCATCTTCTAGTTTTAGAACCGCTTTCTTTCCATTTGATACTATAAAAGTAATACGTGGACCTGGTTTAAAAGGCCCCGAAGCCCCTCGAATTAAGATTAAACATTAAAACACACTCTTGCGTCTCGATAGCTCCAGCCCCACTCTGCACATTTAATCACCGTTCATCGTTTTGTTTCTTGGGTAAATTTTATTCTTTTTGGCCTTTTTTTTTTTTTGGAAAACACAAAAGCATGTGATCAAAGCACAATACTGTTTGAGACTTGAATTTTTATCTAATTATCATAACCTGGCATCTTTGCCTTTCGCTTTACACCACTTCCTCTCTTATTTGATGGCGATTCAGAAGATGGGACTTTTACCATAATGCATTCAGCATTCGGGCCCTTTGTAGATTTTTACTGCCTCGAACGTCCATGTGTATACGTCTTTGTGAACTTGATCTGTATAATAAATTCCATGAAGTGGAACGGATGGGTTAATTTCATTTGAAAATAATAATCCCGTTTTATAATCCCACCCTTATAATCCTATCAGCGCTGCCCATTTGAAAGTGCTTAGTTCTCACCCCCTGGCCTCAATGGTGATAATTGTTTCCTAAATGCTGTTTCAATCGGCATTTCTTTAATTATAAGTGAAGAGTGTTCTCAGATTTTGGTGGCCGTGTTTATTTATTTACGTTTCTATTTGTTGCCTATGTTGATTTTTCTAATGGATTACCTTCTTTTTTTCCTGATAATTTGTATAGCACATTACCGCACACATTACAAAATTCTTTCTTAATCAAATATCTTTTCCTTAGATTTTTTTTTTGATTTGTGATACATTTTAAAATGTATACTATTAAATATGTGGTTAAATGGATTAAGTTTGTCCTTTTTTGGCTTCTGGATTGTGTATTTTGCTAAGAAACCCTTGCTCACTTCAAGATAATATTAAAAATGAAAATGGTGTCAATTTTTTTCTTCTAATAGTTTTATACTTTCATTTTTACACTTAAATCTCTGATTTATCTGGAAATAATTTTGATGAAAAAAAGAGAGGTAGGAATTCCAAATGTCTGATCTTTGATCTTTTCCTTATGGATTTGAAATGCCACCTTCATCCCATTTAAAATTCCCAGCTGTAGTTTATTTATACTTGGCCTTTTAAAATATTTCCTCCTAATTTCACGGCCTATTTCTCAGTCAGTACCAAATTGCTTTAATTTTTGCAGGTTTTGAATGCCTGTTAGTACTAATCTGATAAACTTAGTTTGTGTTCATTTCTCTTTTTTTTTGAGAATTTCTCTGATTTTTCTTGTATGTTGGTCTTTTTAAATGAACATTAGAATAATTCATCATTTTTGTCTCAAAAACCCCATCGGTATCTTGCTTGGGATCTCAATGAATTTACAGATTAAATCGGGAGAACGGTTATCTTTACAATATTGAATCTTTCTAGCCAAGTACAAAATGTATGTTCAAATTTATTCAGTACTAATTGTACATCTCTCAGTTCAAGTTTTCTTTTGCTATTGTTAACTTTTTGTCGATATTAAAGAGTATGATTTTCTCCTCTCTTTTGATTTCTTATCTGATTACTTGTCATATATACGAAAGCTATTGATTTTATGCATTAATTTTCATAGCCACTAAATTCTCACACTGCTTGTACTGGTTTTAACAGTTCCTTTCCTTGGCTCTTTCAGGTATATAACCATTATTTGCGAATAATAATAACTTTTATTTTTTTTGTCTTTTATCTCTCTATTGATATTTTCAGAATGAGACGACATGACTCTCTTGTTTAGGAACAGATAGGAACATGAAAACCCCGAGTGTCCCAGCGGCTGGTGCACTCTGTGGCCCAGGGACACCTCTCGGCCAGCGTGCAATGAGCAAGTCGACAGCGGCAGCCTAGCGCCGATGGGAGAAATGAATGCCTGCAGCAGCCCATCTGCCCTGGGCACCTACCGTGCGCCTGGCGCTGTTCTGCGTGCCTGGACCCAGCAGAGGGAAGCCGGACTCTCCGCCCGCCAACCGGGACGTGCCGCTCATGACACAGCGACTCCACGCGGAGGAAGTTGCACTTATTTCTATTCCAATGATGAGGGAACTGGACTCTCCGCTGAGCTCCTTTTAGGGTGCTGGACAGAAACCAGAAAAGATGCGCTCTTCATAAAGTTGACGGCCAGACGGGATGCAGAGGAACAGCTTAAGTGTTAATTTCGCGTTAGGGTTTCAGTTGAGTACTTACTTGGCCTTTGGTTCTTTATTTGTTTTCAGTCTTATTTTTGCATCTTGAAAGGTTGTGGAATTTTGTTGAATGTTGCGTTATGTGTCTAGTGAGATGATTATATGGACACGGGTTTCCTTCTGTAATTTGTGAGGTGAATAACATTAACAGCTTTGATAAAACTAAACTGTTCTTATATTTCTGGGATAAATCTTACTTTGCCAAGACATATTTTTTGATACATTACAGTATTCATTGCTTAATGCAGTACTTAGGATTTCGAGTCTGTGTTAATAAACAAGATAGTTCAATTTTCTTCTCTTCGGGTGCTGTTTGCTAATGTGTATTTCAAGGTTATTCTAAACTCATGAATGAGTTGGAGAGCTTTCTATCTATTTTCTAGAATAATTTACATAAGATACAAATTACCTGTTTTCAAGATATGATGAACTATAGAAAAGAAATAAAACTGTCTGACCCTTGGTCATTTATTTTGAGTGATGTGAGGAATGTTTGTGGCTGCCGTGTTTTTTTAATGGTTATTGCTAAATTCTCTTATGACGTCTGGATAGAGAAATAGTTCATAAAGAAGATATGAATACCACAACAATAAAATAAAATGGATAAATATGGGTGCATTAAAATTAGATGTATCTGTTTGACAAAAATACCTAATTTCATAAACAAATGTAAAAAATGAGCCGTAATTTGGTAGAAGATATTTATAACAGCTATGTGTTGAATCACGTCCCCTCCAAAAAAAAAGATGTTTTGAAGCTTTAAACCCGAGTACCTCAGAATGCGGCTTTATTTATAGATAAGGTTGTCCCAGACATAATCAGTTAAGTTAAGCCGAGCTCATCCTGGAGCGGGGTTGGCCTCTGATCCGGCATGACTCGTGTCCTCGGAGGAGAACTCTGAACTCAGACGTGGAAACACAGGGGGCAGGCCACGTGGAAACCGGGCAGAGGTGCCTGCTTCTGCCACCAGCCGCGGGAAGCCAGGAGCCGTCAGCGCTGGAAGAGGCAGGAAGGGACCGCCCCTCGAGGCAGTGCCGGGGCACGGTCCTGTGGGTGCCCTGACGTGACGCTTCCAGGAGCCAGGACCGCGAGGACGGCGTCTGCTGTTTTAGACCATCCAGCTTGTGAGGGCCGCCCTGGGCAACTGACGGCGACTTCCGAAGGCTCGATGTCCACAGTATTTGGAAGCCTATAAATGAATAAGAAAAACACAAGTCGCCCAAATGGACAATGGGCAAAGCATATAAGTTGGGAAATTGCGGAAGAGGAAATAAGTCATTAATATCTTAGGAAAACAGCTCACCTTCCTTAATCACAAGGGGATGTGAAGTAAAGCTGCAGGGAGGTATTTTTCCTACTCGTTAAATGGAGAGATGCCGGTAAGCGGGATGTCAGTGTTTGCAAGGGTGCGAGGAAACTGGGACCAAACGCTGCGGATGCGAGTGTGTTAGCTTCAAGTTACCATAAACTTAGTGGCTTAAAACAACACAGACTTATTATCGGATAGTTTCGGAGGTCGAGCGTCTGGAATGGGCCTCGCTAGGATGAGCTCAAGGCCGTGGCGGGGCTACGCGCCTTCTGGGCTCCGGCAGGACCTGCTTCCTCCCGCGCTCCAGCTTCGGGGAGCCACCCGCCCCCTCGGGCCGCCGGCGCCCTCCGCCATCGTCAGAGCCAGCGAGGCCAGCTGCGTCTCGGTCACGTCGCACTGCTTTGTCAGCCTGGCTTGCAGGGTAGGGGCTGGGCGTGGGGAGCAGGGGTGACAGGAGCCGGGTGCCACACTGCCTCTGGGGTGGCCGAAGGCCGGGTGGGCTCCGCCTTGCAGCCCCGCGCACCTGGCCACGCAGAGCCAAGCGGAAGCCAGGCCCGGCGGCCTCTGTCCCCGCCTGCGAGGAGAGCAAACGTGGGAGAGAACGAGTCGTGCCGAGCCACCTGCCGTTCCCCTCGGGCTCCAGCCGGGCCTCTCCGCCCTGCCCCCTCCCAGCCAGCCCTGCTCGCGGCCGCCGCGGGCCACCTCCTGCGGGCCGCCTCCTGCGGGCCGCCTCCTGCGTAGCCTGCCGGCTTCGGCCTGGGGTCACGAGCGCCCAGGCGGAGGCGGCGCGGGGGGCCCCGAGGGGTGCGCAAGGCCAGCCCGGCGCCGGCCCCCGCAGGAAACCGGAGCAGACGCGTTTCCTCCGCCTTTCTCCCCGCGCCGTGCGCGCGCGGGCGGCTCTCTGCCGGTCGGGACACCGCTGGCCCAGCGGAGCGGCCACTCTCTGCCAGGAGATCAGCCCCGGGAGCCGCCGGCCATCGGCCACCAGTTTCATGTAAATTTGCCGAGAGCTGCAGGCGAGGCGAGACCGTCCCCTCGGGGCTTCGCGCATCGTCCACACCAGTTAGGGACCACGGGAAACAGAGTGGGGGGGCCCATCCACCCTGGACAGGAATGTCCGCTCCGCCTAGAGCCGCGCTCAGGGGCCTGGTGGGGGTCCCTGCGCCCTCTGGCCCAGCGACTCCCGGATCACGGGTGCCGTGTCTGGCCTGCGCCCCACCATGGCCTGGGGCTCCGGTAACTTCCCGCTTGTCCCCGAGGCGCTCCAGGTCCCCCCGTGACGCTGAGGATGGACCCGTGTTCACGGGAGCTTTGGCAGTTCACGTCTGGCCCCGGGGCCCATGGTGACTCCCGGTCGGGAAGCCCAGCTGGCGGCTCCTGGAGACGTTTGGGGTGCAGGCGGTCCCCACGTCACCTCAGTCCCCGAGGGCGTTTCCAGCAGGGGACCTTCTTCCGCCTCCTGCTCCCGGGGGCGGACTCTTCGGAGGAGGCGCAAAAACCAAAGGCCACATTTATGTCCCCTCGTTTTGACTCTGGGCAGTTATTTTCCCACAGAAATAAAACTTCATGTGGCAGTTTAAGCTCCGTGCTGTTGAACTGTGCACAGCCTTCCACGTGAGTCTGTCGGCCAATGGCACACCCCCGGCCTGAGCTGCTGCCTTCCGCGACGACGTTTCTGATTCTTCTGGCAGGTCGTGAATAGTGACCGCGGTGTCCCCCGCCTCCCGGTCGTTCCTGGTCTGCACGCTCCTCCCTCTGCCCTCCGGCGCCTTGCTGGCAGGTCCTGCTGCCCGGGGCTCCCGGGAAGGGAGAGGTACCCTCCACTGGGTATCCTCGGGGCTGTGGGCTCTGCTTGGTGTGTTCCAGACCCTTCCTCGTGCTCGGCCAGGCCTAGGCGCGGCTCGCACCGCAGCCCGGTCCCGCTTGGAGGAGTTGAGACGACGTCTGAGCCCTCCTGGCCTGTTCTGTGCCTCCCGGAGGCTCCGCCACCCTCAGCTCACAGAGCACGAGCGACACCTGCTTCTCCCCACCCCTCGGCGAACAGCCTACCGAGGCGCGACCGGCTGTGGCCATCCCAGCCCCGCACCCACGGGACGTGACTGCGTCATGGCGATGTCCCCAGGTTCTCGCCGGCTCAGGATGCCGGGGACCCTGCGGGGGAGGGGCTGGGCGGGCACGTGGGGTCGGCTCCGCCTTTGGGCGCCAGCCGTTGCCTAGGTGCTCTGGACCGTCGGTGATGGTTCACCTGCTTCTTCCCACAGTCGCCCAGGAAGGGTCGTCGAGTTCCTTCTGACCCGTCCCACAGAGACTGAGACTCGGCGGCTGAGGCTGAGATGGCTTTAGGGGTAGGAGATGCTTTTAGAGGAGGAGCAGAGGACAGACTGCTCTCAGCACCCACTGTGGGAGGTGGCCGCTCTGGGACGGCGATGGCCGGGTCACCCTTCCACGTACCACATGTGGGCTCCCGGCCCTCACATTCTGGGAATGGGGTGGGAGCCTCGGGGTGTCACTTTCCTGCTGGGCACCCTCCTTGTACCCCACCCCTGGGCACGTGCTCTGCAAGCCGGACTCGGGCGCCTGCCTGGCCCCTCCGCGTGGGGCGCCCGCTCCGCCCCCACGCCTCACTCACGAACACTACACACCCGATGCTGTTTTCACTGGCCGACCTTTCCAGGACCTGAGCTGGTCCTGGGTTCCGACCCAGCCGGGTTCGACCCCCACTCTGAGCGTGTGCTCAGGGGGCTCCCAGTCCTGGTGCGGCTGCGGGAATCGTAGGCTCCCGTCGCCCGGAGGCCCCCTGCTGCGGGTCCTTGTGGACTCCCGGTTTGACCCTTCCAGCCCTGTGCAGTTTCTTATCTTCACCATACAAACAAGGACACTGAGTCTCAGAGGAGGGGGGTGCTCACCGGCCGTTGGGACCCTGCTGGCCCCTCCCTGCCTGTGGGGGTCAAGTCTGAACTACAGACCCAGGGCCGCCCCTGCTCGGTCCTCACCCCAGCTCTGTAGTCCTACAGAGCAGGGCGGATGCCCAGAAGGCTGAAGTCCCCAGCCCTCCGCCTGCCGAGGACATGCATGGAGATGCTGTGCGTGGCGTGTGTCCCCGCGTCCACGACCCGCCACGTGGACACTGCACGGCCCCCGGCCCGGCCTGGCCCCCCGGACAGAGCCTCTGCTTGGGTCCCGCAGCCTGGGCTCCGTCTGGGGCCAGCCCTGTTCTGAGTGCCACACCTGCGGCACCGTGACCACAGGTGCATGCGGCGTCATGGTCACAGCCGCCCTAACAGGGGCCCGTCCTGGGAGGGGCGGCCTCCTGCCCAGGCCTTTTTCTTTTCCCCAAAGGAGGCCCGCCGGTGGCCAGCGGTTCCTTATCAGCAGAGTGGGTTTTGAGGTCACTGGCCGGGCTGGACCGAACACTGAGGGAACACAGCCTGACAGAGAGACCGCGGCCTCGCCTGGTCCCGGCCCTCAGGGCTCCCTACTCGGCCGCGGTAGGTCGCGGGTCCGGGCAGCCTGCGTGGGCGCATGTGGGGCTGAGCGGCTAAGAGCAGGTTCCAGAGAGCAGAGTGCAGGAGCGGGGGAGGGGCGGAGATGGGGGGGACGGGGTGGGGGGTGGCGGCCCACGTGGCCTCTGGAGCAGCGGTCACGACAGCACGGCTTCAGACAGCTCACGGGGACCGCCTCGCAGTCCCGAGGGTCTGAAATCAGTTTCACCACGGTCCGGGTGCGGCAGGGCCACGGCCCCCCGGGGGCTCCCGGAGAGACTCCTCCCCTCCCGCGGTCAGCTTCCGGAAGCTGCCCGGCGCCGGGCCCCATCTGTCCACGCTCTGCACCTCCCCCTCTCCCTCTGACCCTCCTGCCTCCCTCTTCTGCCCAGATGAACCTTGCAATGACACGGGGCCAGCGGGGTTCCCCTCGAATAACCCCCGTCTCCGCGTCTTCGCCCATCGCGTCTGTGGAGACCCTTCCTGTTCGCCAGGGGAGGTGACGGGTTTTAGAGACAGGATGTTCACGCGTTCGGGGCACTTTGTTCTGGCCACGAAAAAGACACAGAAAATAGGAAGGTACTGGGGGGGTTGGGGAGATTGGGGGGCATCGCGGGAAGGGACGGAGAAGGCCTCTCCCCGGGCGCCGGCGCTGGAGGAGCAGCTGGGTGTCCGCTGTCGGCCTCTCCTCTTCCCCGGGGCTTCCTGTTCCTGTGCCTTGTTAATTCCTTTTGTTTGTTTTGTTGTTGTTCAGAAGTTTAGATTCTCTCTCTCTCTCTCTGACACACGCACACACACGCACATGCACACACACGCACACACGCACACACACGTGCGCGCACAAACACATGCACACACATACACGCACACACACACATGCACGCACACACACGCACATGCACACACACGCACACACGCACACACACGTGCGCGCACAAACACATGCACACACATACACGCACACACACACATGCACGCACACACACGCACACACACACGCGCTCACTGAAGAGCGCGCTATCTCTCTTTCTGTTTCCTTTTCATCTGGCGTTTATCGAAGCTGATGGAGTGGACCGGACGGGAACACCCCAGGGTGCCGATGTGCCACTTAACATGTCACACATCCATTTAGAAAAAAACGTGCTCATCGCAGCACGCGTGGGCCTGGCCCCCACACCCTGGGGTCTCAGACAGAGTGGACCCCCCAAGTCCGGCCTCGGAGGGCCAGGCCTGTTTCCCCACTGCAGAAACGGCGAGTCCCAGAGAACAAGGCCATTAAGCAAAGTGACCGCAAGAGCAAAGGGGAAGTGACAGCGGCCGGCGAGTCGCGGGGAGAGGCCGCCTCGGAGGCCTCTTAGAGAGCGGACACCCGCGGTGAGGCCTGGGGGGGCGCGAGGTCGGGGTGCCTTCAACGATCAGAAATCCTGCAAATCTCGTCTGCTGTTTTCCCGTTAAAATCCTACTTTAAGTGTGTCGTGTAACTTTGTGGTGGCAGAGAACATGACTTGAGTCTTCTGTTTTTTAATTTGGAGACACAGCAATTTAAGAGAAACTGAAGACCACTCCCCAGTCATTGAAGCAATCCAGGCCTTTCTAAAAGTTTCTATTTTCGACGCGTGGCCGTTTGGGGGCACGCGGGCTCCAGGGTTTCGGGCTGACCCAGTCCACGAAACGCCCGTGACTCTGCTGTTGCTGGGCACGCCCCTGAACCCTCTGCCGTCCGACTCTGACTTGAATTTCACAGAGCACGAAAATAGGTTTGTGGTGAAAAGCCCACGTCGTCCTCCTCCGCCCGGGCCGGAAGCTCATCGAAGGCAGAGTTCCCGCCGCTGGCCTGTCACCCGCATTCCCGGCTCCCACCCGGGGGCGCAGACGTGCGCCAGGGAGCCCGGCGGGCGGGAACGGGAGGACAAGGCTGAGGCGGGGTGCCGGGGCAGACCCGGCCGGGGCTGTCACCACAGCAAGCTTCCCCGTGGCTGCGGCAGGTGAGGGCAGCCTCGGGGATCGTTCACAGCGACGGCGTCCAGGATGCGACTCGGGGTACCCACGGGAGCCGGCAGGCCGCAGCCTCAGGACACTATTCGTGTGCAGTTAGGGGCAGCTCGCGGGCTGCGCCAGTCACCCCTGTGTGACCAGAGCTGTTTCTGTCTGCGAAGACCCTGCCCCCAGGCGCGGTGGCAGGCGCGGTGCCAGCACCCGGAGCCCTCTGCCAGTCCTGGCTTCGCGCCCAGCGGAGACAGCAGGAGGCAAAGTTCACCCTGGAGGGGGGAAGAAGCAGTGCCGGGGGCCTCACCCAGGTCGCCTCACCTGTGGAGGCGCCGGGCAGGTAAAAGGAGGCAGAGCCGCACCTGCACCCGCTCCCTCCTTGGTCAAGTCCTTCTGCCCTCTGAGTGGCGACACACATCCATTTCCACTTAAATGGCTCACCTGACTGTGTACCCCGTGACGCAATGCCCCCCCCCCATTTTGGCGACAGGTGTAGTATTTCACCTCTGTGGCATCTTCCACACCGGGAGACTAATGCAGGGGACACATGTTCAAGTCATTTTCCCTTCCAGCTTTGTAAGCGGCCAGGCAGCCGTTTAAACTGTGGGTTTTGTTTTAAAAGGAGTTTTGGATTGCAGCTAATGGTTGACGGAACCTCTTCAAAGCCGTTAGCACCTACTCGTGTGGACCAGCGGGAGTGTTTCATCGCACGCCCCTCTGGGACGCCCGGAGGTATGAGACTGGACTTGGGTTTTCAACTGCGCCGGATCTTGGCCAGTCCTCGGAAAGCTGAAATGAAAAAGCGAAGACTTAGCAGAAGATGGATCCTATGCGATTTTAGCGAAGATATGAGGCGGGATTTGCAGTTCTGCTTGAGGAACAACTTTAAGAACATTGTTTCTTTAGAAAATCAACTCAGATCTTTAAACAACAACGAATAAGGAAAAGGGTATGGTTTCCCACTCAGCTGGCTAATTAATACAAAAATACGGAAAGGAGGCTGCTGGAGCCCACGCCCCAGGGGCGCGTCCGTAAAACAACAGGCCCTTTGAGGAGACGGGGCTGCATCGGCGCGCGGGGTGCGGGGCCTCTCCGGGCCTGTGTGCAGCGTGTCCCGGGGACGCTGAGATCTGTGTGTCTGCAGCAAGAAATGCAAGTTCGGTTTGCGACCAGGGCTCAGAAGCAATGAGAAAAAATTACCGGTAACTACGGTGCGTGGCCCGAGTGCGGAGCGTAAGAACTGGGGACCCTGGTGGGCCCTCCGAGTGCCTCTGACAGTCCCCCGGGCCCTTCATCATTCACCCGCCGCAGGGCCCTCTGAAGATGCTGGACTGCCACCCCTGGGCACCGTTCCTGGACGGCCGGGGGCCCGAGGTCAGCGCAGCCACGCCACTCCCCCCGGGCCCCGCGGTGGCCGATGTCCCCACGTCCCGTTCTCCGCGACCTTCGGGGATGAGTCCGTTCCGTGTACGTGACTCAGTGGCCGCTGGTCACAGAGTCGATCACATACGGAATTAGAGCGAGCGCGGTAAAGGCTGGGAAGGGACAGTAGAAACGAACGAGCTGCTGACACACGACGACGCGTGTGACCCTCAGAATTCCGCGTTGCGTGAAGCGGACACGCGTCCCCCCGCTTACGAAAAGCGGGCGCTCAGCCGAGGCCGGTCCGCGTCGCTGAGGGAAGAATGGTCCCCGGGGGCGCAGCGTCGACCGGCAGGGGCGGGGACTTTCTTGGGGTGCTGGGTTGGGGTCGCACGGGCGTGTGCCTAGGAGAACAGCCGCTGCGTTCTGGGGCGCGACTCGTTCACGCTCCTCTCTGTCGCCTTCCCCCCCCCCCCCCCCCCCCCCCCCGTGCTGCAGAGGTGGCTACGAGTTGCTCTCAGACTGAGCACAGCCGAGTAGCCGCGTAACCGAGGCTGTCATTTCCCCCGGTTCTGCAAAATATCCTCATATGAGAGTTGAATTGGTGGAGAATTTTTTTTTAAGTGTGCTTTAAAAAAACATAAAATAATGAGATTTTGAATGGTTGGTTTTGAGCTGCACATTCAAGAAGGATACGGCTGTATTTTTTAATGGAGTCAGTGAAGTTTCAAATCGAATGGATATTCACTGTAAATAAATCATTCTTCAATTCCTTCAATGAAATTAATTTCGCATTTCTATTATTGCCTGCAATTTGATAACTGCTAATGTTAGTCCAGCAAATATCATTTGGCTAATGAATACAATCATTAGTGTTGTTTTCATTTTACAGTAGACCATTATTTTTCTCTTCTTCATCTGAACGCATATAAAGTTGCGATAATTTGGTACCTTTCCCTATGGAGTCCAACCGTCACAATCTGCTTCTGACACCCACCTTGCCCCACCCAGATGTGGGCACCCCCGGAGAGAAACATCTGGGAGAGGTTCTTCGGGAGAGAGGTTGCGTTCTTGCCCAGGCGGTCCGCCGACAGGAAACGGGGAGCAATTGTCCGCACCCCACTGCATCAGCATTTCTTACTGAGTGATTTCCAAGCGTCTGACAACCTCTGTGGCCCCAGGGACCGGCGCTCCCATGAGACTCTCACGCCCGGAGATCTGAGGTGGAGCTGAGGCGGCTGCAGATGCAGATGAAGCTTCACTCGCTCTCCCTGCCCTCACCCCCTGCTGTGCGGCCCGGTTTCTAATGGGCCTCTCCACAGCCCCGGGGGTTGGGGACCCCTGGCCTAGAGGTCAGAATTGTCCTCCTTGGAGATGAGCGAGAAGTTCAGCTGCGGGAGGCAGAGGTGGCGTTTCGAGGGAACGTGTATGGCCATGGAGTGGCCCGGGGCCCTCTGGGAGAGCTTCTGTCCTTCGGGGACCCCCCTGGATCATACGGCCTCTGATTTTTCCAGTCACGATCATGTGAGAAAAAAACACATAAACTAAACCTAAAACGCGGGGGTTGCTTCTCGTCACTAATTGCTGGACTCATTCATTAGGCTTCCTGGGCAGCGAATCGTCTCTCCTGCGGACGGGGCCCCGCACCACCCAGAGGTCCCGGGAAAGGGGCGAGGAGGGGGATGGGCTGGCCGAAACGCAGCGCCAGGGCCAAGGGCGACGAAAGGGTTGCAGGTTTGGGACAGTGGGAGGGGCGTGAGGTGCTGGAGCCAGGACGATGAAGTTCTCCGGGGTCAGGTTTAAGTCTGTCCCCAGCCTGGTGGCTTGGAGGGTCACAGGGGCCTGTCCAGCGGCTGGGGGACGAGCGGGTGGCCGTCGGAGGCAGAACCAAAGGATGCCCATGGCGATGTCTCTTCTGGGCCTGCTTAACATGGGGACACTTCCAGAAGAGGAGGAGCTGGCAGAGGAGGGTGCGGTAAAGGGCCACGAGCCAGCAGGGCTGGTGTCCGCTGGCACTGACCCTGCCCGAGGCCAGGAAGGCCCCACAACATGGACACTTGAAGGAGCAGCTCTTGGGAAAGGGGAGGGTGACGGGGGGAGGGGTCGCAGTCTGGGAACCGCACGGAGAGACAGGGGCACCGGAGCCCAGGCGGCCGGAGCCGACCCACTTCCCAGGCGGCTGGGCTCGCTGGCCGCAGCTCACGCCTCCGTCCAACCAGCCCGCGAAATCTGCAGGATCAAGCACACCGTGATGGCTTCTCCTTATTGACTAACTCCCGCGGCAACGGCAGCAGAAATATTAAGAAAGAAGAAGAAAAAAGAAGAAAGAGGCTACCTCTGGATATTTAGCAGATGAAGCATGTTTTTAGTTTCAGCTTTCTAAATTTCAAGAATCAAAGGAGCTGGCTGCCCGAGCCTCTCTGTGACGACCCGCTGCTGGCAGCGAAGCGGAGGCCGTCCGGGGAGGCTGCAGATGACATTTGCAGACCTCCTGGGCTTTGGTTTTGTTGAAAGGGACAAGCGACTTTGTCTCGTTTAACCCCCTCCGGCTTACAGCTTTGCAAGCGCCAAATCCTTTCTGGAAGACGCTCCGTTCGCGCTGACGCATGGCCTCCAGACCTCGGTAATATTTTAGAGCGATGAAAAATCCTCACTCAGAACAGAGCTGCTGTTCACTGTGGAAAAAATGATATTCTGGGACCCGGCGCGATACCAACACCATTATTATCAAAGCAGATCCATTGTGAAATCTCCTGTTATGTGGGAAACTGCCGAACGCATCATGCGACTCCACTTATTAAGAGGAAAATCAATGGTAGCAGAAGCGGTTGGATCACCCCGTGGTCTTTACGCGCATACATCACCAAACGTCATCTAAACAACGGAGAGTAAATGAAACAGCAAGTCAAACGCTGCTCGCTCTTTTCAGGAATTCTATATGTGAGGACTTCAAGCGGGTGGGTGTGTGTGCGTTTATGAAAAGATACGGTTCTTGGCCTTATAAACACAGAAGACTTTTGACTTTTTTTCTTAGCATTTAGTTTTTTAAATGCATATTTAATGTAGAATTTTTTTACTTCTTTGAGCCTCTTGCCCAGGCCATTGTCACCCTCAGTGAGAGCAAGCTCCTGGTAGACCTGGCCCCTGTTGGCACTGGGCTCTGTCCGAGCAGCAGGACACTTGAGCAGCCCTGGTGGCCCTGAACTCGTCGGGGTGGCCTCCTCACAGCCACATGTCCGGGGCAGAGAGCTAGGGCAGGAACATTTCGAGTCTGTTCATCTGGATTCAGGATTCACAGCTCATGGGCTTTTTCGTTCTTCTAGATGTTTTGGGGCATGCGGGGGTCCCCTTCTCTGTGTCTCCCTCTCCTCACCCTTTCTGGGGTTAATCCGTGCCTCGACCGCCATACGCTGCCCGTTTGCTGGTCATGGTCCCATAAGGCTCCAGCACAGACAGAGGATGCAAGAGCCCTGGACCGGGAGCATCCTTGCGCTGCCCGCCCCATCGGGCGATGCTGGCACGACTCGCCGGCACCTACGCCCCGCCACGTGATGGGCATCAGATCTTTAAAACTATTTCAAATGTATTTTCATAACCTATAAATCCTGCCGTCCTCGGGCTCCTGGCTGATGGGAGCAGTGGGTTTCAGCGCCGCGGGGGAGGGGCCGGCACGGGCGGCTAGGAAAACAAAGTCATTTTTCAGTTTGACTGGCAAATAGGATTTGTGAGTCCCCAGCAAGCAAAGGCGTTGAAAGGCGTGCGTTGCTGGCAGAGGGGGGGTTAGTAAATTCCTGTCGCTGCCACGCAAGGGCTCGGCCTGAGGGATCAGACCAGAGCCTTCCTGCAGGGCCGGGGTGGAGCTGCTCCGGGCGGGGCATGGGAAGTCTCCATCACACAGGAACTAAGAGGAGAGCCACCTGTCCCGGGCTGCAGGTGTGTGGCAGGGGAAGGCCGATCCGGGTGGGCCAGGGTGTGAGATGCCCGTGTCCTGGGAGTCCCCTTCCGTGGGCCTAGAGCTGGCTGCGATGGCATTCCGGAGCATGGGGACAGTGGCCTGCTTTTCTGGCCATCTCCTGGGGAAGGCTTCAGGCCTCTCCAGAAGCCTGGCAACTTGACCCAGAGCCTCACGCCTCCTCTCGGGGCGGGGCAGCGTGACCAGGGGGGTGAACCGGAGGCAGGACCCCTGGGTCTTTCTTGCCAGCGCAGGGTGCATAGGGCACCCCAGACTCGCCAAGACCTGAGTGGGGGCGTGCCCAGGAGATGCAGCGAGCAGGCCGCCGGTCCACAGAGCGCCAGGGAGCCAGGGTCCCGGACTCCAGCAGACCCCGGGTCAAGGACAAGCCCAGCTGCACCCTCTGCAGCTGGAGCGGGAGCCCCGGCCCCTCCCACCACCCGCCCCGCCGCACGCACACGCATGCGCACAACACGCGGGCTGACGCGACGCGCGTGGGTCCGCGAGCGCCGAGCGCCCCCGGAGGAGGAGGCCTGTGTGGACGGCCCTCCGGCCCGGCGTCCGTGGAGGAGGAAAGGCGTCAGGCGCGTCTTCTCCGCTCCTCGTGTCCCGAGGGCCTGCGAGCCAGGCCGTGGCCCTCCCGCCGACGTCCACGTCTGCTCGGCGCGGTCACTCGCCGCGGAGGAGCGGCTGCTGCGGAGTGTCCCGCGGCTTCGCGACGCCTTCCCACCCGGAGCAGAGCGGAGGCCCGCGGCGCGTCCGTGCCCGCAGCCGGCGTGGCGGTCCTGGTTTTGCAGAAGTCGTCACCCCCACCCCCCCACCCCCCGCACGCAGACCGAGTCACGGCGGGAGGGGCCCCGCGTCGCCCCCGCTGAGCGGCGTGGCCCCCGCTCTGCTCAGGAGCGGCTCGCGCTGCGCGGAAGCCGGGGCGCCCTGAGGGGTGCCGGCCGCACAGGAGCCGAGGTCCTTTTCTTCTGCTCTGGCTCATTTAGGATCAAGGGCCGACAACTGGGGCTTTGATCCCACTTACTCAGGCGATGAAAGATCTAGGTGTAGAAACACGCCTTCCCCCCGCCAAGTCTGACGCACACGCGGGGATGACCCGCGGTGACCGCCCTTGCCAGGCAGGCAGCCGGCACGTGGACGGAGCGGCCCCCCCTCGCCCCACAGGGCGCCCGGTTGTCTCCGGGCCCGGCGAACCCTCCGAGCACCGACCCGCCTGCGTTAGGCAGCTTGAGTTTTCACCGGAAGAGAAGAAAGAGGACCCTGCGGTTTGCATTCTACATGTCGCCGAAGCGCGCGGTGGCCCCGGGGGACAGAGGGGGGCGCGTGCAGGACCAGTTCGCTCTGCCGCTCCGAGCGCTGGCCCCGGGCGGCCGAGGAGGGGGCGCCTTGGCACAGACAGGTGACCCCGCGGGGGAAGCAGGTGGCTACCCGCCTCAGGGCGCACGTGGCACGTGCCCCGCGACCTGCAGGGGACCCCGGAGACAGTGACTCTGGCCTCCCCGTCCCCGTCAGGTGGAAGGCTGGCCCGAGCTGTTCCTTCTGCACCCACAGACCTGGGCCACCCGGGAACAGTTGAGGATTCTGTAAGAGTTACATGGAAGAATTGGTTGTTTCGGGGAAAAACTTAAAGAAGAAACAGCTTCGATGGGCCGCACGGCAACTGTCAGAGTGAGCGCGACCGCGCGGCGGGGGGCGGGGCGGGGCGCTGCACCCCGCGGTCTGAGGGGGAAGGGCGCATGGCCGCTCCCCTGTCGGCGCCGGCTCCCCAGGGCTGTGGGGACACCCGGGCGGCGTGAACCCGCGGTCACGCCCTCCCCCGGCCCAGACGCCCGCGCGCGGGGCATGGGCAGCCCGGGCCCCTGCAGGCTCCGCGGGCGGGTCCCTCCGTGCCGCCTCCTGTTCCCGGGGTGGCCGGCGGTCTGTGCCGTCCCTCGGCTGGTGGCACGTCGCGCCGACCTCCGCCTCTGTGCTCACCGACGTTCTTGTGAAGGCTGCCGGCCGTTGTTTTAGAGCCCGCCTAATCCAGGTGACCTCGTCTTAACTAATTTCATCTGCGAAGACCCTATTTCCAGAGAGAGTCACAGTCTGAGGTTCTGGGGGACGTGAATTTGGGGGCTCAGTATTCCACGCCGCTCGCCTGCGTCACTGCTCGGTGAGGGTTCAAGTGGCCTGGAGCCAGGGTCCACGCTCTTTCGTGGGTCTTTGCTCAGAGGCCCGCGTCTGACTCGGGCTACGAAGGCGGCATGCTCGGGTTTCGGGGTGCGCGGGATCCACGGGATGACCCGGCGTCTCCAGCTCCCCTGCGGCTGCTCTTGCTACACCTCCCTCTCGCTTCAGAATCCCAGCTCTCTGGTCCCCACCAGTGACGTCCTTCCCGCTAGTGACGTCCTTCCGGCCAGTGACGTCCTTCCCGCCAGTGACATCCTTCCCGCCTCGGCGTCCTGCGGCTCCCGCCCACGCTGCACCGAGACCAGACGAGGTCCGCAGGGGCGAGCTCGCCCCTCGGAGTCTCAGCTTCGAGCCTCCACCAGAGCAGACCCAGGTCCTGGGCCACCGAGACCTTTTCCTTTTCGGCCTGTGACCCTCTTGGGCCTCTGCCTTAGTGGGAAATTGAGCGACTGCTGGTAGGCGGGGCCTCACGCGGGAGCGGCCACCGCACACGCTTCGTGCGCCCGAGCGAAGAGGCTGGTCTGTTTGTTAAGAGGAAACGTCCGGGGCAGTGAAGACAGATCGCGGGGGCAGGCCCCCGGACCAGCCGGCTCCCTCCTGCGGGGACCGTGACCTTGACCTTGACCATGACCTTGCACCGCTGGCTCCCGTTGTCTGCACCTCTGCCGGGCAGGGTGGACCGTTTCACTCCGCCTCTGCCCCTCAAATCCCTTAGGAAAGTGAGGATCCTTCACGTTTTAAAAAACTCCACTCTTCATAACTATTAATTCGTGGTACACGATGGGGCTCCATTCCATCTGAAAAGCTCAGAAAATAATCAGTCTCCACTTGGAAAGATTTCCCACATTTCTCCCCCGGCACGACCCTGAGGGTTTGGGAAGGTGTTTGCTGCACCTGTGCGTCTTCCGTCTTAGATCTATTAATGTTTTATTTCATACTCTTTGCTCCAGGACCTCACGTTGCCGGGGTGACACTGGTCTCCTCCAGAGGCAGCCCGATGCCCGTCGGCCAGGCTGGGGGCGAAGTGACCTTAGTCATGGAATGTGCCGGTTGGGAGCTTGAAACGTGGGGCCCAATGCAAGAGCTTGACGTCCAGGGGCTGGGGTCTTAGACAGTTGCTGACTTGTAAGATCATGCATCCCGAACATCATATATCAGAAATGTCTACAGTACATCGGGCAACAGATATAAAGGCCAATGTGAAGACCAACTTTTTAAATAAAGCTGGGCAGTGTGGTGTGAAGTAAACAGAGGGAGTTTCTGAGAAGCTGATCGGTAGTCACGAGTTTACAAGGATGGGGACCGACAAAATTGGGTGCTGAGAAAAATATGGGGGAGTTCTTTGAATTTTTTTTTTTTATTTGCTAATAAACATTCAGAATTGCTTGGGATTAAAGAGCCATTATGCGACACTATTCATGTCCTCTTTGAACCTCGTTAATTCTGTGAGAGAGGAGCAATAATCTAGCAATGACATGGTCACAGACAAGCAGCCCCAAACAGAGATGGCCGGGACGCCATGTGGAGTTACAGCAACCACAACAGCAGCAAGCAAATAGCCTGGACAGGGCACTTCTCCCTGATACAACTCTTCACCTGAAAGACAGCATTTACCCCCAAACCGAGAAATAATCACAGACGAAGGTCACAGTAGAATGAACCGCAACTTGGAGAATCTGATGCCAGGGGCGGGGCGGTTAAAAGAAGGCAATAAGAATGAAAGCCGTCCACTATGACAACCCCAGGCCAGCGTCCCCGCCCACCCCCGCCCCCCAGCTCTCTCAAGCCGGAGAGTGGCCATGGGTAGCAGAGCCAGGATTGGAGGCCTGGATGTGATGATTTACGAGGGATGCATTAAAGCAGTTCCTTGGTTAATAAGGACGCCAAGGAATACTGGCTCTTTATATGTGGGTGAAGAATATGCCCAAAGATGAATATACGGTAATAAAATGAAGTCCGCGTAAAAATTCTGCAATGAAAAAGAAAAGGCAAGGATATAACATGCATTAGAAAGATGAAGAATACACTTTTAAATAAGGTGTAGCTCGGTAAATGAAGAAAAATTTTAGAAACTTAGAGCTTTGCATTCTCAAGGGTATTAATGAAACAGCAACTGTGTAAACAGAGATGAAAGATCAGATAATAAGACAAGAAAAGATAATGGGCAACTGCTTGATCCAGTAAGTTTAAGGAAAAATAAATATTATGGCATCAATTGGAGGCTAAATATAAGCTTCAATGAGCAGAATCAATAATATACAAAAGCAAATTAATGGGCAAAAGACACGCTAAGAAATATCATTCTTCTGAGACAGAGGATCAAGAAATCGCATTAATTAAAAAAGAAGACTGTAAATATACAAGACGACAAAGGTGTATCAGAAAAAAGGGAGCGAATAAATTGAATTTGCTGCTTGACGGTGCTCAGCGGGGCGTGATGGGAGAAAGGGGACGACATGACCCACTCGGCAACAGGGTCACGTTAGCGGGCCTGGCGTGTGAGAGCGGTTCCCGTCGCACGCCGAGACAGGGAGAAACCGGGTCGCCCCTAACGGAGGCAGCGGGAACAACAGCCCCCAAACCAGAACCGCAGGCCGGCTCCCGGGGGCGCTCGTCCTGATTAGACTCCAGTGGACGGTGGAGGCGCAAGCTCAGTGTTTCCGTAAAAAGTGACGCGTGGGCCCCAAACATTAAACCCGGGCATGTTGATGTTTATGTATGAAAAAATGGAAAGAAATGCTTAAATATGTATGAACGCACGAGGTAGATGCATTAATTACTGACTCACTAAATATTCACAGAGGCAGCGGGTCCTCAGTGGGTGACCAGAAGGGGAAATCTTATTTGATGAAAAGAGCGTAAACTCCGGAGTGGAATTCGTCAAAGTGCAAAGGACCCAGGAAGTACGACCGACCGAGCGTCTGAAAATACACATTCAAAACTCAGTGATTCTCGCTGATGGAATTCTAACCCGAATTTAAATGTCGTAGTTCTCGAGAGCGGAGCGGCGTAAACATGCGGTGGCCCCTCCCCACGCTGCAGGGGCTGTCATTGTTTATTTGTGGCCTCGGTAAATGGAGTGATGTAGGTTTTGAACAAATCATTTCAGTTGCAAAAGTCGTCACTATTAAAGTTAAAGATAGGCCATCTCCCACGAGTACTCACTTGGAGCAAAACAGAAGAACAGAAAAGCCTGGACCTTAAAACAACCACGCTGACGCCAGGGACAAACACCACCAAACCAAGTCAAGGAAGGGTTAGAAAGACGCTTTAGAAACGGGAACAGTGAGTAAATGGGCTAAGTACACCTATTAAAAGGGAAACACTCTCAGATTGGACCAAAGCAGCAATCAGATGCCTACTGAAGACATACTTAACACGAATCAACTCAGTCTTTAGTTTTTTGAATCTTTCTGAGTCAAACACAGAGCAGGTAAATATGAGCAAAAATGTACAGTCAAATTGCGTTTAAAGCTGTAGACATCGATAGTGGTCTTCCTGATCAAATAGACAAAAAAAGGGGGATAAAAAGAATTAAACATTACAATTGGTAAGACTGTGTATCAAGAAATCTATGCATCAAACACCATACTCTGGATGGGTATGTATTATCAAGAGAAGGAAATGTGGATTCTAGAAACTTCATTAAGAAGAAGCAACAGGACCTGACCAGGGGCTCAGGAAAGGGGAGGAGGGGACGGGCCAGCGAGGAGAGCAGGGAGAGGCAGGTGCGGAATGTTCTTCACGCAGGAGGATCTGAGAAAAGCGAGCCCTTCAGCCGGGGCACGGCGTCACCGCCCCGGGCGGCTGCAGAGCCCAGGCGTCCTGCTCGGCGCCGGTCCACGCTGCTGAACCCGCACGCCGGCTCTGCCGCCGACCCTCTCGTCCTGGGAGGCTGCGTGTGGGAGGACCGCGTTCATCCTCGTTGGGCCGACGTGAACTGTGAACCGTTTTCATTTGCCGGGAAGATCTATGCTGGTCCCCGAGATAACGGCCAAATGCGGAGGTGCACTGAGGGGTTTCAGCGGGAAGAAGGCGCCGTCCACATCAGGCGGTGATGGAGTCAGATCGGCTTCCGGCGCCCGGAAAAGCAGCTGCCGATGCTGCTCGTCCACTTCGTCATGGAGATGCCCTGAGCGGTGGCGGAGAAATGGTTTTTTACCCGTCATTGCGTTGTGCAGGAAAAGGCGAGGTTGTGTGAGAACGCATCAGCTTCGCGCAGGCTAACGGTGTGGAATCTGCCCACTTTGGTTCAGTTGAGCTATTGCATACATTTCCCATGATTTTTATTGACGTTCTCCCTTCTGCAGCTCTCGGAATGCAAGAATTCTACTATATCCATTTCATACTGACTTTTTAGCAAGAGAGTAAGAGCGGATCTTAAGTCGATGATAATCGTGTCTATGTTTTATGGGGTCGAAGGGGCTGGCGATGCTTAGTATGCACAAAGACCAAACGAAATCCTTAGCTTTAGCCTGAAAGGACTCCGGCCTGCCGGTGCCTGCCCCTCACGTCCAAGAGGAGACGGATCACAACTGCATTTTCCCGGGGAAACATGCTTTTCGTAAAGGCGCGTCCCATTTATCGCGGGAGGAGAAAGCTCTGGGTCTTCTGCTGTGTGCGAGAGAGCCGCCACGGCCTCCTCCGGTGTTTCGAAGCGTGATGTTTCCACGGCCACCATGTTTTTCTCCTTCTACAGAGATATTTTACGACGGGTCCAGGCTCGGGGCTGCCGCTGGGCCAGCGAACAAACAGGTCGGGGCCGAGGGAGGCGGGGTCTGAGTGAGGGCCGAGGCCCTTTTGTTGGGAGCCCCTCTGCGGGAGTCGACGCGTTTTGTCTTTGTATCATCAACCTGCATTTTTTTTTCTTTTTAAACATTTTTTTGTTTGTGTGTTGTAAAATAGAATGACACAAAATTTCTCATTTTTAAGTGCACAATCTAGTGGCACTAGGTACATTCTCGATGATGTGTAACCATCGCCAACGTTTCCAGAACTTTCCCAAACTGAAAATGTGTCCCTATGAAATAAGGACGTCCCACTGTCTCCTTCCGCAGCCCCGGTGGCCGCCACCGTACTTCTCGTCTGCGAATGCGCCTGCTCCAGGTACCTCACCCAAGTGAAACTACGTCATAGTTTTTACTTTTGATTCTGACTTATTTCACTTAGCATAACGTTTTCGAGTCTCTTCCATGTCGTGACCTGCGTCCTAACTTTATTTCTCTTTATAGCTGAGTAATATTCCACGTAGGTATGTGCACATTCTGGTCGCTTCTGCCTTCCGCCGTTGTGAATAACGCTTCCGAGAGCGTCGCGTGGACCGTACAGGCGAATTGCCGGCTGGCGCGGTGCCTCCGCGTCCAGGTGTTCACGGCTCCAGCAAACCGTCCCCGCAGCGGCCGCCTGAGCTCACGTGAGTTCCCACCGCCAAGGGGTCCACGTTCCGACTTCTCCACACGCCGGGCGGGGCTCGTTAGGCTCTGTCTTCCGTTTGTCACTTTTTGATACCAGCCACTCCAGGGGGTCCGAAACGCCTTCGCACCGCGGCTGGGGTTTGCGTCTCACTGACGGCGAGCGACAGCGAGCATCTTTCCGTGCGTCCACGGCCGTACCTTGCGTCTTCCTTTCAATTACAAGTAAATGGGAAACTGCACCCAAGTCCTGCTCTTCGCCCAGGGTGAGTCCCCCGTTGTCCCGCCTGAGACCCGAGGTGACAGCATGGACCCCGCCCTGCATGGGGGCAGGAGGTGAGGCTCGTGTCTCCCTGAAGAAGGTGGCGTTGGCGGCGCGCGGCCCAGCCAGGGGCCGAGAAGGCCGTGCCTGCCCCCTGCAGCAGGGCGTGGTGGCGAGCTGTCCCCCCGTCTCGGGTCTGGCCAGTGGGACGCGGTCCTCGGGCAGGATGGCCGCCCGGCTGCAGTGCCGGGCATGGCGTGGCTTGGGCTGGCATGAGCCTCGTCTGCTCAGTGCGGCTCCCACCGGATGTCACCGCAGGGGTCGTCCCCGCCTCCGGGCCTGGGACACAGAGCGAAGGCAACGGGGGGGGGGGGGGGGCTCATCTCCTTCAGAGAAACCGCCTGGCCTGGTCCCGCCCTGTCTTCTCGGGCCGGGGTGGGGGTGGGGTGACTTCCACATTCACAGGGCAGTTAGGACAGGTTCTGGGGACATCCCTCAGTTAACCGCGACGTGTCGGCATCTAACTGGGAAGCGGCGATGTTTCATGTAGAATAACTTACACGTTAATGTCATGTGGGGCTCCCTGATGTAGAAGGCCTCACTCTGGAGATAAAAGTGTCCATTTAGCCAAATGGACAAATTATTTTTACATGTCTCACGCCCACACGAGACCTATGAGGACTGTGCTTCTATTTATCAAAACGTGTTGTCATGTGGCAAAATTCACATTTCGTAGGCTGTCCCGTGCGCTCCAGTGCAGCCGGCTCAGAGGCCCCGCGGGGGCGGGAGGGCCGAGCTCGGCGCCTCTCGCTGTCCAAGCAGCCGGCCTGTCTCCGCACGTCCCGAGTCTGACCTGGGGGCCCGGCCCGGGGGGACGCCCCCCACCATTGTTTAGTCATAACGTGTGGAAGATCTCAGCATATGAGATTATCCTTCATGCCGAATCATCCAGGAGAAAAACGAAGCCCTAATTTTTTAAGCCGAGGAGCCCATGTGTTTATGTGTTTAGCACCTCAAGACAGCAGGAAACAATTAGCAGTTTGAGGACACGTTCACAAAAAGAAACCGAGAGCTTTTTCAACTTCGAGGCTCATAATATATAGAACTGCAAAGCAACAAGCTGCCAGAGGGAACAATACTCTTTTGTGACCCTGAACCCACCCTCGAAGCCCCTGGGGTGGCCGCAGCGTGGACTTCCTGTCTCGCCAGGGCTGTCTGCGGACAGCTCATTTCGCTACAGGGCCCACGACACACCGGAGCGCGGTGGCTCCGCCTCCCGCGGCAGCTGGGAGGGATTCCCATAAAACACCACGTTATTTAATTCGAAGCGATTTTCTGGCAGGCTTTCCGTCTAATTTGGAACCAAATATTTAAACAAGCGTCGCTTGCAGGTCCTAAAACACAAGCTGGTGTGAGAAAGTTAAGGCGGCAACAAGAGCAGAGCGGGCGAGCGGAGAGCCGAGGAGCCTGGTGCGGGGCGCGGCCGGCGCGGGATGCGGCTGGTGCGGGGCGCGGTCGGTCCAGGGTGCGGCTGGCGGGGGCGCAGTGGGTCTGGGGCGCGGCGGGTCCGGGGCGAGGCCAGTGCCGGTGCGGCCCTTGCGGGGTGCGGCCGGTCCGCGTACTCCTTCGGTTGTCTCCTGACTATGCGTTTGTTCCCAAGGTCCACCGGGGCCGTGGCAACAACTCACTTCTACGTGGCACCTCGTGGTCTTTCATTCCTCACCCTCAGGTTTGGAGGAACCAAATGTTCCCCATTAAAACACTTTTCTTCTGCCCAGTGAATTTATGAGAATAAGAGTAAAAATGTACAGGATGATTTTCCTCTCTTTGCCAGAAAAGCCCCTTTGGCACTGCTGTTGAACTTGGCAGTTGCGGCCTGAGGGTCTGGGGGGGGGGGGGCGTCCTTGCTGCATTATTCATCTCCCGGGGGGAAGGAGGCGCTGGATGCCATGTTGGAGCGGTTTTGTTGTTAAGAAGCTGAACGGAAAAATACTCTGCATGGTCTTGATAGATGAGCAAATATTTTTGCAGGTCGTTCATCTGTTGACTTGGCATTAACCGCGAAACGCCTGTAGGGGGCGTTTTCTTATTACTCTTTTTGAGTCACTAAATAGAATCGTTTCAGGGCGTCCTCTGCTTCCTGACTGATCTGCCGTTGTTATGTTTTGCTGGAGGTTCGAATACTTGGCACCCTTGATCACCCTCCCCCCTTCCAAAGGCCTCGGGGCGTCTAAGACTGCGGAGGACGGCGAAGCAGACGCCAGCTGTGGGCGTCAGAGGACTTCAGGCAGCACAGGGGAGAAACGGGGGGTGATTTGAAGAACGCCTCGGCATCGGCGGAGTCGGGGCCGGGGGGCGGCGAGGCAGGGCACGCCTCCTGACACTTGCTGGCGCCACCCCCTCGCCCAGCCCCGGCCCTGGTGTCGGGCATTCAAACTAGAGCGGCTGAGTCCAGCAGGAGGGCCCGGAGCTGGAACCCGAGCTCCCGTTTAATAAATCATGACCCGTGGCCTCGTGGTCCTCTCCGCTGCTGGAGGCCGGAAGGATCTCTCTGCCCGACAGCAGAGGAAGGGCAGAGAGAGGCGGGCCGCATCTGTTCAAGTGGAAGAACAGGAAATGGGGCGATGTCTGCTTTTGAGCAAGGTGTCACCCCCCCAAAAAAAGCAGCGTAGCTCCAGGGCCTTGGGACTCCACTTAGGACAGAAACGGCAGCTCCACCAGGATGGGAGAGAGGAGGCCCCGGAAGCTCTGCGTGGCTCGCCCCTCACGTCCGTGCAGCTCACTCAGCGGCTCGTCAGGGGCCTGGAGCAGTCCCTCCTGCAGGGACAGCACCAAGAAGGAGCCCAGTGCCATCTAAGGTTTGTCCCAATACACCACGGCAAGTCCGCGGCCACACACAAAGTCCAAAGCAGAGAACTGCTTCCCTGTTTCAGGGTGGGAGGCGGGGGGAGGGAGCTGCAAAGTCACGTGACCAAGGACATGGTCCCGCGAAGGTAAAAAACAGAGGTCGTTGATGCCATCGGTCATGTAAGTATTGGAAAAGATGTAAATGCTGGAGGCACGAGTGTAACTGAAAACGTGGTTTTAGAGTCGATTTGGCAATGCCCGTCAAAATTCGAAACGGATGTCCATCGCAAAGAATGCATCCGATAGCTGTGTTTACCAAAACCCTGAGAGGCATGTAAAAGAATGTTTGCTGCGGGATGGTTTGCAGAATGGGGAGAAAATGTGCAAATCACGAAGCAACATAAAATTGATAAGGGACTGTTTAAATAAAAAGGTAATATGCACATAAAATAGTCCGCGAGTGACGATGGGAAACTATGAGGCGGATCTCCATGTGATGACACGGAATGGTTTTCGTAATATTTTATTAAGTGAAAGCAAGCTAAAGGACGACGTGTTTAACATGATCTCATTTCTATAAAAATGAAAGGTACGCTTACAGGTATAAAACACATTGTTGGCGGTGGCTACCTCTGGCAAACGAGACTTCGGACGGACAGCGAAAAGCGGGTTATGTCTTCGTTTGGTACTTGTCCATACTTCCTAATCTCTTTTTTTATCACATGCATGGACTACTTGTCTAATTAAAAATATTAGTGTTGCAATGGTTCTGTATTCATTTTCAGAAATTTAGGAGAAAACATTTATTGGACTCTTGGAATTTTTATTTAAAAATCTCCGTCCTAGGCAGTAACCGCTCCGTGACTTGGGAAGCTGAAGTCAGTCCATCTGCCCTAAAGAAAAGTACCTGGTGGTTAGGGAGCACAGAAACGGCCCCGAATTCTGCACACTCCGAATTTCCCGGGGGTTCGTTTGTCTACTTAGCATGTACAGCATTTTCTCTCAATTTATAGAACCAAGAATACATTTTTAAAAGATAAGCAGATGGCCATTTTTTCCTGTGATTTCTCAGTGTGTGTCTTCGGGGCGTGCGCATGGGGGTCCCTACAGCAGGCGCCGTGACGTGGTGGGTGGCCGTCCTCCTCCCTCCCCTTGGCGCTAGCGGCCCCCCAACCACTCCGAGCGTGCTCCCCTCCCCCCAGCTCACCGAGGGGCTATTTCACGGTCGACCTGCTCCGCGACTGGCCTTTCTTCCTCTGCTTAGCCCAGTCTGCAGCAGGCAGTGTGGTCCTTACTTCCTACTTCCTGGACCATTTTCTGGAACCAACTCTCTCAGTTTTTCTCCTACTTTATTAGCTTCTCATTTTTATTTATAAATCAAGAGAAATTTAAAGCCTTTGATGCATAGCTTAGAAATAATCAAAGACTCGGAATTAATGAGCTACATACCTAACTCGAAAACCACGGAAAATCAATAAGAAAATTAAAAGGCAAATATAAAATGAGAAGAGGCGATAAAAGCAATATTAGCGATGAAAACGAAACAGAGTTCTAGAAACCGAAGAAACTTAAAACATGATAAAATTTATTAAGACTGTTAAAAATGGAAAAATTAGTTAAAATTTATAAATTCTTAGGAAAAAAACAACTTATGATCAAAACACACAATGAAAAAAACCTAAATAGTGTTATGATTCTTAAGGAAATTAAGTGAATGTATTAGAATTTTCCCAAAGAGAAAATGTCAAGTCCAGATCCTGCGCAGGTAAGTTTTACCAAGAAGGGAAAAAGGAAAATTCAATTTATTCCAAATATTGAGAAGAAAAAAAAAAAAGAGTTTTCCTCAGTTCATCTTCTGAGGCTTATGACGCCCGTATAGAACCAGGTAAGCATTATATGGGAAAGAAAAATTGCATATGCAATCTCTCATGAACACAGAAACCAAAATTGGAAGTTTGATAATACCCAAAGTTTTTTGTTTGTCTGTTTGTTTGTTTACCACTGAGCCAAGTATAATTTGTAGAAACTACTTTGGAAAGGAATTCAGCATTATTTTACAAATATGAATATTTAACCAAATAATTTTACACTTAGATATATAGCGGACCCTCCTGCATGTATATGGCGGGAAGCGTGCACATAAATATTCATAGAGGTGCCGTTCATACTGGTAAAACTAGAGATCGCCCTCGATTCATCAGCTAGAAAACAGACGAAGGAATTCTGGCCGAGTCTTAAAACGAGCCATTATAAAGGAACGGAAACGCGGCTGCACGCAGCGGTGTGAAGAAATCCTAGAAATGCAAGTAAAGAAATGCTCGAACAATTCGTAGACTACGACACGATTTTATAAGGCTCAGCAACAGGTAAGATTTAACAACATATTGTGCGGCCATACTTACATATCTGATATAAGTATTTAAATTAAAGTAAATTAGTAAAATTAGTTAAACAATTCAGGTGGAGATGACTTCTTGAGGACCAGGGAAGAGGGAAGCGGGAGGTATGTAGCCAGGGCAGATTCCGGTTTAGTTTCGTATGGGTTCAGGGCTGTAACTTTTGTTATTGTGCTTCCTAGTTTACGTTTATTTTATAGATGTTCTATTTGTCAAATATGACATACGAAATTTTAAAAAGAAATGCGTGCCACGGGGTTCTGGGCTATCATCAGAAATGTACCGCGTGTTCCGTGCTGAGCTCCCTGTCGGCCACAGCAAAGCAGTCAATAAGCTTGGTTCACAAGATGCTTTGTGAAGCTGAAACTATAGCACTTATCAGGAGAGTATCTGCCAATTGCAGAAGATCAAGTGATTGTTGAATGAAGGTGTTTGCTCTCGAACGGAAACCCAGCTTATCAGGAACACGTGTAACACAAACTGTTTTCCAGCCGCCCCTCGGCCTGTGATTCACAAAAACGTCTTCATCATCTTGTTTTCCCAGAAGCTCCCATTTACTTAACTCTCGGTCGCCAACAGCTGAGCCCAAGCACAACTGGCCACCTCGCTCTACTTTCACGGTCGTCGGTCCCTAAACGCCATCTCCCAATTATTACTGGTTTCCGCTAATATTTGGCACAAAAATGTTTGTTTGAATGTATCTTATCAAAGTCATGTTTGTAGTCTGGATTACTCAGTGCTTGGTTAAAGATTTGGATAATCAGCTTATTTTAAGATCAATTCATGGGGGGGAAAAAAACCTCTGTAAATTCCTATTACCACTTAATTTGTATAAAGATATTTACCATATTTTAACAGTGCAATTAAGATTAATATGGGCTCTAAAGCCATAAGGTCATATAAACATGAGTTGGACGACACTCCAAGCGCTCGTTTCTGACGTTCAGGTCCTAGGATGCAGCCCAGACCGCGAGGGCTCGCAGCACAGCCCAAGGGTCAGAAGCGCGGTGGAAGGGTTACGTCAGGCTGCCCTGTGCAAGCGGGAGCCCCTGCTGGTTCGTCGCTCTGAGTCTGAGAGCTGACAGACGGACCACGGGCTGAGGAAAGACAGACGGAACCCTACTGGGGACCCTCCAACAGGCAGACATCAAAACCACCACAGAAAAAAGTGGGGTGCCTCCGCGTGGCCCAGGCTCTTCCTAGCCCAGTTTTTCTCCAGACCGACGCTTCTGCCCCATACCTGCTGGTGCCCTGGGCAGTAGGACCTGACCGGCCCCCAGCGCCGCCGAGACTCCCCGGCCCACTGCCAGCCATACTCTCCGTGCTCACGCTTCCTGCATCGGCAACACCCGGCACTGGCGTTCCCAATGTTTTGATGGAACTAAACAGTGTTTTCATTCTTATCTGAACTGAATAGAAACCCCCATAGTGGGTTGAAAGGAGCCGTCCCCAAAATATACGTCCGTGTCCACGCCCCTGGCGCCTGGGCATGTGGCCTGAGTCAGAAAAGGGTCTTCCCAGAGGTAACTGAGTGAAGGATCTCGAGATGGGGTGGTCCTGGTGGGCCCTGGATCTGGGACAAGTGTCCTAACGAGAGACAGGAGAGGAGAGGCCACGTGAAGACAGAGGCGAAGATCGGAGTGACGTGGCCACAAGCCAAAGGGCCCCCAGAGCCACCAGGAGCTGGAAGAGGCAGGAGGGAGCCGCCGCTGGGGCCCTGGGAGGGAGCGCGGCCCGGTCGCGCCTGGACGTCACACCTGCGCCCTCCGGAAGCTGCGAGAGAGGAGGCGTCTGCTATCTTCAGCATCCGGCTTGCAGTAACGCGTTACGGTGGCTCTAGCAAAGCAACACACCCCCAATATACGTTTCTTTTTAAATTTTGATGTTTCGTTATACATTTTTAATACAATTCCTACCATCCACGTGTCTGGGTTTTGAAACCCGTGTAATGAGTCCCATCATTTCTAGCTATCCAGACACCCACGCGGCTCCCACTCACGCAGGCGTTTCTGGAAGGCTGACCACCGGCCCGGCTTTAACCGAAACCTTTCAGAAGCGTGAAGGTCTGACCCAGCGTCGTGCGGGCAGCTCGCGCTGGCCCTTGTTCCCGCTGCGATGGCTTCCGCTGTCTAGAGTCCATGCCCTTGGAAGCTGTTTCAGAACCTCCCCGACCTCTGGTTTTTGCAGACTGAGGATGCTGTGTCAACAGGGACGAGGGGCAGCTTTGGCCCTCCGGGCTTTCTCTGACATGGAGGGGAGACAGAGAGACATTTGGAGGCATCACAAGGTGATCAGAGCTGCAGCGAAGGCCGGGACCAAACGTCACGCTGCCGTCTGGGAAGGAGACATGTCCTCTGCCCAGGGCTCAGCTGCAGACGGGACTCTCTCCACTGATGGAATGTCCTGTGCTGTCCGGGGCCGTCCTCACCCAAGTCCTCTGCTCAGGTGGCCACTGGACACACGGAGTGTGGCTAATGCGACGAGCTGCATTTTACCTTCTTTAATGGTCATTCATTTAAATTTGTGTTCAGGCTCGAACTAGGTGCTTTGGCTTCCCGGGCGCTGTCTGGGGCATTCTGGGTCACATACCTGACGCCACTTGACGGGAATGGAGGGGGCCGTGTTCGGAAGCTATCCTGGTGAGCCTCAGGGAACGACCCAGGACGTTTAATGATCATCTTTAATCGAGGGGCCCTGTGATCTCCTTGAGGTTACGAGACCAGGCAGTGCCCCCTTTCTGTGGTTTCCAGCCGGCCGTGCCCTTCCGCGTGACCCAGGAGTGTGGCCGGCCCGTGTGCCGTGCGCCTGTGTGACGCTCACCTTCTGTGTGCTTGCGCCAGGAGCAGAACAAGGCCCAGAGCCACCGAGGGGACGTGGAGCTGGCTCTGAGGACCTCCGTAGCCTGAGAGCGCAGAGAGCGCAGGTCCGCACTGGACGCTTCTCGAGAAACGCGATGCCGGGTGTGCGAGGTTGGGAGGGAGACTCGGGAACGTGGGCAAGGGAGGCCCACAGCACCCCGAACCCACGTCAGATGTGGCGCCTCCGAAGGGAAGGCGCACGGAGGAACAAACCGCGACACGATCCATAACGACTCAGCGGTGTTTTATAGAATGAAAGCGGAGGGAATAGAAAATCCCTATTCTCAAGTAATTTATATGAGCTGTTTTTAAGCCACAAGAGGGTCAATTCAATTTAGAAATTACACATGGACTTATAGAGTTAACAACTCGAATATGACTTTCTACCTTGCCACTCAACTCCAGGCTGCTTGGCTTGCCCGAGAAGCACGTGACCTCGGGGCCCATGGGCTACCGCGGGATTCTCGGTGCGTGGAGCAGTGTGGGGCTTGGTCCTTTGGAGGTTGACAAGAATCTGCCCCGTGAGTGAGAGGATGGAGCCAAATATATATATATGCGGGACAGAAATAACTCTGACAATTGTCTTACATGATTCACAAAAATCGATTTGAAAGAGATAAGAGATGCATAAATAATAGATATATAGATAATAGCTTAAATGGTGAAGTTAAACTGATCCAGCTTTTAGAAGAAAACAAAAGACTATTTCCAAGATCTTTAGATAGGCAAAGACGGAGAGGATTCGGACAGAGATACGTCAGAATCCTAACCCCAGCTCGTCAGAAGTGACCTAATTTGGAAATAGGGTCTCAGAAAGGTAAGCCAGTTAACATGAGGTCATTGGGATGAGTCTTAATCCAACATGACTGGTGTCCTTAAAAAGAAGAAACTCCGACACAGACAAAAGTGCGAAGGCTGGACGCCCCACGGAGACGTGAGGAGAAGATCCTGTGGCGCTGGGCGCAGAGGCTGACCTTACGCTCCCGCGGAGCGCGGGGCGCCGGGCCCGGACGCTGGGAGAGGCGGGAAGGAGCTTCTCCTACCGGTTCCAGGAGGACCGTGGCCCCGCCGAGGCCTCGATGCCTCGACGCCGGACCTCTAGCCCCCGAAACGATGAGACGACAAACGTCCACTGTTCCGTGTCCTTCCGTCCGTGGCACTTTGTTACAGCCGTTCTCAGAAATGAAAATGCCATCAAGGTCAAGAGCAGCACATCGAAGTCATTAAAGTGGGGTCTTCGGTGCCCTAAACGATAGCATCGCTTGATAAAAGTCAAGCCACAGAAGGAGAGCAGGTATTTCCAATAAGTGTCTCTAACAAGGGACCCAATTCTAGAATCATTAAAGAACTCCCACGTTGCAAATTGAAAAGGAACAGAGTTGAAAGTAGGCGAAAGACTTGAATATGACCGTCGTAGATGTGGACATTAAACACTTAAATACACACATCGCATCACTGTTCATCAGAGAAACACAAATTTTCAAATGAGATGTACGTGCCCATTCCCTAGAATATCTTAAGCAAGAGCCTTGGCAGTTTTAAAAAGGAAGGACAGACCCATTTCAGTAAATAAAACTTTTACATGTTTTAGAAATGAAATAAAACAAAAACGATCAATAAACAAAGGGTAGATTCGGTAAAATTTTGCAAAGCAGAGAGTGGATAAGGCTAATATTTATTACATATTATATGTAACATATATCGTACATGTATTAATAGGTCTTAAAATTTGACAAGAAAAAGAGAAACGACCCGACAGAAATACGGGCAAAAGTGTTCAAAACTGACCAGCGGTCAGAGACATGCAAATCACGCGACGGTGAGTTCTGATTTTAAACCTCGAGGTTTGGCAGAGGGACAAAGCTGGATTACCCATCGCTGCTGGGAGTGTGGAGAGCGGACGTCTGGATTAGAACGGGCTGCCTTCTGGAAAAGACGTTTTTAAAAATTAAGAAAGGCTTGTCGGGGGGATCAATTTGTAGGTTACTAGAATGTCTATGCTGTACTCCTGAAACAACAGGTCCCAGGTGGCCCACGGTGTTAGGTCTGGGACTTACCTCTGCTGGCTTCGCGTCTTCAGGAGACGCTGCTGCGTGAGACCCAGACCCGCGTCTGTCTGCCCCGAGGCGGGGCTCGCCCAGCGCTAAGACCCACGTCGCCGGGTAATCCTTCCTCCTACTTCGCAAACGAGGTGCCTGTGGCAGACGCATCGTCCTCGCGGGCCCCGGGGAGGACCCAGGCAGCCGTGAGCTGTGTGCTCGGCCGACAGCCCCCTGCTCCTCCTTCGGGGTCGGCCTCACCTTCCAGGTCAAGGCGATGCTCCTCCAGGGGCGGCCCCGGCCGGAGCCAGCCGGGCTGCGGGGCAAGCGGCAGGCCATTCGGTTGGTTCTGAGCCAGGATCCGACAGCTCCCCCCGTTCGGCTCGGCCGCCTCCTTTCCCTGACACAGGCGTCGCTCCCCAGCGGGCCGGGGCCTGCCGCACCCACCGGGAGCTCTGCTCCACAGAGCCGCTGACCTGCGGGGCCGCCGAGGACCCAGGAGCAGCGGCGCTTGCTGCTTGGACGTTTATTCATGGCTGCCGAGGGCCTTGGGGCCCCTTGGGTGCTCCCCACAACCTCGCTGGGGTAGGAACACCCCCCAATCCTTCCAGCCCCCCCCCCCCCCCGGCCATGCAGGGCTCCAGATCGGGGTCTGCTGAGGACTCGCGATTGCTGCTCCCTCTTCAGAAGGCGCGTGGGGGGTGGGGTGGGCGCCTGGGGACCGCGAGGCAGGGGCGGGGCCCTGAGGAGAGGGGGCGCTGTCGGGAGTTTGCCTCGTAACCGAATCGCAGAGGCCGCGCCCGTAAAAGGGCCGTTTTATGGCAGCGACTTGAGTGCGTCTTTTCTTTTGGCACCTTGCAAACACCTCGGGAGCCGCGGGAGCCACGAGGGGCCCGCGGGGCCGCCCGGGCCCGTGAATGGGAGCCTTCAGGCTGCCGCCCGCAGCGCTCGGCGCCCTTCCCGCCGGCCGCGCCGCCTGGCCCCTGGCCCCCGCCGGCGACGGGCGCACAGCTGGCTCTGGTGGGGCCGAGACAGCGGGGGGGGGGGGGGGGAGTCCACTTTCTGGTCTTTCTCATGGGAAGTTTGATGACCATAGTAAAAGGGGCTTTACCGAGTCAAAGGGGACTTTGATGTCCAGCCCAGGAATGACCTCGAGGTTGCACCCTCCCGGCGTCCGGGGACAGGGCGCTCTGCAGCGCTGGCCCCACGAGGCCGCACGTCCTTCAGCCCCTCGGGGTGGACGTTGCGCTTCTTCCTCCGAACAGCAGCTCCCGGCCACCTCAGGGGGCTCCGCCCTGTGCACGTCCCCAAGGCCCCTGGAGCCCCCGTGACTCGGTGTCCTCAACAGCCCAGGGACCTCGGTGCTGAGAGGGGAGGGAGGTGACCAGCTCTGTCCACTTCGCAGACGAGGAAACGGAAGCTCAGAGAACTCAGCGGCCTCTGCCCGTCTCGCCGCCGGCCGCAGGCTCTCCGCTCCCGCCTGGCGCCTGCACGTGGAGGTCTGTGGCTGGGCTGTCACCGGGCGGCCACTGGGCGGCCGTTCTCTGGACGGTGACGGCCACCTTCACGATTCTCTGTGAAGTTGGTGGGTGAACTCCACAATTTTAACAGCAGCAACAACAGCGACCCTCTTCCTTAAATGAAGTTCCTCTGGAAAATTTCAAACTCTTCCAAAAATAGGATAATAAGATGAAGCCCTGTTTACTGATCACTCAGCTTAAGCGGTGATTATCCTGTTTCATCTGCACTCTGCGTCTTTCGACCCCACTCGAGGATATTTCGAGGCAGAAAGCAAACTCATAACATTTTCAGGTTATGCTGGTAAAAATAAGGATACACACACAAATACCATTATTCCCCTCTAAACGTTATCATTTTTCTGTACTATCATTAAATATCCAGTTAGGATTTAAGTTTTCTTGGCAATTTTACAAATCTTTAACAATTTACTGTTCAAATCAGTATCAAAATAAGACCCAAGCATTTCAATTGGTTGGCATTTCTCAAATCTCTTAATCTCAGCTCACGCCCTCTCTCTCTCTCTCTCTCTCTCTCTCTCTCTCTCTCTCTCTCTCTCCCCCCTTCCCTTTTTCCTCTATTTTCTCCCTTCTTTCCTTAGTGATTTAATGTTGAAGGAAACAGGTCAACTGTCCCATGACGTTCCGGTCTTGTGTTTTGCAGTGCATCCCGGTCACTCGCCATAGTCCTCTGTCCTCGTCGTTTGCTAGAATTTCACAGCTGGATCAAGCAGACTTTCCCAACTCTGCGTCAGAACACGCGGATGGGATGCTCTGCAGCGGGGGCCTGGCCTGTGCGTTGCAGGATTTTCAGCGGTGTCCCCGGGATCTACTCATTAGATACCAGGGACACTCTCAGCCTTGACAAGCAAAAATCTCCAGACATGCCCAAGTGTTTCCTGGGGCAGAGTCACCCTGGCTGAGAACCTCTGTTCTAGAGACTGATGGGGTTCGGGTTTGTTTTCCCCCCTCGAACCCCTTCGCGGTGGCTGTGTCCAAGTGCCTCCTCCGGGACGTGTGTGACGTGCTCGGTGAAGGCAAAGCCACTTCGGATGTAGCCCTCTGGCCTCGCTGGAGAGGCCGCTGTCACCCACCTGCCCTCGCTGGAGAGGCCGCTGTCACCCACCTGCCCTCACTGGAGAGGGTGCAGTCACCCACCTGCTAGCAACCCCAACCCAAGGCCATGTCCACAAGACTAAAAGGAGAGAGGGTTTGAACGACGGTGCCACTTCTGGACGAACCGTGCTCCGCCTCCTCTTTCTTGCTGGCGATGACAGACCTCGGCTTGACATAAAGAGAAACTGCATCGCGGTTTGGTGGTCAACCTGGAGCCGGCGGGCACACGAGGTTCGGGGTCATCCCCCACACATACCGTCCCACGTGGTGGGTGACGTCAAGCTTATCTGACCGTGCAAGGGGGAGGGGTCCCTGGTTGTCCCCAAGGACCCATGCGTGTTTTGATCTGTGTGGCACACGTCTGACAGATGGGAATCCATCAACCAGCTGACTGTCCTCCAGGCCGTCGTTCTAGAAAAAACACGATTCTTAATGAATTCTTTTACATTAAAATGCCAAAATTGTTTAATAAAGTTTTTTTTTTTCCCTCCGCATTAGATGACACAATTTTGATGTTTTTCTCTCTGTTTTGTATTATTACAATTTAAAATGAGGAAAGCTATGTAGCCATTTCAGGTTAATTTGTTGTTATATTTGCCAGCTTATTTCACTGCATTATTAAAACATTTAGTACTGTGTGTCATTAGTATTCCAAAATGTAATTAGCATATTTAATCAAAAACAATTAAGAGCAAACACTGCTTTCCTTTTTAAGTAATAAAATATTTACTACCGCAAGAACAAATGGAAGCCAAAACATACTTAGGGGTGTTGATTTTTGAGAAAAAAAATGAAAGTCAGGAAGGAAGGAAGGAAAGAAGGAAAGAAGGAAAGGAGGGAGGAGGGGAGAAGGAAGGAACTTCTAAGAAAATTTGCGACTATAAGCTCCCTCTGGTGGATTCTTTACCTTTTTTTTCCTCTCTTGGGAATTTTGATTTCTGTAAGTCAAGTGCAAGGAAATAAAATTTCATTGCTGCTCCTCAAAACAATAATAAAGGACAACGTACGAACTGAAAGTTATGTCATTCCCTGCCTAGGAATTTGATTTCTCCGCTGAAAATTTTTCTGAAAATAAGTTTGAATGCTAAAATACTGAAGGAGGCTTGAGCTGTCAATAGTGACAACCACAGAACGAGGCATTTGAAAACCCGTAGACTCTGCGCTTGGAGGGGGCGGGACCCTCGACACTCCCCGGCAGCCGGCCGCCCTTCCTGGTTTTCTGCGCACACCTGCAGGCTCCGTCCGCTCCCGCCTGCACCTGCGCCTGCGCGCACACCTGTTACGCCTCTATCCTCCTCATCGCGACCCTCAGACCCTGGGCTCTCTGCTTACTGACCCTCCTTCTCGTCTTCGATTTCGTCTCTCCCGCCTCGGACCTCCTGGCCTACTTTTTAACTCATTCCTTTTCCAGGGGCCCCAGACGCCATTCATCCTTGCCCACCATACTTTCTTGGCAAATATCTAAACCTCAGTCAAACCAGAACCTATCTTCTCATTATCTACATCTGGGCAGCTGAGGGTCACTGGAGGAAAAGGCACAAGCATGTAATTTGTGCAAAGTCACTGATTCGAGCATTAACTGTATTATAAGGCCTTTTGTGTTTCTGAAGTCAGCATTGTGTTCACGTGAGTGGTTTAAAAATTTAACTCTCTCCTCAAGCTTCCGTCTCCTCTGCTCCATCCTTCGTCTTAACCGAGGTTCCCCCCAAAGCCCAGCCTGGGATGGAAGCTCGTGTTCAAACAGTTCTTTGGGGAATTCAATTCTGGGAAACAGGTGCATGGAAGAGGGTGCAGGATGGAGAAAAGGAGGAAGGAAACACAAGGAGGAACCATCAAGTTACATAGTTCCGAACTTAAATAAGCACTTGCTATAAAGCAAGGACAACAACAAATGATCATGAGGGCTCATCGACAAGATGGTACTAGAATGCAACATCATAGAAACATGGATGTTACTGGGAGTGATGCGAGTTAAAAGTCATGTATTTTCCCAGAAAAACTCAGAGACACTGGTAAGTTTTAGATGCAACACAATAATTATGTATATTAAAAAAGGTTGACCATAAAAATCATAGCAAATAAAAAGATTTAAAGATTCTGGAAGTCAGTAAAGAAGAAAGGAAGGTAGTAAAATTATAAATCCAATGCATGATAATATAAGAGGGAAAATCAGAGGGAAACATAAAAAATATATTCATAATATAAAATGTGGCAAAAATTATCCAAATATGTAATTGATTATAATAAATGTTGTTGGGGCCTTTGATGGGGCCCAATAAACAAGCTTTTTTTTCAGGATTCCAGGGGCGCGGGAAGAGGTGTTTCCCTCCTGTGCATTTAAAGGAGGTAAAGTCACTGTTAAAAGACAGAACTTAGAAATTTAGCTAATTGTTATTTTTAAGAGACTCACCTAAAGCGTAATGAAATGATAAAGTTAAAAATAAAAAGTTGGGAAACGATAGACTAAGATAAAACTAACTATAAGAAAGCTGATGCAGTAATATTAAAAAGAATAATTTTTAACGTAACATCATTACTAACTACAAAGAAGGTCGTTGTGAACAATTGTAAGAAAAAGTGACCAGGATAAAATAACAACAATGTGAAGTCCGCGCGGGTGGCGCTATCTGTGGCTCATGCGGCAGCCATAACCCTGGTCCCGAGAGAAACCCTGTAGTGCGAGAAGTTAACAATATTGAACATAAATGCTCCTGAACCCCACCCGTAAGTGTCCATGAGACAAAATTGGAAGAATTATATGGAGAAACTGACAAATTCATAAGTATATTAGATTTTTCTTAGAAACTGATAGATAAAGCAGGTAAAAATATTTTTAAGAATTTAGAAGATTTGACAATTAGAACGACTAGTCTTTGTCTAACACACTGATCTAGATGCCTGCATGCAACCACTATACACTACATATTCTTCCAAGAATATATGAAATAGTTACTAAAACATTATATGTAAATCAATATCATTCGCTATAGCAAGAAAATTGGTTTTGTTCTCTCAAACATCACCGTTTATTACAAAGCCATCGTAAATAAGACATTGTCTTATCGACACAAGAAAACACAGCTTGACAAAATGAATAAAAGAGGCAGCCTCGAAGCAGACCAGTGTACCCGGGAGCAGACCAAACTGGCACCTGACAGAGGTGGCTCGGCAGAGCAGTGGGGGCTGGGCACCTTTTTTATAAATGGTACTGAGCCAATTTAGTGATTGCATTTCAAAACTGAAGCGGTGTGGCTTGTGAGAAGCAAACTATAAAGCTTTTAAATGATCGTATAGGAAAAAAATCTTAGGAATCTCAAAGAGGAAAGGTTTTTTAAACTAGACATAAAAAGCATTAAACATAAAGACATTGAATATCATCAGCTTGTTCTCTGTATCTGTGAGTCTGCTTCTGTTTGGTTTGTTTATTTTATTTTTAAGATTCCACCAGGGGATCACTCAGAGTCATATAAATGTCTAACCATTACGCTGTATACCTGAAACTGATATAATACTGAGATAGTCATATAAGGTTTATCTTTCATCCCGTGAATGTGGTGTATCACATTGATTGATTTGTGCATGTTGAACCATCCTTGCATTTCAGGGGTAAATCCCACTTAGTCATGGTGGATGATCCTCTCCGTGTGCTGTGGGATTTGGTTTGCTAGGATTTTGTATCTATAGTCATCAGGAATAGCTGCCTATAGTTTTATTTTCTTGTAGCATCTTTAATTGAAAAAGTAAAAAAAAAGACATTGGATAAAATTTTCAAAGAACTTTTGTTAATCGAGGAGCACCCTAAAAGAGAGAGGAGAGGGACGAACAGGTGGACCACAGAGGCTTTTCAGGGTGGTGACTTTTCTGCATAATACCATAATGACGGACACATGTCATCTGTCTGTCTAAACCCACAGAATGTAAAACACCCAGAGTGAACTGTGATGTAAACTACGGACGTAGGTTCATAATCATGTGCCCAGGTAGCTTCATCAATTGTAACAGATGCGCCCTCTGGTTGAGGTGTTGATTATAGGGATGATTTTACACGTGAGGCGGCAGGAGTAGATGCAAAATCTCCTCTCAGTTTTTCTGTGAACTTAAAACTGCTCTAAAAAAAATCTTAATTAAAATTAAAAAGAACCTTAAAGAAAACGAAATGATGGAGGTAATGCATGGCACAGATGACCAAAAGTTCTAGTATCTGTGATACAGAAAGCATCCTACTCATCAATAAAGAAAAAATAGACAACCCGATGCAAATACGGGCAAAAGAATTGCACAAATATTTCACGAAAGAGAACAAACATCCAAAGGGCCAATAAAATACGCGAAAGTGATCAATCAATATTATTCGTAATTTTGGAAATGCAAATGAAAATCATAATTAGAGTTCTGGCCGGGTAAAATAGATGGACTGAAGGTGAGAGTCTGCGATTCCAGTTACAGGAGGCGATGACACACGCTCCCGGCCGTCTCTGCGTCTGCGAACGGCACGACTGCTCTGAGAACACTCTTCACACCACCTGCGGCAGCTGAAGAGAAGCATTTCCTGGCACGCCGCAGTGCGCTCTAGGCGTGGAGGCGTTTGTGGGGCGGCTCATAGCCACCTGATTAGCAATCGGCAAACACTGGACGTAATCCAAGTGTCCGTCGGTAGTAAAATGCAGAAATAAATTGTGATCCGTGCGTATAATGGAGCACTACGCCTCAGTGAAAACGTACACGTTTTAGCTCTACACAGTAACAGAGGTGAATTTTTCAAAAAAGAAGTAAGACATAATAGAATACATAAAGCACAATTCTGCTTATTTATTAAAGTTCAAAACCACACAAATATCCACTATGTATACTTTATGGATATATTTGTAAGTTATAAAACAATAAAGAAAAGCAAGGAAATCATTTTCGCAAAAATCAGGATGGTGGTTGCCTCTGGAGGAAAGAGTTTGTGGCTTCGAAGGAGTGATTGAGAGCTCGGGGAGCTGGAAATGGCCTATTTTCTTAAGAACTGGGGATACTTACGTAGATTTTCCATTAACTCCATTGTTATGTTGAATCGCTGTTTGCACTTTCTGTATTTATGTTATGTATGTCAATAAAAAAACACATAGTGATTACTGTGGAAACTTTACGCCAGTACATTAGAAAGCTGAGACGAAATGGGCACTTTTGTAGAAAAATCAAAATTTTCAAAGTTGACTTAAGGATAAATAGAATATCTAACTGAACCTATAATCATTAAGTAAATTAAATGAAATGTTAAAAATCCACCCCTAGAACATCATCTGGCCCAGATGGTTTTGCAGGTCAATTTGAATTTCACCAAAAACTTCAAGGAAAATCTCACTCGCTGCCTCGGTAAACGAATGTTGAATCTCATTCAGACTGTCTCGTAACCAATGCCCAGGAGAGGAATCCCCCCCACTCATTTCATGGCACTCGCATTAAACTCATTCCAAACACAGGACAAGAATTACCAATAAAGGAAAAGTTTGGACCTCACTACTTTGTCAACACAGATTTAAAAATACTAAAAACAATATCAGCATAAGAAAAAAACAGAATACTCAGAATTGTTTGTCGAAAGCTCCTCACAATACAGTAAAGTTTTAATCCCATATGTGTAAAGGTGATTTAATAATAGAAGAATGCGTTCAGGTAGTGTGCTAAGTTAACAGATTAGAGGAGAAAAACTCTAAGATACACACCCCACATTCGGAGGGAAAAAATAACAACCGATAGACTTTTTTTTTTTTAATCTTAGGGATCTATTAAAAAAAGATACATTTCTTAACCTAACTACCAAAAAATTCTACAGCAAACATCACACGTAAGACATGTGGGGAGCACAGTCAGGAGGGAGAAACGGGGCGCCCCCCACTGCCACTTTCATTAAACATGACAACGAAGATCCTAGCCAGTGAGAGGGGAGGAGAGGCGGGGGAGGGGAAGCTACGAGAATTCAAAAGAAAGAAAGAAATTCCTCCATGTTCCCAGGGGATGCAATTATTAACATAAACATTAAAGAGAATCTGCAACTAATAGAAGGTTCCAGAAGTTTACAGGAATCAATTTTTAATCTCCCAAATGAACAATCCCATATTCCTGCAACAAGTAAAAATAAATAAGATAAAATGAAATATCTTTTACAATAGCCACGAAATCTATAAATTACCTACACTTAATCTAAGACGTGTAAGATATTTACGGAGAAAATGTAAAACTGTGTCGAAGAATTTAGGCCTAAATAAATGAACAGATAGAGAGTTCACAGAAGGAAATACTCGGTACCAGAAAGATGATAATTTCTCAGTTAATCAAAAAGCTGAGTTAATCGAAAAATGATTCAATTTTAATAAAAACCCCAAGAGTGGTTTTCTCTGGAAACTTGCTCTTCATAAGAACGTTTGATGAGTGAATCAAGGGCCAAGGACCAAGACAATTTTCAAAAAGTATCAGTGGGGAGATTGCCAGATACCAGGGCTTATAATTTGTAGTCATAGAACGATAAGGTAATGGAAGAAGATAGGTTCTGTAAGAGTACCTATATATTTGACAATGGTCGAACAATCATAATCTCTTTGGTTAGATATCTAAAATACATCGGAAGAGAAGTCAGCATCGAATCCCCACATCACCTCAGAAGGTGAGATTAAAAGCACATTCTTCGACCATCTCGGACATGTAATTGGTCAATAGGTAGTGTGAGAGATTTGAGGTCTTTCTGTTGAAATTAGAAACTGATAAAGGTTGCCTATTTTCTCCACTTAAACTTAACACTTTCAGAAAATTCTAGTCATTGACATATATCACGATATGAGTGGACCTGAGAGATGTAGCTCCTTGAGAGGAAGAGACGGGGTGACCATGATGTGCACGTACCCTAATTGCTTGCTAATAGTCCATCCCCCAAAGAAAAATCCGGACAAATAAAGGTGTTCAACGACAGGATCAATTATAAAATAAACATTTAGAAACAATGGCTTCGGGTTATCAAACCAAATTGTAAGATTTTCTTATAAAACCAAGTAGTAAGATAACAAGAAAAATGTTTATGTTGTGAAAAAATTTTTTAAAAGCTCTTAGTCATGCATCTGCAATAATCAGTAGAAAATACACTAACAAAAATCACATAATTAAAAAATAATATCGCATGTGGAATAAAGTTAGTAAGGGAGGGGCAGGCCGTGTTTAAAGACTTTGAAACTGCTCACGCGCGGAAGCCATGAACAGGCAGGGAGCTACCATGACGGTCCCACCCAGGGTTGCAAAAGCCGCCGATTCTCCTCGTTTGATTTTTTTTAGGTCCGCTGTCTCTTTGAAGAGTTTCGATGCGATCTGACTGACACACGAGGAACTGCACATAGTTAAAGTGTACAAGGTGGTAAGTTGTCACATATGGGCACATCGTAATGTGCGTATCCATGACCCCCCCCCACTTCCTGGTGTCCTTCTGTAATCTGTCTCTATCCCCCCTCCCCCACCCTACCCCCAGACAGCCGCTGGTCTGCTTTCCGTCACTATGCATTAGTTTGCATTTCCTGGACTTTATATATAAATGGAATCAGGTAGCAAGTACTCTTTATTTATTTATTTATTTATTTATTTCGGTCTGCTTTATTTCACTCAGAATAATTATTTTTGCAATTTATCCATGCCATAGTGCATAGCGATATTTTATTTCTTCTTCTTATTGAGTAATATTACTTTCTAGAAAAGTTTTTTTGGGGGAGATGGGGAACTAGAAAAATTATTTTAAAATTCACCTGGTAGAATTGACATAGAAGAATAATATAAGGAAAATTTTAATAGGAAGAAGCATTAGTGGAGAATATTAAAACTTGTTTTTAAGATGCAATAATTAACAGTGGGGTACAGGACTAGAAACAACAGGTGGATAAATAGATTAGAATACAAGCTCTATAAATGAAGGAAAATATAGAATTTACAAGGATAAGCGATTTTAAATCAACAGGCAAAGAGTAGTTTATTTAATACATAATTAACTATGAAAACTAGTTAACTAAGGTTAACCTGTATGTGTGTGTGTGTGTGTGTGTGTGTGTGTGTGTATAAATACATATAATCATCAACGGAAAACCTATAAAAGCAGGAAATATTTTCATAATATTGAGGCATCTGAGAACTTTCTAAATATTTAGATAATGGCAGCTACTGGACAGTAAATTAATAAGAACTTTAACTGCATAAAAATTAAAAACCAAAAACCAAACCCTTTGACAACATGGAAAGGCCAAAGGCAGATGACCAAGAAGGGCTAACATAATCAATATGCCAATATCTCTTAAAAATGAAGCTCACGTCCTACACACGTCCAAGCTGAAAACGATCCTCACATCTGTGTACATGTGTTTGCAAAGGAAATTCATAGCAGAAGATGCAGATGTACGAAATGAGATGATAGAAAGATAGGCAGACTCGCTGGCGATGAAACCGTTTTGCGAGCCAGAGGGAGGCTTCTGGACGCCAACGCGGTTCTCAGCAGGGGAGGGAGGCGTCCGGTGGGGGAGGGGTCGTCGAAGGGGAGGGCGTGGCCGAGAAGGAAGCAAGAAGCCGGGCAAGGGTCTCTTGAAAGAAACCAGCGGAGACATATGAGCGGTGGGCCTGGGCGGCAGCAGAGCCGAGTGAAAGTGGGTGGGGGACGAGCTGGAGACCTTGCGTGGCCTTGGCACGGGGCCGGCGGTCGTCACCGTCGCCATTGCCTCAGTTTGTCCAACAAATAAGCCTCCAGTAGCCCCTCAACTCCCGACTCTGTGCAGCCCGGGGTGAGTGACGCTGTCCCCTGTGGTCTCCCCTGCACCCACAGCTGCAGTGGACGGCGAGGACCCGGACGTGACCTGTGAATGCCACTGGTTGGGCTTCTGCTGGAGGAAAGAGTCTCACAGCGTTGGATCTGGAGCCGGGAGAGCTGCAGGACGCTTGGCCATTCTTCTTTCGCGATAAAGTCCCGGGAAACTTGACATTCGTTCGTTCCCCTCCATGGGGAGACCCGTAGCCGGCGCCACTCAGCACCCTAAGAAAACAAATGTCACACGCAGGAGACGCTTCCGCCTTCAGGGACCCTTCGCACCGGCGACGCACAGTAGGGCTCTGTCACAGAACCGCGCAGACGAGGGAGCGCCCAGCTGCCCGCAGCTTCTGGGAGGGTTCGCCAAGGCCACGGCGTGTGGCCGTCGGTCGCGCCTGCTGAGACGTTTCCAGGCGAGCTCTGTGCCGAGCCCTCCGTCCCCTGCCCGCCACCGAGGGCCTCATTCAGTCCTCGCGTCGCGCAGGGGGTTGGCCTTCCGTCATCACCGTGGTCCAGATGAGACAGCGTCGTAGGGAGGGTAAGCGTCTTCGTCAGTGACCTGTCCACTGTCGCCAGCAGTGAGCTTTAGAGCCGGGAGTCACACCCGGCCCTAGCCCCGGGCCCAGGACTCCACGCATGGGTTTCTCCCTGAACCAAGGCCAAGAGTTCTCAAGATGGACCAGAGGGTGGGCATTCCACACAGAAGGCAGTGGCAGAGGACCAAGTCGAGAAGAGCGGCGGACATTTGAGGACCGCGCCAGTGTGGCGTGGGCAGTGCCCGTGTGCCGCGTGGAGCAAGGAGCAGGGCCAGTGATGAAGGCCGCGGGCAGCCCTGCCCGGCGTGGGCCTCCTGCTCGCAGGCGCGGATGGCGGGAGGAGGCGTGACTTCTGAGAAGGTCGTCGGAGCATCACTGGGCTGGCCTCTGTGTGGAGAAGGACCGAATTCAGACAGGAGGACAGAGAGGGTGCTCTTGGAGCTGGGGGTGGGCGGCGGGGAGGGACGGCAGGGCACAGAGCCAGCGAAGTCGCACCGAAGGCGAGACCTGCCCAGCCGGGGCGTGGCGCGTCCCCAGTGTGATGCCCTGGGCTCGCGACGCAGACTGGAGGAGCAGGAGACATCACGCGGCAGCCCTTCGCCCACGAGCGGGGACAGCGAGGGAGGGTCGGAGGCAGGCGGGGAGCGAGGGACACCTCGGAATGTAGGGAGCATTTGTTCAGTCCTCCGTGGGCGAAAGAAAGCCAAACCGAATCAGCGTATAGTGTGGATGAACGTCTCGTGGGCAGAAGCCACGCCCGGGCCCATATGTTTGAACAAATTGAGAGGTAAATATTCTGCCGCAGGTGGCGCGGGGCCAGGTGCGAGCCTCTGTCAGCGAGAAACCGTTGGGAATGTCTGACTTTACGTTTTCCCTTTACATTTTCAGGGAGAGCGCGGCACCTCGTGCCCCGAACCCCAGAAACGGGAGGAAGGCTTCGTGTGCAGATTCCGCGCTGGTTTAAAACCCACCACCGACCTCGCGGGCTGGTCAGACAGCGCGTTTTCAGTAGGGAAAAGGCCCGGAGGACGGTCTTCGGCCTAGAAAGCCACGCGCAAAGGCTCCGTCTGCATGCGAAGGGCTCGGCCCTACTCCTGCCAAGAAAAGCCAAGAAAACGTCCCTTTATGTAAAGAAGGCTGGCCCAGCGTGTTTCCCGTTCGTTAGCTGCGAATCTGTCTGCGCGGACAGAGGCCATCAAACCTGGCCACCGGAGACCCCCGCGCGGACGCGCACAGGGTCCAGGGGTCCGCCCGCTCGGACGGACGGTCTCCCAGAAGTCCCCAGGCCGAGCGTTTTGATCTCCTCGGCGTGGAGGAGGGCCGGGCGCGAGGAGGACGCTTCCCCCGCATAATCTCTTTTGTCAGGAGAATCCTGCCGCTGACATTGGAAGAGTGATTTAATTGATTTTAATCATACACCTGAGGGCGGGAAATTGAGCCCTCCGCCCTGGAAAACCATAGGAGGCTTCCACCAGGATGTCTCATGTGCAGCTAATAGCGTTTTTTTTTTTTTTTTTCCTTGAAGTTTCGTTGTGAAGTTTGGAAACCGCAGCTCAAGGGTGAGCGTCGGATGGTGACTGGCAGCCCATGAGATGGAGAGCACCTGGTGCTCCCCGCGGCCTGGTCCTGGGGTCCCGCGGAGTGAGGACGTGTGGCCGCCGGCCGTGGACACCTCCCGCGAGGCCCGCTGCTCCCGGTGCCCGTCGTCCCGTAAAGGAGCTGGGCACGCTGGCCCGGGAAGGCCGGTGGTGGCCATGGTCTCCCACCCCCGTAAGAGTCCTGGTCCAGGACCAGAGCCGGAGAAATACGAGAGGCCATGGCCGCTGTGCACACCCAGGAGCCCGGGGGCCGGCCGGCTTTGCACACGCGACTCATGACATTGTCTGCGCGTTTAATTCACCTCGCTGGCGCTCCGTGGTCTTCAAGGAGAAACGAAAACACCCCGGAGAGAAGGCCGCGCCGTTCGCCTCGGATCTGCGGGGTGTCTGAGCCCTCCCGGGCCCCCACGCGGTCAGCGGGTCCTGCAGCCTGGCTCGGGGCTCGGGGCTCATCTTCCCTGTGACCTTGAACAAGTCGTTTTTTTCCCAAGCCTTTGTTTTCTCGCTTTTTCCTTGCTGTGTAGTGATGAGTCGAGTTTTGTTATCTTGAGATTTCCTGTTGAGATTTGTTTTAGTTTATTTCCCCCCTGGTTTTATGGAGAAAGAATTGACTCACATCACTGTAGAAGTCTAAGGCTCATCGCATGACGGCTCGATTTACATCCACCGAGAAACGATTTTACCTCCGCAGGCCGAGCCAACGTCCATCTTCTCACACAGATACAACCAAAAGAAAGGAAAGGAAAAATGATAAAAAGGAAAAAGAACTCTCCCTGGGACGATCTGTCAGGAAGGGCAGATCCGTCAGGACGGGCAGATCCGTCAGGACGGGCAGATCTGTTAGGACGGGCAGATCCGTCAGGACCCACCCTCTGACCGACTTTCCTGTGTGCCCCACAGTGGCGTCAGCTGCAGCCACCACGCTGCACGCCACAGCCCTCGGACTTCTACATTCTAGAACTGGACGTTTGTGCCTTTCGACTACCCTCCTCCAATGCTTCACATTTGTAGAATGAGTCTAGCGCAGGCATGTCTTCCTTCCGACCTTGGGACGTGACGTGTGTCCGGAGCCTCAGAGTCATGAACCTAGAGTCTCTTGGCAATAATGGGGGACGAAGCACGTAGCATTCTCAAGAGGACACGGTGGTGCACGTGCGCTTTAAACATGCGAGGCCTTCGGTCTGCAGGTAGAGACATCAGTGTCCTGTGCTGAGCGGGCGCTCTAGGTGACATTCACGAGGGAACAGGGTGCCCACACCGCTGCTGTCGTAGAGGTGGACTGGCGTGTGGAGGCTGAACAGCTGGCTTTGAGTTTCAACTTGGTTGTCTGCGACTCTGTGACGTCCCGGTCGCTCTGAGCCTCAGCCTTTCCATCAGTCAAGCGGGAGAAGCCTCATCATTTCCGGTCTAGAAGCCTCTGTGCAGGGGCAGATAAAGCTTCTGCATTCTGCCAGGTTGCACACCTTGCGATCTCCCCGGACAGCGAGCACTCCCCATGGGGCCTTGGTCCAGAATCCCAGGAGGTGGTGCGATGTGGGGGGTCGGGGGGCGTAGCAGGGGGGCGTGGGGGGCCCATCTGACCAGAGCGCATGGCTGGCACTGTGCACTGGACCCCACACCCACCTCTGGCCATGGGGATCACGAGGCAAATGCAAACCAGGTGGTCCTTGCAGGGCGGCTCAGCTGGGGACAGGGGGAAAAGCCTGGACAGTCACGACTCCCCCTGGACAATGACAAGCCGTTAGTCTGCGAAGAAATGAAAAGCCAGCCAGTGGCTGAGCCGGTCACTCTGACGTGGCGGGAGGTTCGAGCTTGGCCCTCGAACGGCATTGTCTGGCCGCTCCGCCTTCTCGGGCCTGGAACCGACGCCCCGTTTTCCACTAGTACCAGCAGCAGAAGCCCCCACATCTGGGCAAGGCTTCGGCACTCGCCAAGTCCTTTTATAAACATCATGCATTTAACTTTCGCAAGGATCTTCAAACTCGATGTTTGATATGCTAACATGGGCATGTCGGGGTTTGGTAGATTTAAACTCAGGAGCAGAACTGGGTAAATTAAAAATGTGAGAGAAGTCACTCACCTGCTCGTTAAACCTGCGTATATATTCTGGAATATGTGGTTTATTTTTAAACTTTTTGACATCATTACCCATTGTGTGTGAGCGCGCGCGCGCGCACACACACACACTCAGAAAAGAATCACAGAACACTGCTCATCTGTAGTATAAGCCAAGGTCTTTAACATTTTCTTTTCCTTTTTTTTTTTCCAAAGCAGTTTTATGTTTTAAAGCGTTGGCTACAACTCTCTAAGTTGATTTCATGACAACACAAATGGGCCATAACCAGCAGTACAAGATTTTAAGTCTCTGTAACGTTAACATTTTCAAAACTCTGATCTAAACGTCGATATGTTTGCCTTTGAAATGATATTAGCAGGGAAGAAAGTGGTTCTGACTGGCAAGGAACGCCCAGCCTTCATCCGCTCCACCTGCGTTCAGCCCCTGAAAGCAACAGAAACTCACCCGGCGCATGCGGGGAGGCGGCCTGGCAGCCGCGGGCGCCCCGAGGGCAGGCGCGGGGGCCGCGGACGCGCCTCGCATTCGCCCTGCCGCCCTGCACGCCCGTCGTCCTCCTGGGCTTAGCATCGGCTCGCGTCGCCCACTCACATTTAAAAATCTTTAAGCTCTGATTATCCTTGTGGAAACGAGAACATTTTTGCGCTGAATAATAATTCTTTCAAAAATCCTCCTCTGCTGTAAGAACGAACGACTCTGCAGGCGTCGCTGCTAACTCGATTTGGTGGTCACGTGACTGTTTCCCGATAAGCGGCGCAGAGCGAACAAACGGCTCGTGTTTCCTGAGGGCCGCGGCCCGGCCAGTGCCGAGGTCTTGGTGCACGTGCCCATGCTGCTCATCAAAATAAGGTTATTCCTGCAAGGAGCGCGCGAACTGGTCACTAACACATCCTGCTGCTTGCCCCCCCCCCCCTTCTTCCTTATTTGTTTATTTGGGGCTCTAAATAATTACAGACTCACAGCTAAATAAAAACATATAGCGAGGGCTCACACTCCCGCCGCCTCGTCCCCTCCGATGGCTGCGGCCGACATCACCACAGCCCGTATGGAAACCAGGAAACTGGCATCGCGCAGCCCACAGAGCTTGTTCAGGCTCGAGCCATTTTGCATGTGTGTGTGTGTGCACATGTGTGCGAGTACACATGTGCATGTCTGCACATGCACGTGAAAGTGTCACATATGTGTGTGTGCATGTGAGTGTGTGCACATATACATATGTGTATATATGTCTGTGCATGTGAGTGTGCATGTGCGTATGTGTCTGTGCATGAGTGTGTGCATGTGTGTGCACCTGTGTGTGTGAGCGTGTGCAGATATGTGCATGTGTGCACGTGTGCGCGCACGCGTGCGTGCGTGGAGTTCCAGGCCGTCACATCCACACACAGATCTGCGCTGCTGTCGCCGCCATGGCTGGGATGCACGACCTCCCCGGGCGCCCCCGACAGCCGTGCCCCGCTCCCCATCTCTGCCCCCGGCAGCCACGCCCTGCTCCCCGTCTCTGAGCAAGCACCGCTCTCTCTTCTCCACATCTATAATCTTGCTACGTCGAGAATGTTCTCTGAATGGAATCGTCCAGAACGTGACCTGAGACTGGCTTCTCTCCCCTGGCCCGTTCCCCTAAGACGCGCCCGGTCGCCGCCAGCGAGCAGGGCACGCACGCCCCGCTGAGCCACCCCGCTGCCGGAGAGCCGGGCCCTTCCCGGTTTCATGCTATTACACGCAAATCGCTATAAACACGTGTGCCCGGGTTTTTGACTGAACATAAATTCTCTGTTTTTCCAGGACAACAGCCAGGAATCGAACTTCTGGATTGTACGATAATTGCGAGTTTCCTTTCCAAGACACTGCCAAGCTGTCTCTGGGGGCGGCTGCCCTGTCTTAGAGCCTCACCTCCGCGCGCTTGCTTCCCCGCTGGCATTTGGCACTGTCGCTCTTGGTTAATTTTGCCAGTCCGATAGGTGCGTAGCGACATCTCATTGTGGTTTTCATTTGCAATCCCCAAAGAACTAACGATGCTGCATCTGGCTGTTTCTTTTTAACTTTATCAGATGAATGACTGACCTTATTTCTAAACCGAGACGGCCTTGGTCGGCGCCGCCCGCCCTTCCGCCGAAGCGCCTTTATTCCACGCAGTGCCCTCCGTTTCTGGAATGAGGCCAGGGGGACATTCCCGAAGGCGTCCTCAGGGACGTAGAGACGAGTCCTTCTCCGCCAGGCTGTCCGGTGAGGCCAGCCAGAGAGGGACAAGGACGCTGTACCTCGGCACCCGGGCAAAGTGCGCCGTTCAGAGGCGCCAGCGAGCGGCGGGAGCGGAGAGCGCATGGGAAGCCGGTCCGAACGTGAACGGGGCGGCCGCAGCGCGACCGGCTTCGCCACACTGCGCGAGCTGAGCCCTGCCCCGGCCTTCCTCTGCGTCCTCCCTTCTGCGACTGTCTCCCTCTGTCTCCTCCGGTCCCTCCCGGCGTCCCTGTCCCACGCCTTCCTGCTGTTCTCGGTAAATAGCAAACACTTACAAGCTAACCGAACGCCACCAGGATAAACCCTGTGTTTGCTTTTCGGACGCTATTCAATAACTTATAGTGAGCTGCAAATGTCACCAGCTTGGGAACTGTGTGCGCTTTGCCTGTAAGTCTTTAAGCAAAGACCTGCAGCTGATGCGGGGGGCGAGGTGAGCCCAAGGGTGAGCCCCCTATAATGGGGGGGGGGGTGGCAGGTTCCCTCGCACATCGCAGCGCTGACCTGGCACTGGACATGGCGCACGGCCTCCAGGCCAGAGGCCCCTGCTCGTCCAGGCCTGTCATCAGCAGGTCGGCCTCTCGCCTTCTCCGAAAGTGGATTGGCTCGAAACGATGATCACAAGGTCCTGCCGCAGACTGAGCTGGTGAAACTACCACGCTCATCTTCAGAGGCCAAACTCGGACCGCAAAGTCCACTCCGGTGGCCTGGACCACCAGCGAGGCCTCGCGGACGTCACACGTGGGGACGAGTGCCACTCGTACCTACAAGCTTCCTGTAAGGCGTGTCACACGTGCGATGGCCAGCGAGGCCACCGCGAGAGAGAGCCTGTCCTCAAGGCCGCAACCCGGAGCGGGGCGGGCCACCCGCCACCCGGGTAGCCCACCAGGCCACCGCCCTGCACACGCCCGCGGGCGACGACTCCCCTGACTCAGCGCCTTGGCACCGCAATTCGGTTAAGATTTCTGGTTCATGTTTACTTTCGGAGACTTTGTTTCCCAGCCCCCCAGCCCTTCTATGACCTCACGTAGCTCCTCTGTTGACCAGTGTGCAAAAACAGCAAACAAACAGAAACCCCACAGGTGACCGGTACACAGCACACTTCACAGCTAACGGGACGCCAGCAACGGAACACCCGCGGGCTGCTCGCTGTCCCGCTCCGTGCGCCCATGCCCCGAGGTCCGCCGTCCCGTACCCCGAGGTCCACTATCCCGAGGTCCACCGTCCCACGTGCGCCCAGAGGCCCCTTCTCGGCCTCGCCGGTGGCCCAGACCCACACGCAGGGCATGCCGCGGGCGGAGGAAGGACGCTGTCTGGTGCCCCGTCCGGGCTGGCACAGGGGGTGCAGAGGCTCCTGCCTCTGGGGCTGCCCCTGGGACGCAAGCCACGCTCTCTCGCGGCTCCTTTCTCTCTCTCTCTCTCTCTCTCTCTCTCTCTCTCTCTCTCTCTCTCTCTCTCCAAGGTGGGATTCGATAACGAGCCCCAGCTGTCCTTCCGCACGGCCACCGCCCTGTGCTGGGACAGCCCGGTCTCCTCCAGCGCGGAGGTGGGTTTCCTGTTCTTGTGCACGGGGAAGCCTGGCGGCCTGCACACCGGGCCGAGGGCCATAGGTCTGATGACATTCTCACCGCAAAGCGGGAACTTCCGGTGACAACTCAGACGCGGCTTCGACATATATGCTAACACAGGCGAACGGCGATAGAGGAAGAAAACGCCCCGAATCAACGGACGAGCCCGGAGAGGGACGTGCCGGAGAGGGCGAGCGAGCCACTCTGGGGTGGCCCGGGCACTGAAGGCAGACGGGTCCTGGCAAAGGGGGGCAGCCACAGCCTGCCGTCACTCTGGAACCCAAGGGCACAGGTGCCAGCACTTTTGAGGCGAGGGCAATGGGCTCTGCGCCCGGGCGAGGTCGCTGAGAGACACATCTCACGTCAGGGGGTCAGGAAGCTGACCCGAGGGCTTGGGAGCTCTGCCTGTGGGAGGGGGTAAGGCGGCAGGCCGCGCCGGGGGACCAGAGGGGATTGCCACGTGGCCCGGAAGAGCACTGGCAGCTTCCTGGGGGGCTCCGAAGCTAGGGCTGCCCTCGAGATTCGTCCATGTGGGGCCCAGACAGCTGGGCCCTCGTGCCCCTTGGCTGGCCAAGGATGCGGGCTGCCCACGAGGGGTGGACTCACCCAACAGAGGGGCAGTACGTATGTGACTCCACCTTGCTGGACTGTCACCATTCCGTACCAGGGACTCCTAAATCCCAGAGGGCGCTCATGGGACTCTGGTGAGCCCTTGTCAACTTGAGGGCCTCCATTCCCAGGGAGGGCCCCCAGGAGAAGAATCTGCCTGAGGAACAAGATTAGTGGGGCCCGAATGCGGCCCCCCTGGGTGGCTTTGCTTTCTTAAGCAAATACCGAGTCCGCCACAGGCGGGAGGTGCGTGTAAAAGGCGGCCTGGGGCAGCATCCCTACGCTCCGCCTCCCCCCTCGGAGACGCAGGGGCGGGCGTCCGGCTTGGCCCCTTCTCGCGGCACACCCTGGACACGCCACTCATCTCCCAGTCTCGCCTCGGAAACGTGGAGAGCAGCCTGCAGCGCGTGCCGTTGGGGGCTCACATGCGTGAGTGGCAGGAGCGCGGGATGTGCGCGTGGAAGGCGCACGCGCCGGAGGCGGCGGCGGCACCGCCTGCTTCGGGAGGCGGAGCCGGCTGCGGCTGGGAAACGAGTCCAGTGGAAACGGGGCTCTGCTTCGATGCTGGGTCGCGACACTCGCCAGTGCTCTTCCCAACGCGGCATTAGAGTGACTGGTCACTGACTGCCAAGCACGAAACTCCCGGATGGGCCAGGGGAAGGCCATGGCTGCAGCCCAGACCCGTGCCCGGGCCGCGCCCCGGCTCTGCACGAAGCCAGTTTTTTTCATCCACTCCATAAATATTGGCGGAGACATCGCTCTAGGCGCGGTGGTGGCTGCTGAAATTTTCTGCTTTGTTCCGAGTCTGAAGCCTCAGTTCTTCCGTCAGCGAAAGCGTGGAGGCGATCAGGGCGCGGCGGCAGGGCCCGTTTGAGGCTGGATGTGTAAGTTCGGGTCTTCCCCTGAAGAGCAGGGCGGCTGACGTCACCCGTCACTGTCAGTGTTGCACACCTCGTCATTTTGAGACATACTTTTCATTCATGTCATCTTTGGTCAAAATAAACAAGCGAACAAGCAGAAACTTTCCCATAACCACGTGGGCATAATCAAATCCCTGCTGGGGGCAAACCATTCCTGCATTTAAGATGCTTATCACACAGACCTGTCTCTCACTTTTTCCCAGAAATTTCTAATTTATAGATAGTTTTTCTGCTTTGGGGCTTAACATAAATTTCTGTCTCTGTTGATCCTGACCGCACACACTGCCTGATGGATGACTTTAATTATTAATGAATTGTTTGTGTCCACTGATTAGACCCCGGATTGTTTATTTTTAAGCGCTGGCATTATTTTAGTTAAAAAATCAGGGAAAGTAAATATTTGGAAATAAAATGCAGAGTTATAAGTATATTATAAGGCTCCATTTCGGAGAGACAGATGAAATAAAGAAGAGAAATAAGGATTAAAATAGTTAAGAACAAAGTAGACTGAATTCTAAACACCTAAGGCAAGTCTGTCTTTAATTTTTGAAGCATCCAATTAATGTTTTTCTATTCTGCAACTTGAACTCTCTGTAAGCGGACCAGGGGCCCACCGCCTGAGCAGGTGGTAACCCTGCGCGAGCTTTGCATAGCTCCTAATTGAGCGAAATGACTTGTTTAAAGAGTAAACAGGATGGTGGCTCATAAATCAGAGAGCCAAATTCACTCTCTGTTCCAGAGTTGTTGAGATTTTTTTTTCTTCGCCATTTGCCCTTATTTTGGATTGAGTGATATTTGCCTCAATTTGAGATATCTTGCTGACAACGAAGCAGATTATCCCACAGGCTTCTAGAGACCAATAAACTCCGCTAACACCAGCGATGATTCCGTGAGCCCTGAGGTGCTCGGCTTCCAGGCATGGCGCCCCGCCTCCTGGGCACAGCCCGCTGCCCAGCTGGCCCATCTCCCAAGGCCGGAAGCACCCGCCGCCCTTGACCTCGCCCTGGGAGAGGGGCTGCTGACCTTGCTGGCTGAAGGGCGCTGCAGAGGGCCAGATGCTCCCCAGCCACAGGCGCCTCCCTGGGCGGGGCCTGGCCATTCATTCCTCCATCGCGGTTCTGTTTCCCTACCCTCCTGAGCAGCCAGAGACAAGGGAGCCACTTTAAATTAAAACAAACAAACAAAATGAAACAAAACCAAAACCCACAGTAGAAGCTGATCATTTCGCATCTCCAGTCGGTCACTCACCTGGCCCGCCTCCCACACTCCCACGGAAAGATCTGGGGCCCTCGATGCTGACAGCGGCCGCCCCTGGCAGACCATCCCGACCCTGCTGGAAGTCAGCCCTGGTGACAGCCGTACTCACGGGCAGGCTGGCAGGTCCGGGCAGGGGGTGGGGACAGGGAGCTGCCAGCCCTCTTTGCAATTCAGATGGCAAGGTTCTCCTGAGCTCATTTCCCATCTGCTGGGCACACAGACACCTCTCTGTGTGGTCATTAATTAATGCCCTCACTCCAAAGCCGCAGCGCACGGGCAGAGCTGGTATTTCTGAGGCACCTGTTTATAGAGTGAGCACTTGAGACCGGCCCCATCGGCACTGGGCTTGAATTCCTGAGGACCTTTTACGTCGTCCGCTCATTTCGCTTAATTGCCCGAAGGTTAGTCAAAAGAATGACATCTGAATGTTTATTTTCAACGTTTTCCTAAAAAGTCATAGTGAATCCAAGTCGCGCAAAGATCTGGTGACTACAGCTGGGGCCGATGGCATACGGAGACACGCTCCTGTTGGTCCCCATTCACCCGATCCTCGGCAGCAGCACCTGCCGTGGCCGCCGGAGACTGAGTCGCCAGCTGGGTCCCAGGCCCTGAAACGCTTGGCTGCTCAAGACCTCGGTCTTCGGTTGGTTGTTTACATTCACCATGTGACCTTGGATACATCTCGAAACACCTTCGGACTTCAGTCTCCTTCTCTTTGAAATGGGCTTTGGGTTAAGTGACCTCTGAGGCGTCAAGCTAAGCGTCGTCGAGTCTGCAGTCACCGTGTGCAGTGACTGGCGTGCCACATGGGCTGAGGATTTGTGTTCCCCCAAATCTCAAGAGCTGAAACCTTGACCCCTCCCCCCGACGCAGCGGCTTTGGGAGGTGGGGCCTTGGCGGGCACTCAGGATTGGACGAGGTCCTGTGGCTGGGCCCCTCGCGGGCCGCCTGGTGCCTTTTAGAGTCCTCAGGAGCCTCCCCTCTCTGTGTCTGCCACGTCAGGACACAGCAAGGAGGGAGTCGCCCGCGAGCTGGGAAATGGGGCGTCGTCAGAACCCGGCCATGCGGCCCCCCACCTCTCAGCCTTCCAGCCCGAGGACTGAGAGGAACGAACCTCCTCCTGCTCATCAGCCCCCAGCGTGTGCTACCTCGTTCTACCTCGTTCTAGCGACCCGACCGGGCACAGGCGGGGCGGAAGCGTGACATCCGCGAGGCTCGGCCTTGCTGGGGTTGGGGGAGGAAGGGCGGAGAGGGCGCGGGGGCTTCGTGTCGCCCTGGTCGCGGTGGGAACGAGGGCCCGCGGGCCTCCCGGGGCTCTCGTGGGACCCGCCTGGCCAGCCAGGAGCCGCGTCAAACAATCAATCAGCCTGCAGTGCGCTGGGGAGCCGGCCCTCACTCCCGGCTCCGCCAGGCGGGCTCCCGGTGAACCGCCCAGGGGCCTGCAGCAGCCGCGGGGGTCGGGGCGGGCGCACCGCGCACTCCTAGCTTCAGGGACCTGCCTCGAAGCAGCCAGGCTCTCCCGTGGGGCGTCCGCGTGGGGCGTCCCCGTGAGGGGTCCTCGTGGGGGGGTTCTCGTGGGGGTCCTCGTCAGACATCCTCGTGGGGCATCTGCGTGGGGCCTCCTCCTCGGGCGTCCACGTGGGGCGTCCTTGTCGGGCCTCGGCGTCAGGCGTCTGTGTCGGATGTCCGGTGCCCGTGGGGGGTGTCCGCGCCGGGCATCACCCAGAATGAAGTGACTGCTTCCGAGAGCCTTCGTTATAATTCAGGACGTAACATCTCCCACCTCCTTTTCTTTGATTTGGAAAAGTTGGATGACTGCGCAAAACTTTGTAAATGTGGATTCGTTGTTCTCAAATTTCATGGCAAAACCTCCTTTTTTGACCTAATAGCAGACAGCCCTCAACCGAGGATGGGCAGCCCGGCCATCAGCCAGGGTGAGAGGGTGTGCGGAGGGTAGAAAGGGACTTTTAAGGTCCCTGCAGCCCTGGGACGTCCCGTTGCCTTGGGAGTGCCTCTGGGTCCTCCCTGCCCGCCTGCTCTCCGCTTCCAGCGGTGGGGGGGGGGGGGGGCGGGCGACACCCCGCCATCTCTGGCGCCTCAGTGAGCACGTGCAGGACGCAGGGGCGCCCCACCCCACTGCATCGTCCCCAGGCGGAGGGCGGCTGAGCAAGAGCTCCGAACCAGACGCCCGGTTGTGACCAGGACCTCGTCTAACGGGAGGCCTGGCTGCAGGCTGTGAGGCTAAGTGTCCCAACAGGTGGCGAGGACGCCAGCTGACCTGGCTTGTGGCGTGGCAGGGAGCCTGAGGCCGGGCGGGTTCGCCCCGGGGAGATGGCAGGGTGACGGGTGAACGTGGGGTTCGGGCCAGGCTGCAGGGAGCCGGGAGGTGGCTTCCGCAGGCGCGGAGGCCAGCGGGTGAAGAGTCAGTTTCCTCTCACAGCGCTGCCTCTCGTGGCCTTTAATCACAGCATCGACCACTCCGTCGGTCTGTCACTTTAAAATGCTGGCTTCAGTCACCCCGTTGGGAGGACATCCCAGGGAGCCAGCCGCCTCCCCCGCCCCCACCCCTAGCTGCAGCTGCTGTTGGGGTGAGCCCCTCCCCCCCCCCCCCCCCCGCGTCTTTCACGGAGGCCTAGCCGAGGAAGGACGCGCCCAGAACGTCCCCCGTGTGGCGCCCTCGCGTACGGCCTGGCGGTCCTTGGGGACGCTCGCCACCTGTTGAGACTGCGGGTCGGAGCGGCGTCCGCCGGCCGTGGAGCGCCCCCTCCGAGCTGCTGCGAGCTGCCCCGCCGTCCTCGCCGCTCGCCCCTCCCGCGCTGCACGCAGCACGTTCCGCGGGTGTCGCCCCGCCCCCCCGCATGCGTGCCTCGCCCCCCGCGTGCGTGCCTCGCCCCCCGCACCGGCAGCCAGGCCGAGACGCGGACGCCTCTGCCGTCACCGACTCCCAGTTAAAACCCACGCGGACGCGCAGACGACACCCCCGCCCGCGCCCCCACCCCGAGCACATTCTAAAAGCAAAGCAACACCTCCAAGTCTGTCCTCCGGACAGCCCCCGACCGCCACGCAGGCAAACCTTGGGGGAGAAACAGCCATCGCGAATGGCTTAAATCTATCAAAACGCCTTCCTGATTGATAAACACGCCGGGTTTATATCATGATTACTGCATACAATTTTCTGTCATTGCTAATTTATTTGAAAGTCTTAACCTGGTAGGGTCTGACACCAGCCGTATTTTATAATGAGAACCGTGGAAATACATCACCCCTCCAAATAGCGCAAAGACAGCGCCAGGCGGTCACGTGGGACGCAGGGGCCGGAGCGCGGGGCTCAGCGTGCACACGCGCGGCCGGCCGCAGCGCTGGGCGCACGCCGGGCCCGAGCCCCCCAAACGCTAGGAGAATCATTGGGGCGCCGGCAGCTCCGTCGTCTGACGATGTCCAAGTGCTTGGAGGGCTGGAGGACTAACTTCTCTCTTCACTTGGGGACACGAAATATATCAAGGCACAGAAAGGCTCCAGCCCCAGGCTGCGAGGAGATGCCCAGCGCAGCACAGACTCCAGGGCCGTCGCAGGACCTGAACTTGAAGCCCGCGCCCCGGGGAAAGGCCCCTGGTTCAAGCTCCTGCTCCAGGCGGAGGCGGAGGCAGGCGGTCGGCCTTGAGAAGGAAGCTCCAGAGGGCGACTTGGGGAAACCCAGCAGGACAGAGCAAGAGCCAGCGGCCTGGCCACGGGCCCGCCCCGGCCGGCGGTGCACAGGGCGACCGGGCGGGGCGCACCATCCCGAGCGCGCGCGGGGACCCGCGGCTCCCGTGGGCCACTCGGCGGCTCTTGGGGGCCATCCAGACAGTCCTGAAACATTCCCGAATGAACTTCGCATGGAGACGCGCTCATTCGCTGCCTCCCTCCTCATAAATATTAACCAATGGTGTGGCGGCCTCATTTAATTCACTGATTTCACATTCGGATCACTTTCTCTTTTACAGCTATTTTTACCCGGCTTCATTAATCTTTGTTGAATACAATGGCATACATCTTTAATGCGGCCGCTGTCAAGTGATATTTCAGCAGGAGCTGCAAACTGAATGACAGCGAGCAATATTAATAAATTTAACATAGACTATATCAATTTTTAACAGAACGAATGTGGAAAGCTAAATGTATTATTTTTCGTTTAAATCATAGGGTTTATCACCAGTTAAGGAGCAGCGATTTCGGGGGGGGGGGGGGGACTTGTGACGTGCCATACAAATAGATTTACATCTCATTAATAAGTAAATTAGGCAAATGCCTTTCAAGTTCAGACAAGTACATAAGTGTAATCTCCATATTAAAGAAGTAGTCTTTGATAAACCACCAAGGAATTGTGGCAGCCGGGGCTGTGCCGCCCGCCCGGGCTGGCGCCGGGTCTGTGGCCCACCTTAATTACACTGCTTCATTACTGTGGAGATAAGTGTCTCTGCACTTACGAGTCCGTCAATGAGCGGCATGCGGCACCTCCCAAATAATTTTTGCAGGGATCGCGAAACGGCGCCGACAGTCACGAACAAAAACGAACCTGTTCTTTCTCTTTTCCTGCCCCTGGTAACGCTCAAATATTGAGACAAACTCTCCTTAAATCTAAAAAGGATGATCCATTAAGGATGATATTTTGTTTAAGAAAGAAAAGAGAAGGAAGAATAGGAAGAGGAAAAAAACCAAAAAACCAACTCTAATTTTTTTAAAAAATGTCTCTTCGTAAATCCCAACAGAGATAATTTGCTGTAACATGTAAACCCAGGGAGAACGTGTCTGTCTGTATTAAATAAAAAGTTATGGCTGGCAGGAGGCATGTTTTTGCAGTAGCTTTAGCGATTATAGGAAATTACATGCAAAGCCAGAGTTCTGATCCTAAGTTAATTTATAATTGGAAAAAACTTATTAATTAGCTATGTCACTCTAATTAAGAATTAGAAGAGTGTGTATTGGAAAGTCAGTCAGTAGCCAACTGACAGGAGTTTTTGAAAGCCCAGAAGAGACAGCTGCTCAGCCGTGCCCCGTGTCTGCCGGCCTCCTCCGGGAGCCGCGTGCACACGCACAGTCGCACGCCTGCCCCGTGTCACCCGGAGCTCGGGGGCAGGGCCGGGGCTGCACGCGCCGGATCCGGAGCGTCCGTGGGCTGGCCTCCATGCGGCCAAGGCCTTGGCCCGGGCCGGCCAGTGCCTCGGGCGCCCTGCCCAGGTTCCGCGTGGGACCAGAGGCTTCGGGGCACACACAGCTCAGGCCCTCGGCCCGTCTCACTGTCTTCACCTGGTTCTACATTTGTTTCCAAACTGACTTTTCTTCCTCTGGATATATTTTTTTTAACACCCTTCTTATTATTTCCTCTCTCTCCGCTGGCAGATATGGAAAAGGATGAAATATTCAAGTATTTGTAATGGTTTCTAAAAACACATGTTTAATTAAAGGCAAAATTTTAGCCTCTTTCATCCCAGGGCCTCCCGGGCGGCTGGGCGGCGGCTTCTTCCCGTGGATTTTGCGTCTTCTGTTGCAAACCTGGACTGTGAAGTGGCTCTTTTATTCTGATCAGTTATTAAGATAGAAATGAAATAAAAGCACAAACAACAAGATGAAAGCTTCTGTCTAAGATCATTGTTCACTGCAAAAAAAAAAAAAATACATGATTAATTTTTTTTAACCCAACCTCAGCCTTTTCTGTGTGGAAGGGTCATTTTCCATGTGCAGGTCGGCTTTCAATTAGGGCAGAACAAAAGCTCAAGTGGGCACTGGAGAGAAGTCGGTTCTCTTATCTGAATACCAAAAAAGGTGTCCCCCAGATAATGATGCTTAAAAACACAGGGAAAATCTCTGCATTAGCACATTTCCACCATTCTATTGCATTTGCTGGCAAACTCGAGATTCCTGATACACTTATCTTATGAGGTTAATGATCGTTTGTTGTCTGCTCTAAGCCTATTATTCATTTTAAATTAGAAGCAAAGTGGTGTGTTTAAAAGTAATTCAAATGGGAAGTCATCTTTTTTTTTTTTTCCCTAAATCAGGGCCTTTAATCCCCTTTCACAATCATTAGCCTGTAGTTAGTTAAAAAGACAAGGTTGTATAGGATAAGGAGGAACTTGCTAGATATTTTGGGTGTTGCTTCTAATGAAGCTCTAGGGGCAAAACCAGGGGAGCCCCTGTACTCCTAACTCCCTCCTAGCGCTCAACTAACTCCCTGTGTTTTCAGCAGAACTCGGGGAGTCCCCGGGGAAGCCTGTGTTCAGAGCGTAGTCTGGGGTCCCTTAGGGCCCGCTGTGAATCCCAGCAAAGATCACCTGATTCCAAGAGCACTGAAATTCTAAAAGGCAAATCTATTTTAAAGTTAAGCCTGAAGATTGCTGAGTTTATCCTGTAACGATTAAAATCTCTAGACTTTACAACTTTTCTAGTTTATACCCGCGTGCGGAGGGTCACAGAAAACCTATGTAGGCGGGTGGCCACGTGTGCCAGCGTCCAGGACAAGGAAACACATACTCTCCTGGACCTTGGTGAATGAGGCAAATTACTGGTCACCGTTCTTTCCTGCTGCGCCCCTCCCCCCAACTTTCACCCCTGGCCCTGCCTCTGACACCTCAGAAGACTTCCCAAGTGGGGTCGGTGAACTTGAACGTCACTGTAAGGAGCAGCTCAGCTTATCAAGGTCTCAGTCACTCCGCCCCCGACCCCTGCAGGTCAGACACCCTCAGCGCCACGGAGCTTCCCAGAACAGGTGAGAACTCATCCTTGCTTCTACGTCCCTGGGGTCCAGCACAAGGCACGGCACGTAGTAGGTGTTTTACGTATCAGTGAACAGAGCAGCTGACACAGAACTTGGTCTCAGTACCCGCCCAGTCCCTCAGCAGGTCTTGCTTCCTCTCCATCCCGCCATCGCTGGACGATGGGGAGGCTGCAGACCTCCTTGGCTGCCGGCAGCGAGGGGAGAACCTCCAACATACTTTGGGGGGGGGCTCAACTTCTTTCGAGTAGAAGGGGGCCTTTAGCTCAGATGGCTCTGAGGAAGGCGCTGAGCCTGGGGTGCTCCCCCAAGACCTCAGCTGCAAGCAGGAGAAGCCTCGGGGGCCTGTAGCCACCCTCAGCCTGCTGGGGTGGCCCACCCTGTGTGTCCGCAGCCTGGAATCTCGGCCTGCTGAGCTTGGGAGAAGACAGCGATTAGTGGAAGGAGGGCGACCCGTGTCACTGGACGGGCGTGTTCTAGAAAAGCCATCAGCTCACCAGGGCTTGTTCATTTGCTGTCACCACCACTGTCTTAGAGTGTTTAGGACCTGCTAACCCCATGCCCTGAGTTCAGACGAGGAGAAGAAATAGATAACTCTCAGGATGGGGAAGCGTATTTTTGATTCTTTGCCAAAAAAAAAAAAAAAAAAGTTTACTTTGAAATTTTAAGAGTTAAAAAAAATTACTATAAATATTAGAAATAATTAGATTTAGGTGACATACGTAATTTAAAAGAAATAAACAAAAATCAGTTTGCCTTCTTATGGAAATGATAATAATCATTTAATAATAAAACGGATAGAAGATCTCATTGACAATAGCAAAAATCACTCTATAAACTATCTAGCAATAATTATCAAGACATGCATGGGAAAAGTACATGAGGAAAACTATGAAAATCTACTAAAGGACATAAAAAAAGACTTGAATAAATGGAGATGCAAACCATTTTTTTCAAAAAAACTTAATATTGTAGGGATGAGAACTCTCTCCAATTTATTTTTGCAATAAACATCATCCCGGTAAAATTCTAACAGGACAGTTTTTGTCAGGGAGATTGTGGAAATGAATAAAATGAGTTCTAAGTTTAATGTAAATGACAAACATGCAAAACGGTCAAACGTTTCTGAAAAAACAATATGAATATTGAGAAGTGGATTGTAGTGCGCATCAGACCAACTGTAGCACTAACACGGTGCACTGTCAGTGCACATACGAGATCAGAAAAACAGAAGGAAGAATAAAACACTAACACCCAGGTACGCGTGGCAAGTAAGTGTGTGCTTTAAGGTGGCACTTTAAGTCAACGTGAAAAATAAATTACTTAATAGATGATGGCGGGGCCCCTAAGCGAGGCTTTGGGGGGGAGGGGGGAGGGGGTCCCGGCGTCACAGGGGTGCCACACACAGATGTCCAGGTGTGTCCTTCACGAGGACAATGAAAAGAGTGTCTTCCATAGTTGTCATTTGATAGTTTTTCACATTTGTATTTTGTATTTGTATTTTGTCGACTTTGTCGACTCCCAAATGGGTGTTGGTGTGTTTGCATTTGAGAATTTTCAAGCAAACGCCAGTAAGATTCCTGGTTGCACACAAGCTAGTACATTACGACAATGTTCCCGTGTGCCGAAGTCGAGCGCAGATCGCACCACTGTGCGCCAGACTTCAGGGGAAGGACAAGTCCGATGACTGAGCGACCTCGTTCATCTAGAGACATCGACTAGGACCAGAGCGTGGACCAGTGGAGGCCTTGTCTACTGAAGGACGCCATGTCCACGGTTACCTGTTGAAAAAGTTAGTAAACAAATGAATAAGTAAATAAAACTTACAACCATAAACCTGTTATCATTAGTGTCCTGACTAAGAACGTGAATATTTCACGCTCTAGTTTATAATCTTTTCTATTTGTTCAATTTAGCTCGATAATATTGCTGAGGTTCCCATTTAAACTACAAGTACTTTCAGTGTGTCACGAGTTGTTATATAATTACTAATATTCATTTTCTGTTAATTTATTTTGTTAGAATTTAAATTTATGCTCGTTATCATTATTGACAAACAATAGTGTGTTAACTTATTTTTTTTCCTTTTTCTTATTTGATCAAGGCTATCCTATGGGCTAGAAGCTTCCTATTCCTCACAATATATACCAAAATTAAGTTAAGATGTATTATAGCTTTAACATAAAAAATAAAGCCACATTGTTAAGTTCAAGCAGAAGAACTTAACAATCGATCTGGAGAAGGATGGGTACTTTCAAGCTTACATCAGAGGTGAAAAAATAAGCAAAAAAGATGAAGAGATTTAGCTAGAAAAAAAAATCATACTTCCATTAGCAGACAAGCAAAAAAATAAAGCAAAAACAACTAAAACAAACAAAATGCAAAAATATATAAGGAAAATGCATACTGCGGGACTAGAAAAGGCATGTTCCAGAGAGCATGGAGAAAGAGCTGATGACCTCACTACACAGAGGCTTCCCGCAGAGCAGCTCGGAAAGGTTACACGCAGTACAGAAACGGCCGAAGAACTGGAAATGGAAGTAAGCAAATGGAAAAATGTTAAGAATCACCTGTAATAGGAAAATAAAAATTAACCGGAGTTATCATTTTTGCTATTAGGATTAAAAATTAATACATTGTACAAAAATGAAATACATAAAAACAAAAATTTGTAAAATGCATTAATTAAATAAAATGCAATGTTGAAGACAATATGAAGAAATAGATATTTTCAACTGTCGGGAGGAAAGTTGATACAAATTTTGTGAAAGAAATTGTTCCAATGTAGCACAAACTTTAATATTGCTCATGCTCTTTAATTTTATTTCCAATAATCGACATAAGAGAATTGATGAACAATAACTATAAAGACAGTGTTTTTCCCTGTTGTTTATAAAAAAAAGTACTTTGAACAATTGAAACTTTATATAGTAGAGAGCTTGTTGACCAAATTGAGAAATAACCGTAAAATAAACTGCTGTGCCGTGATTCAGGTGAGGATGCAGATTTAGAGTTACCATAAATCTTGTATATTTGTGTACTGCGCATGCGCACACATACAGGCACCACCAGGTAGCGGTGGGTGTCTGCGTAACTCCCAATGGCTGAGTAATGAGCCTCCCTTTTAGAATCAGGAAAATCACAAAGCTGTCTTTGAAGAAAATGTTTTGGTTTGGGTTAAAAGGACTTAGCATCTGAAGGTTGAAAGGCAGTGACCGTCAACGGCCATGTTAGGGTTTAGGCAACAGCCTGAGTACAGACGCCAGGATGTCACCGAGCATTGATGACATGACTGTTTTGATTTGTGGTCAGGGGCCCTGATGGCCCAGCATGGAGCACGGAAGCCGCTCACCGCACAGCGATGCGAGGGGGAGGCAGGCGCGCGGCCCCGGGAGATGCTGCTTGGGAGCCGACCCGGGTGCGCCTCCCCACCCAGGTGCGCCCCTCCACCCCGGTGCGCCCCTCCACCCCGGTGCACCCCTCCATCCTGGGGTACCCTCCATCCCGGGTGCGCCCCTCTGGCTCCGTCCCTTGCTGCCTCTGAGTATCCAGATTCTGGTCCTCCCTCCCACCACTGCCACCGCCACCGATGTGCCCACAAAGCCAAACCCGCTGGCTTTGCCGCACTTCTGGCTGGCTGTGAACAGACATGGGACAAGCTGCCAAGACCCAGGCACTCAGAAACGGCTGCCAGGAAGTGGGGAAAGGTTCGGCTCTGCTTGGCTGAGCTTGTTTTAGATGCAGATGTCTGGACCCTGCCCCAGCACTCCGAATCAGCTCTACGGGTCTACGCTGGCCAGTCCCGAGTCCCTCTCTGAACTCCCCGGCCGGCTCACGTCCAGGGTGAGCAAACGCTGCAGTCGCAGCTGTTTAAGGAGCAGGGTGGTCCTATCGCTGAAGGCATATCGCCAGGAGGCTCACGTGCGGGACAGAGGAGAGCAGACCCCAGGCTCTTGCTCACCTGAACCAGCACCGCCACCCCTCCCTGGGGCTCCTGTGTCGTGGCCTCGCAAAACCGCAGACGCCTGGAGGCCAGGCAGGGGCCGGACGGCACCGGCCACCCGGAAGGACTGCGGGGACAGAAAATAAGCATCATTTAAAAAAAAATTCTGTATCTTTATATTATTTCATTGGTTTAGTGATAACTTTTTTTTTTAATTTTGGAATAAAAATTAAGGATATATGAATTAAATCAATACAATGACGGCTGCAGACTGTGTGATAACATAGAAAATGCTTACAGCCAAAGGTGTGAACAAACGCAGAATTAATAAGCATTTATGTGGCCTGAGTTCAACCCCTAAGCAAGGCCTCGGCATGCGCTTTAGGTGAAGTAAGCAAAGTGTATTTAGGGAATGAAGGAATGAACGAATAAATGAATGGATGGGTGGTATAAATCACCAAATGAAAGACTCAAGGAAATATGAAAAGTAATTTTAAGGAAGAAAAAGAATATGGGTGATTTAAAATTTTTCACTACTTTCTAAAATTTTTAATAAATCTATATTCACTTAATAATTAAAAATCATTAAAAGATAATCCAATTCTAAACCAAACTTTGAACCTAGAGGTAATACAGGGCTGGAAGAAAAAGTTAAACTACAATGATAAGGGAATAATTAGAAAACTCCAGAATACAGGATATTCCACAAGACAACTACCTTGGGTTCTTCAAAAACATATCATTGTAGGAAAAAGCAGAATAAAACAGAAAACAAAACAAAACAAAAGTAAGAGGATGGACTTTTCCAAACTAAAAGAGACTAAAGTCACATAGTAACAAGTAAAAATAATGTGGATTAAATTGGATGCTATCAGAGACATTCTTGTGAGAATTAGGAAAATTAAGCTTCGGTCTGGATATCAGGTAATATTATGAACTTATTTATAATTTTTCCAGTTAACAGTGACTTTGTAGAAGAAGACACCTCTTTATTCTTCAGTGATATAAGGTGAAGCACTTATAATTTGAATATCGTGAGGTTTCCATCTTTCAAACACTTGGAAAAATTTTCAAATACAGAAAAACATATGTATACAAAAATGCACAGAGGAAGGTAATAAATACAGCAAAATGTGAACATTCGTTAGAGTTGAGTGGAAGGAACACAGACGCTCATTGCATGACGTGTTTTCAACATTTCTGTGTGGACATTTTCAGAAAAAATTGGGAAATATTTAAAAATAAATACGTGTAATATAATGTGCATATATACAAACACCTGTACGCACTTAGTTATATGCGCGCCTTTTTTTTCTGCACACACGGACAGACAGTGGCGAGGCACCCACAGTCTCCCTGGCACTTACAGACGGCACCATCGGCGAAAGGCCCGTGCTGTATCCTGCATGGAAAACACACGTGTGTGTGTGTATGTGTGCGTGTGCACGCGTGTGGGGCGGATGTGATGGAAGACAGGCAGGGTACCCAAAGAGCAACCCGGCTGGGACCCGTGCCCCCAGACCCGAGGGGCTCTGGGGGGCGGTCCAGTGGAAAGGGGGTCAACTCGGGGACTAGAAGCAGGAAGGGTTGCTTCAGGGAGGTGTACGAGGTACGTGGAAAAATTCAATAATCAGTATAACTTCAGTTCTATCATAAAATAATTACGAAGCCTTTTTCAAAGATATAACTCACAGACCATAAAAGTCACCCTTTCACTATGTACAATTCAATGATTTGTTTGTATATTCATAAGGTTATGTCACCTCCACCAGCATCTAATTCCAGAACACGCTCATTTCGCTCCCAAAAAGCTCTGTATCCATTGGCAGACACCCCGATTTTCTCCTCTGCCCGGCAAGCCTAATCCGCTTTCTACCTCCACGGGTTCGCCTTTTCCGGAGTCGCGCAACCCGTGGGGTTTGGCGTCTGGCATCTTTCCCTCCGCGGGCACCGTCGCTGCGTTTCTCTGCGTGGCCGAGCAAATCGCGCGCTGTTCAGCCTCGGGGCACTCGGTGGGCATTGGCGCTGTCTCCCTTTAACAAATGCGGCTCCGAAGGCTTGGGAGGATGTGCGTTCTGGTTCGCATGTTCTCTCCTCTCCGTTGTGCACCTCGGAGTGGAATTCCTGAGCCACATGAGGAGCTTCCAGACGTTTCCGAAACAGCTGCGCTGTTCTACATCGTTTTACAACGCTGGTTCCCGTTTCTCCACGTTCTCACCAACATCATTGATTTCTGTCTTGTTTCATTATGGCCGTCGTGGTTGGTGTGGAGTGGTTGTGATTTGCATTTCCCTAAAGACTAATGATGTTGAGCATCTTTCCTGTGCTTATCGGCCATTTTTTAAATATTCTTTAGAGAAATGTGTATTCAAATTATTTGCATATTTTAAATTATTTGCATATTGATTGTTGAGTTGTAAAATTCCTTATATAGTCTGAATTCTACAGCCCTGTAATGATTTGCCATTTCCACCCCCCATTCTGTGTGCGCCTTTCACTTTCTTGGTAATATCCTTTGAAGCACAAAATTTTCCACTTTGACGAAATCAAATTTATATATATATATATTTTTTTGTTCACTTATGCTTTAGGTGACATATCTAAGAAATGTTTTCTATTCTAAGGTCACAGAAATTTAAACCTATGTTTCCTTCTAAGAATGTTATAGCTTTACCTTTTATATTCAGGGTTTTGATACATTTGAGGTAATTTTTGTATACGGTGTGAGGTAGGGGTCAAATTTTATTTTATTTTATTTTGCATGTAGAAATCCATCTGGACCACTGTTTGTTGAAAAGACTATTTTTTGTCCATTGAAATGTCATGGCACATGTCAAAAACCAATTGACCATAACTATGTGGGTTCATTGCTGAGCTCTCATTTCTATCGATCTGTTTTCCCTTATGCCAGCACCATGCTGTCTTAATTTTTGTAGCCCATATTAAGTTTTAAAATCGAGAAGCGTTAGTCTTCCAAATTTGATTTTTTTCAAGGTTGTTTTAACTATTCTGAGTCTCTTGCATTTCCATATGAATTTAGTATCAGCTTGTTAATTTCTGCAAAAAAAACTAGCCAGAATTTTGTGGACTGCTGCCATTTTAACAATGTCATCCAATTCGTCACCGTGGATGCCTTTCCATTTACTTAGGTCTTCCTCGATATCTTCCAATAATTTTCCAGTGCATGAGTCTTCTATTTATTGTGTTAAATTTGCTCTTAGATATTTTATTTCTCTCTGATGCTATTGTACATGGAATTGTTTTCTAATTTTGTTTTTAGGTTGGTCATCACTAGTATATAAATATAATTGACATTTTTATATAAACCTTGTATCCTGCAACTTTGCTGAACTCACGCATTAGCTCTAATACTTTTTGAACGTTATATACAAGGTCATGTTCATATATGTATATAAAATCTTGTCATCCGACCACAGAGGTAGACTTACATAGTCCTTTCCAACCTAGATATCTTTTATTTCTTTTCTTTGCCTAAGGGCCCAGATAGAAGCTCCAGCTGGCAGAGTGGACACCCTCGTCCTGTCCTTGACTGTAAGCAAAAGCATCGGTTGTGGGTATCTCACGGATGTCCTTCGTCATGCCGAGGGTGTTCCCATCTAGTCCCCATTTGCTGAGTATCATCATCATCATCATTGTCATCATCATCATCATCGGCTATACACAGCCTTTTGAAAACACATGTTCGTTGAAATTTTTAATGTAGGAAAATATGTCAAATACAATGTAAAGTTAGTGACTTACAATTTAAAAATGTTGTCGATCCGACATCAATTATGAATGGAGGAAAGCATGGAAAGAAAGAAATATGACAGAATCAGCAGTGTGTGAGGAATCGCTGAAAAATAAACACAATTACTCTGTGTGTGTGAGACAGAGACAGAGGGATAGAGAGAGAGACAGAAACAGAGAGACAGAGAGACAGAGAGACAGAGAGAGAGAGGACGGCATACGGGCTCCGGGAAGCCCGGCTGAGGGGCTACATCCTCAGTGGCTGCCACTGAGGGCTTAGGTCTTGGTTTCTGGGGGAGAAGCTGAGAAAGCTCTGGGGCGGCTGGAACCCTCAGGGATAACCTTCCACAGGGAGGGGAAGTGCTCCCGGGAGCGGAACCCGAGGCACAGAAAGTCGCAAGTCACAGCTTCGAGGGGAGACTCTCTCCGTGCTCAGCAGCCCGGAGGTTCCGTCTGGGGCTGGACTGGGGTCCGGCATGGAAAGCCCCGTGGGGCCAGCCAGTGGCAGGTCTGCTCGAGCACAGGGGCGTGAGCTTGACCCCACAAGGGGGTCATAACCTTTGTCGTTCCGATGCGTTGGACGTCGAGTGCGGGATTCCACGGCTTTGGCTGGCTGATGAGTATTTGCACCAAGTTTTAAATTCAACCCCTCTCGCTCCCACAGGTAAAATTAGAATAGACAACGTTGCAAGAAGCACCGTGTGCGGGGTTAAAGGTGGGGCTGGGAGTCCCTCGAACGCGGGGGCGGCCGGGCAAGGGCCTGGATCACGCCAGGTGCTTCATAAGCTTCGAGCCATGAGGTGAGGGCCCTGGCCTCACCTCTGCTTCCGCCTCAACATTCCGACTCGCGTTAACAAGGGCCGTCTGGGTTTCTTCCACGCAAAGCTTTGCAGTCTGTGTTCTTGCAATGAAGAACACAATCACCAAGGACGAGGACCGTGCCTTCCACACCCCCACTTCTCAAAGGCCTGGCACCGCGATGCAATCCTTATGGCGGAGCTGAAACGCAGCATGTGGTTTTGGAGCTATATATGAATGAAAGGATAGCTCTATCCATTAACGAAAGGATGGCCTTCCCAATGCCTGCGTTCAACCCTCCGGGATGCGGCCCAGGGATCGGATGAAGCAGCTGAGCATCCTGCCCCTCAGCTTGTCCGAGCTGATGCGTGAATGCGCTCCGGAGGTCGTACCCGCATCTTCGTCAGAGTCGGTCCATCTGGAGAAATACGAGCTCCACTAAATAGTTCGTGTTCCTTAAAATAGGGCCAACAGGCTTTCTCTGTAAAGGACCGGAGAGAAAATATTTTAGGCTCCGGGGTCAAGCGCTTCTTGTCATAACTACTCAACTCTGTCCTTGTAACATGGAAGCTGCTGTAGACGATACTTAGTGGAGTGTCCCGGGAGGGCTTCCAGTAAAACTTTATTTCTGAACGCTGAAATTTTAATTTCCTACGATTTTCACATGTAACAAAATATTCTTCTTCTGTTGCTGTGTTTTTCTAACTGTTTTAAAAATGTGCAATCTGTTCTTAGCTCGTGGCTGTCAAAGGAAGGCGTGAGGGGGCCAGGTGTGGGCCCCGGGCCACACTTTGCCGACCCTGCGTTAAAACATGAGCCCAGAACCAGCAGCTGTAGCACGACTCGTTCACGGGAGAGATTTTCTCGTCCCCAAGCTCCACGATCACTGGGCTCTTCGCAGGAATTGAAGGAGCGATCTTTTCAAGACTCGGCCCGGCACCCCGCCCCCTCCTCTGCCTGTCTCTTCACAATTCCGGCCAGTTCTGTCCTGTTTTGTTTTTCTCCGGCCATCCTTTCCCTTCCTAAATCCCCAGTCGATGCTCCGCTCCCTGGAGACACACGTCCTTGCGACCAGAGGGAGGGCTCGGCGGACGCGCACACCTGTGACCCCGGAAGCCGGGAGACCCGTAAAATGGCTTCCCTCTCTTAGTCAGAGGAAGAGCAAAGTTTCGATGTGCTTCTTTTTAAAATGCAACAATGTAAAGGTCACAGAGGAGGAGATGAAACTCGGAGTTGTAATGAGGAAGGAGAAATAAAAAATAATGACAGAAATAAATTGTCATAAGAGGGGATACAGTTATGATTTATTGTGATATTCTACAAATTTGGAGGTGATTAAAAGCCACCTAAAATTCACATTAACAAGTCACATAAAAATGGAATTAAACTAGTGGGCATAATGTGGCAGGGTATAAAGAAAAATCATGACAGAAATAAATTGACAGAAGAATGATACTATTCAAGTTTTACCCGGCTGCGCCTCCCTGACAGCAGCCTGGCGTTTTAATTTCGGAGTTGTGGTTGAGTTTTTGGAGTTCATTAAAGGCCCACATTAAGAATCTCATAAAAGCGAGAAGAAATTAGTGACCATAATGTGGCAGAGGAAATAAAGAAACAATAATGACAGAAATAAATTGACAGAAGAATGATACACTTAATGTTTCACTCTGACACCCTCTATTAATAGGCCCCTGCAAGCTGGAACAAATGTCATTCATATTTTAGCCAAAGTATACCACTAATTAGGCCGGCTCTCTGCACTGGAATTAGATTTGAGATCCCTCACCTTTAGAGTGGAATCATTTGAATTCTAAAGAAAAGAGCTGGTGACAGAAAAAAAAACTTTCTACTCGGGCTTTTCTAATGAGATAAAATTCCCCCTTCTCCCCATTCCGCAGCCATAATTGCTGATTATGTTGTTACATAGCCGGGCTCTGGGCTCTCTGCTCCCATCATTATGATCTCGGCTGGCAGACAGGGAGGCTTCAAACGCAGGCCGCAGTGGTTTGAGTCTAATTTGGCGCTCATTTAGGCCGCAGGTACCACACAAGGTAAACACTGTATTGTTATAATTAATTACCCCTTAGGCCTCGCCAGGCCATCTCTGTTTCAGCTGACCCTTATAATAATAAGGCTTCCGGGCATATTGTATTTCTTTTGACAGATTAATTAGAAATTCAGCCATGGAGGTACAAAGCAACTCGGTCATGAATATTTAAATGGCCTGACACAAAAAATCATGAAAGGGCGGCTGAACTACATGACGGACAGGGGATATTAGGCAAGTGACTCTAATCAATAATCTCTTGATCTCTTACATATTAATACACTGCCTGCTGTTATTAAGCTCCGTAATAAGGACGGGGAGAGAAAGTTAGTGTAGCTCCGCTGTAGGCCTCGGCGAGGCCCCCAGCGGTTCCGCTAACTGACTGGGAAAATGCACAGAGGAGCGGGCCCGCAGCCTCTTCAATCTAATCCAATCTTAAGGAATGGCAGCTCTGCGCAGCGCCGACTGGATAATTATTGGCGCTGACAAGGTGAGGGCGTTTGCAGGCAAATGAGCTCGGAAGCAGGCGCGGTCCCCAGACCACCCAGCTCTGGGCGCGCCGAACACCGGCCCGGCTGCTGTTCGGCTTGTAGGGGCTCCAGCGGGGGCCCCGGGGGGCCGGAGCCCTGCCGAGGCCGGGCCGGGGGCGGCGGGCGTGCGGGGCCGGCGGCGCCCGAGCCTGTTGTCGGGGCCACCCCGACACCGAGTCACGCGGCCCGCCGGGCTCCCTCCGCTCGTCTCTGCCAACGCCAAGGCTGCGAGTGAATTAAGTAGCAGCGGCAGCTGAATATCATCTAAATTCATTACGGGAGTCAGCGCTCTCGGCCAGCGCGCGCCGCGCGCCCCGCCTCTCCCGGGGCCCCGACGGCCCACGTGGGCCCGATGCTGCCCCGTCGCGTCCCCAGACCCGGGCACCCAGGCGACCCACCAACACGCGCCTGCAAAGGGCCAGCGGCAGTGGCCGTGCGGGGGGCACCGTGTGCCCAGGGGGCCGCGCCCCGCCCCCGTTCGCCGTGTCTCCTTTCTTCTCCCCCGAGGCGGAGCGTGTCGTTCCCAGCTGCGGGGAGGTGACGTCCGCAGCCCGGACCGAGCCAGGACCAAGCCGGGACCGGGCCTGGGCCAAGCCTGGACTGGGCCTGGACTGAGCCTGGACCGAGCCTGGGCCGAGCCGAGACCGAGCCTGTGCCGAGCCTGGACCCGGCCTGGGTGTGCATCTACCTGGCTGACGACCCAACTGGCCAATTCGAGAAAACGGAAGGACCTCGTGGTCGACCGTGGGAGGCGAGAGGCCGAAAAGGAAGCGGCGGGAGTGGGGCTCCAACCACAGTGTGGGGGGCCAGGCTTCGGAGTCATGGAAACAGCCGAGGCGTAACTTCGAAGGAGCAGGGGCATCTGATACCCCGCTTCCGGTTCCTTCTCGGTCGCGCGCGCCTTTCCACCTGTCCCAGGTGTGGGAGGTGCCCGCTCTCCCCGCTGGGGAGGCTGAGTCTCCTGAGAGGGAGTTTCGTTTGCCTGTGTGATCTCGTTCAGTTTATTTTTTTAGTGTCGCCGTGGTGCGGAACATCGGGAGGACGACCTAGCACCCCCGGCGCCATCTGGGCCCCGGCCGCGTGGGCCCCAGCGAGGGCTTCCGCCGCCGCTGTGGACACCCACCCTGCGATGTGGGAAAACGGCCCCCGCTGGCCGGGACGTGACTGTCTGTCTCTGACGACGGCCTGTCCTGTTGAGAGTCGTCTCTCTCCTTCGCGCTCCGTCCGCAAGTGGCTTCCGGCCTGTCTGTACTGTCCAGGGAGGGCCCTGTCGCTCGAGACCTGGATCACCCCGGGCCTCAGTTCTGGTGTCTCAGAAGGTGCGACGCACAGGGAGGGCCAGGAGGATGGCCTGAGCCCTCGCGTGCCACAGCGTGACACCTGCAGGCCACGGGAGCTTCTGGACTCTTGACCTTGACGAGCCTCAGTTTCCCAATCTACACGTGCCACCAAAGTTCGCCATGATCACTAAATGACACAGCCCATTTTCAGGGGCCTCGGGATGTAAGGCGGGGGCTGTCGCGTATCCCCAGCCGAGGCCCCCGTCGCCCATGCTGGCTCCCAGGTGTGCCCGGAGGCCCGCCTGCTCGCGCGCCCTGCCTGGCTCGGCTCGCTCCGAGCCGGCTCTGTGTTTGATCCCGGCCATGACCCACTGCTCGCCGCCGCTGCCCCTGGCCGCTCGGTCCGCCAGGGAGCGGGGAGCCCATCGAGGTCAGCGTCACGTCGGAGGCCCTGCGCAGCACCCGCGGCTGCACGCGGCGCATGGCACGTCTGGCGCTGCGAACGCGCCGCGGGGAGGCGGGCCTACCGTCCCTCCCGACGTCGACGGACTCGCAAGCACCGCCTCTCCCGGCCCGAGCACAAAAAGGGCGCAGATGCTTAAGAATAATCTGGAGGTTGCCAGATTAAATGCTCAAGTGCAAGACATGGGACCGTTGTACCACTTCCTGCTAAGGAGGATGGCGGTGACGACGGCGACGATGACGATGGTGATCCTAACGGCCGCGGTCACAGGCGACCATCTTTTCCCCCAGCCACTTGGTTTATAAAAACATCACTGAAAAAGTTTAGCTCTGGGCCCCGGTCCCTGTGCCTCCCTCTCTTTATTGCCCAACTGTAATGAAGTGCCAGCCGGAGAGCAAATTCATTGCAAATTGTATAAAAGATTCGGGGCCAAAATGAAGCCGTTAAAAACCACATCTGTAAAAACGGGGTAATTATTATGGGCGGGTAAAAATCTGGCAAGAATTATTTTCTTAAATAAGGCGTAAAGGAGAACAGATGTGCTGTAATGACACTTTTTTTTTTTTTTGCCGTTTCACGATTTCTGTGAAAAGAAAAAAATTGACCCGACTTATCAGATTATCCCATTTATTATAGTGCAGCGAGGGCTACGGAGAATTGTTTTGCCTCGCATCCTTCCGCTGGCGAAGGCTCGCGGGCGGTCCAGGGGAACCGGGTGGACGCGCTTGGTACCTAAGCAGGTGAAGGAAAAGGCGGGTTGGATGGGCAGCGAAGGAAACACAGAGGAGCAGAAAAACCTGCGGAAGGTGGGTAGGTGACGGGAGTGGAGGTGACGACGAGCGCTCAGGCGAAAATCGCAGAGGCCGAGGGTGTCAGGGTCAGGATATGGGGCGAACGGCCAAAAACAAAGACGTGCGCTCTGAGTCTGGAAATAATTACGGTCCCGTGAAGACAAGTGAATTCCATCTTTCCTTGGTCAGCGTCTGCAGCTTCGGGAGGTATTTGTGTGGGGTTTACTTTTCGGAGCTTAGCAACATAAATTTGTTGTCACTGAACTATTAAATACAGTGGACACATGTTGGCAAAGCGGGTCTGGAGAGGCATGGAACTTATTAAGGGGAATAATCGCCTGAATGGGCCCACTGCACGATTTTAATATCCCACGACAACACTCAATTGTCGAATTCAGCGAGAGTGTCCAAGATGCTACTAAAATCAAGCCAGAAATTCCTAGATTTATTCTATTTTTTTTTTTCTCCAGTTCGGAACAGGAAATGCCAGTAAGCTGTGAGAATCTAAGCAAGAAATAAGAAACTGGGAAGAAAAAAGGATGGCCTAGCGTTTTATGAGATTTCTGCCATTAAATCCATAACAAATGTCTTTCGCCTACCCCGATAGAGGCAATGTGGGATTTTAATTGGACTTTTGGCTTTTCTTCATTTGATTTAAACCAAGGTAGAATTTCAAACAATAACACTGGAACACCTGGTTAACACGTTAGATGATATACACAGTTGTAAATTGTGGTTTTAATAGTTGCTCACTGGGGAATTTAAAAGGGTCTCATTGTTCTGTTTGGCAGATATTACCAAAAAAAAAAAAAAAAAAAAAAGGAAGGAAAGCAGCTTCTGGGATTTAAAAGCCATGCACGTGATCTCAGTGCAGCTCGGATCATGAAATTTAATCATTTGACCCCACTCGTGGCCAGTTTATACGGGATGACTCGGACGACTCGTGGCCACTGACGGGCTTTTCGCGTTCTCCAGAGCCATCATCCAGCTCGACGTTTAAAGGGACCCGCTCGTTCCGTGTTTCTAGGCCAACGGGGAAGGTTCTTAGGCGCCTGCATCACGACACGGCCATGGATGTGCACGCGTGTGTGTCCGCGTCAGCTTCGGTTCGCACACCCTCCGTGCACACTGGTGTGAGGAAAAGCGTCCAAACGCCTTGGCGGGTCGTCCTTCTTTTTTCCCCTTTTCGAAAATAAATGTCACGTCCCCAAGCGCAGGCCCCGGCCTCCTCCGGGTGCTTCGCAGGCCCGCCTCCCCCCCTCAACCCCCGTTCCTCCTCAGCGGGGGGCCGGCCCGCCTGGAAGCCCGAGCGGTTGCCCCATATTTTACAGTGACAGTTTTCAAAACGCCTGCATGGCTTTGTCCCGTCCTCCCATCTGCGGCCCCCGTCCCGCCGCTGCCTCCGGACCCGACCCTCGGAGGGCGCACGCTGAGAACGGAGGCTGGGGCTCACGGTCTCATGGCTTCCCCCGGACCCCAGCCCGGAGCATGGTGGGAACCGCTTCAGGGGTGTCCTCGTGGGAACAGCCGCCCACTGCACCCCTCCTGCTCCTCCCGGCAGCCGCGTCCCCCACAGCCCAGCGCTGACCAGCGCCGGACAGCAGGCCCCTTCCAGGGTCCCTACAGCCTGAATCCCGGAAGAGCAACCGAAGAAGGGACGAGAGGGCCTCGGGCAGAGGGGGGCGTGGCCAGAGGCGGGGCGTGGCCAGAGGCGGGCATGGGCGGAGTGGGCGTGGACAGAGGGGGCGTGGCCAGAGGGGGTGTGGGGAGAGGGGGGTGTGGGCAGAGGGGGCGTGGGGAGAGGCGGGGCGGGGCCAGAGGGGGTGTGGGCAGAGGGGGCGTGGGCAGAGGGGGTGTAGACAGCATCTCTTTCAAGTCCCTTATTTTAGGACAAACAAGATGAAGCCTAGAGACCCGAAGGCCGGCCTGAGCCCCGGTGGCCCGCACGCTCCCTGCCCTGCATCACACCCGCGGAGAGGCCGCACGCTGCTGCCTCCGCCCTGCTGTTGTGTGCAGGCTGCAGGCGGCCAGGCCCAGGGACAGGTTCTGACTTCCAAGCATTCCTTCTGGAAACTTCTATACGCTATTCCGTGTCTCCTAAAAAAGACCTAGGTGGAAAAGGAGTGTGTCCTACTAAGTAGGGAGCATCCTGAGGCCAGCCTCACACTTGGTGGGTACCCTATGCCTCACACACAGTGGGGCCCTATGCCTCACACATAGTGGGTGCCTTATGCCCCCCACGCAGTGGGTACTCGTTCCTCGCACAGTGGATGCCCTATGCCCCACACACAGTGTGCTCATTCCTCACACAGTGGGTGCCCTATGCCTCACAGACAGTGGGTGCCCCTTGCTCACAGATGGGTACCTGTGGCCTTACAGGCAGCATCACCCGGTGTTGCTGACTCTCTCTCTCTGAGCACTCTGTCCTGGTCCCTGATGGAGCCTGTGTTTGTCTCGTCTTTGGCTTCCCAGGAGAACATGACGCTGAGCCCGCCAGGAGGTCAGCAGGCCCGGCGTCTCCACGACACGCATCCTGTCCACCAGCACACAGAGTGGACGCCGAGGATTCTAGATTGTTCTTCCTGCTGGCCGTGTTCAGCTCTCAGGCCTGGAAACCAGTGGCTGCGGAAGCCGGGTGGGAGGATCTCCTCGTCCCCACAGGTCGCGCCGGCCACCTCGTCAGGCCCTGCTCTTTCCGAAGCCGGAAAATTCACCTGGACCCTCGCGGAGACGCGCAGGAGCCGCGTGCCTTGCTCGGGCTCGCCGCTCCCATAGAGGTGCGCACCTGCCCGCGCTGCGCTGCCTTCTGGGCCATCCGGCAGTGGCTCCCGGCGTTGCCCACCTCGGTTCGCGTCCTCGCAGGTCCGGGCGACAGCGCCCCACCCGCCCCGCCCCGCCGTGTCACTGTTCTGTCCCCCGGAGCGCGAGTTGCTCTGGCTCTGCGGGGAGAAGCCGCGTGCTCCCCGGCTGAGCAGCAGGTGCACGACCCGCCCCGGGGCAGGGCACGGGCTGCGCCGCGGGACGCCCCGCGTGCCGGTTCCAGGCACACTTCTTCGTCTGGGCTCCGCGGTCGCTGTGCGCAGCGCTCCCCTCCGCCTCCGCCTCCCCTCCCCAATGTGCCCTCCCCCTTGATTCGCATGCGGTTCTGCCTTCTCCCCGGGGACCCAGGAACCTCGGCGCTTGTAACAGGCGCTGACGAGAATTTCGGCCCCAGGACGCCCAGGTCTGCGTGGACCCAGGCCCTGCGGGAGTTCCGGCCGGCCGTGAGGCGCGGTTCCCGGGTTTCCTCACCTTCTCCCGGGTGGCCGGTGCGTGAGGAGGGGGCAGTGACTTCCTCGTGCACCTGCCGTCCTCCCCCCCGCTCCGCCCCCCGCCGATTCGGGCCGGCCATTCTATGGGTGCGAAAGGAGACGGGAGGCTCCTGAGCGACTGTACGGTGCGAGGGAATTTAATTAAGAATATACACATTAGAATTTCAGTGGGATTGCCTATTTAATGTTACTTTATTAAGCCTTCTATCACACCCTTTTTCATGTATATCAGTTGATATACAATTAATCTGTTCTCTTGTGAGAAAAAAATAGCACCTGAGGTGGATGGAAAGTGTCAGATGATAATAATTATAAGCAGCTGTTCACGTGCAGCACCTCTGGCCTACACGGGGCCGCTGCGAGCCACCACTCCTCGCAACAGCCCACCTCATTAGACTTGACCTTCCCAGCTGGGGATTTCATTTGTGTTTTTTTAATGGGTTTGTATACCGCAAATCACAACACCTTATGAAGACGGGGTCTTTGTAGCTGCAACAAAAGGAGGCGTGCGAGTTTACAAAAAAGCCGCAGCGCGGGCACGCTGGCAGGGCCCCGCCGGAGCGCGGGCACCGTCCTGCCACTGGCTGGCGAGAGGCGGGCCACCCTGCGCCCCAGCCGAGATAAATGCCTTGCCTCGGCTTTGAAGCCCCTCTGCTCGGCGCGGCCACCAGTGGTACAGAAGTAATTGCTGGTCCTGATTGCACTTCATGGTGACAGCCCACTGCCAGCCGGGTCTCCAGACCCACGGAGGCCCGATTCCGGCGACGCCTCGTCTGTCCCCAGGCGCGGTGCCCCTCCGTGCACCGGCGAGGGCGGCCGGCCGCCCGCCGCCGAGCCTCCGCCGCCCGCGGACGCGCAGATCAGAGATACAGACGGAGGAGCCGCGGAGAGGCAGGGGCGGCTCTGGAAAGAACATCTCTGCTTTTCTTTTTTCCCTTTCCATTTATGTTTGTAATAAACTCACTCTCACACAATTAGCCTCAATTGTTTTTATATCTTCGAAGGCAATAATATAGGCAGCCTGGGGAATACAGTAGTCATCCGTATACCTGTGTTCATTTACCCAAATCACTATGGTTACAGCCAGGGCAAACTGTTTACCGTGAGACTCCTAGAGCCTCTTTCCAGCTACTAATGACCTTTCTGTTCCTCCAATAACGTCGACAAACCGGAGGCTGCCCACGCCAACAAAGCCAATTGCCTCTCCAGCTACTGAGAGACTGAAGCATTTCTTCATTTATTTTCTCTCATCTGGTGTAACTCACATGCCACTTTCTTGTCTTTAAAGAAGGGGAAAAACTGTGGATTATTGATTTGCTTCTGAACAGAAGACCAACCTAAAAGCCCCGATGAATTGTCACTCATTATTGAAATTACTGAACACTAATTAAACTGGCAGCTCAAATCCCAACAGGCCACACTCATCTGAAGCTGAAATTCAGACACTTGGGCAGTGCAAGCGAGAGAGCGTTAGCAACCACCGGGACTGTAATAAGCTTTGCATTAATTTTCGCTCCTTAAAGGCGCACGGCGCTGTTTGTGGCGGCCCTGCCCTGCCCTGCCCGGGCGACATGGCCGAGGCGCCTGTCCCGGTTTTCTGCAGGAACCGGGGACTCAGGTCTTAGAATTTCGCAGCAAGGCTCAGGCCTGTTCCTCAGAGGGCAGCGCAGGCAGCTGGAGAGGCCGCCGTGAGCGCATCTTGAGGCCACAGGCGCAGAGGAGGCTGGAAATTCGGAGGGCTCCGAGAGGAAACTGAGTCAGAGCGGCTGGCCGGGGAGCGATGACACAGACTCCCGGGGGGACGGACAGCGCCAGCAGCACTTGCAGTCCATCGAGCCTGATTTGCTCCCTAAAATCTGCCTCGGCCTGTTTCACGGCTGCGCAAACTCCATGTACCTCATCTCCGATCGTGGCCCGTCCACGTCCTTGGGCTCCGCCTCACCGGCAGCCTTCAGAGGGGCTGGTTCGGGGCAAGCGGCTGGACCAAGGCTGGAGCAGAGCTACGGTCCTAGGTTCATGGGCAAAGGGCCTGGGCCCTGGGAAGGCCCACGACCGGGCAAAGGCGTAGGTGGAAGGGAGGTGGCGGGTGGCGGTCGGTCTCCTGGCGGGAGATATTGGGACAGGGTGTCCTGTCGGGGCTGTTTCTTTCTTAGGACAAAAAAATTCTTTGAGAAGCGGAAATATGCGAAGGGCACAGCAGCTCTGTCCGTTAGGGCCAGAAGCCGGAAGCAGCCGCTGCCATCGACAGGTGCAGGGATGAGTGGCCGTGACGCGGCCACTCACGGGCCGCCACCGGGCAGCGAAAGGGGGCGAGCCGCTGAAATCCGCAGCCGCAGAAACAGCTGTTTTCTGTTAGACTAGGACCGTCTGGGAGCCACCGCTCACGTCACTGTATGACTTGAGTGATCAGACTGTTCTCCTCCAAAATAACGAGAGAACGCGCTTTCTCAAGGCGACGCGGTGGCCGGAAGTGAGCGGTGCTGGAGGCGGGGCGGGTCGAGGGAGGGCCCGGGCTGGGGGCGGCGCTCAGGCCCTGGGAGCCCCTGAGCGGGGAGCCGGCGCGGCCACGCGAGCCTCGGGCAGCGACCGTCACACCTCGCCGCGAAACGGCGTGCACTCCTGAGGCTCCGCCAAAAGCGGCCAGTCCCACTTTCTATGGTTCTCACGGCACAGTCCAGTGTGGGGCGCACACGGCGAGGGCAGGGCTCATCGCTGTGGCCGGCGGCCAGCCCGGAGCCCGAGACGGACTCTTCCTGGTTTGGGGGAACGGCAGTCGCAGGTAACCGACCACCTGCTCCCCCCGAGCCTCGCTCTCCCAGACGGCAACGACAGAGCCCTGCACATGCCCGGGAGGAGCAGGGCGGCCACCGTGGGGGGCGGGCCCCAGGCCCTGGGATGCGCCATCACTCACGAGCTGGGCCACGAGGCCACCTGGCCTCTGGCCTGGGACCCTGGGGGCCGCAGCTTCGGGTCCGCTGCCAGATCTTCATTCCTCAGTCAGAGTCCGAGAGACAAAATGGACTAAGCTACAGAAAACTGTTCGTGCCAGACGCGGGGGCAGATTCTCCGCAGGAGCTTTAGTTTCTTGTTCTTGACCCTGGATTTTCTCTGCTGCTCTGAGGGCTGGCGCCCGTCACGCCTGTCCTCCGCAGCTGGTCGGGGTCCCCCGCGTGCTGCCTGGCCAAGGGCACGTGTTCCTCCGTGTATCCGCACGTGCCACACGCACCTTCCGACGACGAGCGGCGGACATGGTGGCTCCTCGCAGCCGCTCCGACCTCCTTCTCTACGGAGTCGTCTATTTGCTTCTTCATCCATCTCATTCTGAGCATGACACAGCACGGCGCGTCTCTGTTTTAAAAACCTCCAGCCCGGCTCTGTGCCTTCCATTCTTACTCAGTCTTTACCAAGTAAGTCTTGTCATGAATTTACTCTCCAGCCCACCCCGTTGCCTGAGATAGCTAAAAATGTGTCCTCAGGATGGGGGTGACCAGATGCTGAGAGCCCACATTTACTGAGCCCTGCCTGCCCACCTACTCTGGTGCACACACACACGCTCACGCATGTGCACGCACACGCGCAGACACGCACAGCTCGTTTAATTTTAAAACGAAGGTGCTATTAGTTATGGTGGTTTCATGGCCCTGAGGCACAAGGAAGTTATTTGCCCAAGGTCTCACAGCCACTAGTTGGGAGAGCAAGACAAATAAATAAGATAAAGACATTAGCTCAAAGGGAAAACGCATTTTGAATGGCAAAGTGAAGCGAGCGTATGTAGGTTAAACGGATCTTATAATGCCTTCCTCAGCCACTCGCGTTAACTCACAAATAAAGATGTTTATCCCAGCAGCCAAAGCAATAAAGAGAATCCAATCAGTTATACGATGCACCGTGACTATAAAATGCAAAGACGCCGGTTTCTTGGGGGTAGGGTAGACTTTTGGTGTGGCGCGTGTCAGAATCCGCACTGAGTCCCAGGCTGTATGCTGCCATGCTGACTAGGGCGCCCTGGACTTGCAGGTGTCCGAAAGCCAAAGAATGAGCAAGGCGGAGAAGAATCCTAGTCACACTCAACGTTATTTCTCTTCTGTTGAGAAGAGTGATTATGTCGTGGAAGTCAGACACCCTGTCATCACACCCGCCCTTCTTTCCGGGCGACCGTCGTGTTTTGGGTGAATTTCCACGAAGTGAACTCAAAATGTGTCACGTCGTTGCTTGTTTGCTCGATCTGCATGTGTTCTGACCCGTTCTTTCCTTTACTGGGTGCAGAATAATGCCTTTTATTTCCAATATTTCAGCGGTAAACCTTAAACGATTTAAACTCGCATCCTAGCAAAGATTAAATTTGCATGGGCGAGAGCCTCGGCACGCTTCCACGTCCTCCCGAGCCGCCGCGCGAGCCCCACGTTGCTGCCCGGAAGTGCGTTTTGAGCGTGTCGACGAGCCCCGTCTCGGGTCAGGCTGCCTGGGAAGGCGGCAGGCCGGCGGCCTCAGCGAACAACAGACGTTTGTTTCCTCACAGTTCCGACGGCTGGATGAGCCAGATCGAGGTCTGGCGGGGTCGGCTTCTGGCGAGGGCCATCTTCGGAGCTCGCAGACGGCCACCTTCTCACTGCGTCCTCGTGCGGGGGCTGAGAGCGGAGGGCGAGAGCAAGCGCGCGTGGGGGGGAAGCTCTCTGGCGCCTCTTCTCATAAGGACGCTAATGGGTTCAGACCAGGCCCACCCTCCTAAACCTCGTTTTACCCTAATTACGTCCTCGGAGGCCTCGTTGCCAAACGGATACCCCGGGGGCCAGGACGTCAGCATACGAACCGTGGGGAGCACACAGATACTCGTCTTATGACGTGCACCTGGAAGTTGATGCCTTTACTATCACTTCATTGTTCTTAGTCTACGGAAATGTGTGCTTTTGTCTTTTTTTCCAGAGCACGTTATTCATTGACGGTTTCGCCATGCACCCTTTCTCCCCGAATCTCAGCGCTTTCTTTGTGAGAGGAGGTTCTGCTTCCTTCCTTTTCCGCTCAGTGCATCTCTAAGGATCTTTCGACGGGCATCTGACTTTCCGATTCCTCCTCTGTCTGAAAATCTCCCCGTCTCACCTCAGTTTTGAACGGTGACTTGAATACAGAGTTTAGAAGTCGCGCTTGCTCCCCCGGCGTCGTGGTGCGTCTCTCCCTGCTCCCCGGCCCCCCCCCAAGCGGGCGGATGCCCCCCGCGGACCGGACCGTGGCTCTGTAACCAGCCCGTGTCTTCCCTGCAGCCCCCCCTTTCCTTTCTCCTTGTCCCGGCGTTCTGCGGGGGACACGCGTCCCTTCCACTGATCCTGCTTGGCACGTGGCTGGATTTTTACATCTAACTCATTTCGTGCCTTGATTCTGGAAAATTCTGTTATCATCCGTTCAAATGTGGTCTCACCATCCTTTTTCTATTTTCACTCACAAAATCTCAAAGATGTACGTATGTTGGACCTTCTCAGTCTGGCCTCATTCCCCTCACTCCCTGTGTGTGTGTGTGACTCTGTGCTGCAGTCCAGATAATTCTCTTAGTTCTGTTTCATAGTTACTTAATTATGCTTCGTCAGTAACACATTAACTATTTAGTCATCTATTGAGGTTTTTTTTTTATAACTAGACGTTTCATTCTAACAAGTTCTGACTGGCTTTACGTTTCGTGACCACGCCTTCCTGCTTCATAACCACCTGGTCTTCTTTGTATTTTGTCACCACGTCCTTCACGTATATTAGCGTGTTTTCCGGCCTGCGGAGGTTAACGACCGAGGACCCTGGGTCCCTCTTGGTTTGCTGCAGTCTCTCCCGTGTGGGGCGCGTGTCGACCCGTTCGCGACTCTGCGTTCGGGTCCGGCAGCTCCGGCTCGGGGAGTCGTTTCGCGTGACGTGTTCTCCCTCAATCCCTGCGGTGCAGCCTCCCCGTGGAATGGCCCGGGTGCCTTTTTACTCACTTCATACGGTCTTTCGCCACCTGCTCACTCCGGCCACTGTCGGCACCACCAGCCGTGGCAGGTGCGCCGACCGCCCCTGTCCTCAGCGGCTGCGGCCTCTCTCCCTCTCTGCCACGGGGCGCTCATGCTTTCTGATTCACGTGCCAGGCAGCACGTGGGGGGCAAATCCAGACCAATCGGGTGGGGGGCGGTGCCTAAACAGACCTGCTTCTTTCCCGCGGGGACACATTCCAGCTCCGCAGTGCCCAGGCTTGAGGTCCTGTGGCTCACACTAAGGGGCCGGCCCCCTGACACACCTTTGGATCAGCTTCGGGCGAGGGCCCTGGGCCCCACCTGCAGCTTCCCTGTCCTGGGCAAACAGATCGCCTGGGCTGAGGGGGGGCAAGGTGGCCTGGTGTGGCACCTGCTCGGCATTCACATCCCCTTCAGCTGTGTTTCCGGAAGTTACCTGAGATAGCGGAAAATGTGTCCCAAGACCCCGTGAGACTCGGTCTGAAGCTCAAGATGGGAAGTCTGAACCCCTATCAGCCTCTGAGGACCGTTGACTGGGAAAGCACCTCCCAGGGGCAGAAACGCCTCCCAGCGCTTGCGTGAGGTGAGCAGTCGTGGGCCCGAATGCCCTCCGACCGTCAGACTTCACACCTTACACGCTTCTCCCGCTTTACCGCTGACCATGTGAGCCCCAAAGCCCCCTTGGGGCGAGACGCTCTGGCGGTCATTCCCGACGCAGAGAAGAGACTCCACGACTTTCGCCTCCGGAGGCCCCCCGTCCACGCCCCTCCCTCTGCTGAGCGGCCCCCTCTCTCTGTGAGCCACCCTGCACTAGAGCAGCCACGCGACACGGGGTCCTCCCGCAGGGAACGTGCGGTCTGCGTGGAGAGAGAGGACCGGCGGGCGTAGAGGGACCTGCGAGGCTCACGCAGCAAGCGACGGAATGTGCGGCCCCTCTAAGTGGCTAGAGACACGTCCGAATGCCTGGTGGCGCTCGATGGAGTGGCCTCGCGGTGCTGGAGGGCTGTCTCTCGGGGCCGGCTCTCCAGGGTGCTTTAGGGGATTTTAAGGCTTTCCTTCTTAAGCGAGAGAGGCCGTGTGCGACCAGCTCGTTAAGTGTGAGGGCGAGACTCTGGGCAGGTTTCGCTGCTAGATGAGCAGAGATGAGCGTGAAACAGACTCAGATCGCGATCGCTCAAGATCCGGCTTAAGAAAAAATGCCGCTCTGGTGACTGCTCTGAAGAGGGGTCAGGAGCCTGGAGAGGCGGTGGTTGAAGCACTCGAGAGAGACGAGAGGCTTACGTCTGATCTGCATGCCGCGCTCAGGCTGCCAGCATGCTCGGACGCAGGCCACGGCCCGGGCAGGGCACAGCGGACGCCTCCACCCAGGCCCCAAGCGCAGGGTGACTGGGGACTCAGCCGTGCCGGGACCTAGCCCAAGTGGCACAGCCTGCTGCCCCTTGGAGCCTCTCCCCAGGACTGGTGCTGGGTGGGATTTTAAGAAACCAAACGCAAGGCGGAAGTTACCCTTGGAGGCCAAAATCCATTAAATGGTCTCACTGTTTCCAGTTTTGAAAGCTCCTGACGGCCAGTCTTTAACGTGAGAGCCACGGGTGGGCTCGAAGGGGTCAGACAGGATCTGCGGGCCGTTCTGGAGGAAAGAGAGGGAATGAAATGCCCTCGGGGGTTCCAAGAGGCCCAGAAAAACCGCACTAAGGCTTTTGCAGGGCTGCGGAGCGAGGGGCACCCTGAGCCCACAGGTGGCAGAGGAAAAGGTCCAGATGCTCGGTCGGATCACAGGCGTCCATCGATGCTGCTCAGTGCAAGAGGGAGGGCACATCTTCACGCGTGTGCCAGCCCCGGACCAGAGCGCCCCGACCTTCCGCTGGAGGCGGCGGAAGGGGAACACGGAGGGGTACCTGGGGCCCAAGATAGCACGGTGGCAGTTCCAACCTGTGTGTCCGCGTGTTTCTCAGGCAGCCCAGGCGAGGCCTGTCTGTCTGTAACCTGCCCGCACCCGGCTCGCCAGCGCAGCACCTCATAGCGCCCGGGCTGGGCGGGGGACCTCAGGGCAGCGCTCAGGGGTCAACTAAAGCCTCGCTCCTCCGACAGGCTGAGCGGCTCGCACAGGGCCACGTGGCCCGACTCCAGCCTTCAGCCTCCTGGGACCGCCGTGCACCCTCAGCCCTGTGCCAACCTCCAGCAAATTCCACCTTCCGCTCTGATCGGTGCCCGATCTCACCCTGATCTTCAGGAGTCAGAGAAAGTCTGAGCCGGGGAGAGAACCCGCAGGCTCTTCCCATGAGGGCGGGGTCCCCCGGGTATGGTTCAGCGATCGGAACTGCAGACTGTGACCTCGCAAGTTCTGTTTGTGGAGACGGAACAGAACCTCGGCAGCTCGGAGCCCGAGCGGGTTTGGGCAGACGGGTAAACGCTGGGGGGGGGGGGAGGGTGCACAGGAAGTGTGCGGATGGCGGGGGCGTCGGGGGAGGGCACAAGAAGTGCGAGGCCCTGAGGCAGGACCTGCTGGGTGGGGGGGGGGGTGCGTTGGAGGGCTCACGGCCACTCCTGATGCCTGTGGTCACCCCCAGGGGCACCTCGGGCCCTGGGCTCCCCCTTCCTGTCTCCTCTCTCCAATGACGCTGTTTCTCAGAGAATGGGCTCTAAGTGGCTTGGCTCCCACATGGGCCCCAGGGCCCTGAGCCCTCAGGGGTCGCCACTCTGCTCTCCTGGTCTTGACACCGTCAACCCTTTTGAGCCCTGTGTTCTCTGGAGCTCGTCCTGGTCGAAGGCGGGACCGCACACGGGCCGTGTGGCACCGGCCTGGCCCCGTGAGGCTCTCGGGGGGTCTTGTGGCCAGGCGTCTGGCGGCCAGGGGCCAGGCTCCTGCGTGCACACGGGCATTGTAGCAGTCTTGGCAGAGGTCAGCCGGTTCCTCCTCAGCTCCCAGGCGGTGGGCAACGGCACCCAGCGCGGCCATGGTTCTGAGAACCTCACTGCCGTGGGCACCCGCAGGGCGTGGTGTTAGGTGGCCTCCTCTTAGGAGTGGGGCACAGGGACCGCTCCTGCCGAGAGCCCAAATGGCTGTGCTGTTCCCACCACCCCCCGAGCCCAGAGTAAGAGCAGGAGTGGGGGTGAGGGCCAGGCGGGCTCCAGAAGAAACCCGCCTTTTCTGGAAGGTTCTGCTGTCACCCTGTGTGGGCCCCAGGACAAGGTGCCGCCCTGCACCACGGCCTCAGCTGGGAGTGGGTGCAGGATGGGTCACAAACAGCCACTTCCCAGCACCCACGCCCTGGGGGTGCCCCTCGGGCATGCTCCCCAGCCCAGTCCCCGCCCCGAGCACGGCAGGGCATTGGCTGAGCCTGGAGGAGTGGCCCTCTGTGGGGTCCAAGATCCTTGGGCCCACAGGTGCTGGGGCTGGCCATGGGCTCTCTCTGCCCCCAGGTGGCACACGCCGAGACTCTACCCCGGGCGAGAGACCACTGGCCTCGCGCCTGCTGCAGGGGGACCGTGCCCGGTGTGACGGGGAGGGAGGGCAGTGTTGCCCACTGCAGGCCCAGGGAAACGTGCTCGCGCCTCCTGCTTCTCCGTGGCTCCTGTGGATGGCTGGGACGCTCGCGGGCCCAACACTCTGGGTCCCATGGCTGGGACGCTCGCGGGCCCAACACTCTGGGTCCCATCAGATGAGCGAGTTTCACCTCAAATCCCTGCGCAGCCCATGTGGCTTGTCCTGTCTCGCAGTGGGTGGGAGGGGTGTCCTCGGATTCAAACCCGCCTCTCCGGGGTGTGCTTGTTACGGGTTCTGGAGCACAGAGCTGGAAACATGTCCAGTCCCGCATGCCCAGGTGCGTGGGGTGCAGTGTTAGGGTTCCCCACAAACGGGCGCGGTGGGCGCCCAGTGAGCCCCTGCAGGCTGCGCCCGTTGGTTGCTCGTGCTGGCCTCCGTCTGGAAGGAGCGGCTCGGTCCCTCTGCGTCCCGCAGGGCTGAGGCTTGCGGGCATGAGCATCAGCTTCGGCGTTTTAGGCGCTACCTCTAGGTAGCATTTTGATTCTGATTGGGAAGAAATCTTAAGGATTTTCCTCCTTTGCTCTCTGAATCTGCACATGGGAGGTTTGCGGTGGGCGCTTTCTCGCTGCCAGTATGTGGGTTTCTCCACCTCGTCTTCTGCAGACAGAGCGGGATCCGTGAGCTTGATCCGAAGAAAGGGAGGCCGGGGTCCAGCACGGTGCCCTGGCAGCCAGCCCCAGGCACCCCGCCGCCATGCTCACCCACCCGGCAGGACCCTCTCTGCCCACTCTGGGCTTCTGCTTTTCCATTATTACGAGGAATGAGGGGCCTGCCGAAGTCGCCATGTGTTTACTGGAGGAGCTGGATCCTCTGTGACCGTTAAGCCTCAGCTGGTGGCCTGGTGGGCGACCCTAACGAAGCCAGGTGGCGGAGAGGGGCAGGACGACGTCAGCGGGTAACATGGGAACTGAAAGATGTATTTTCCCAATAACCTCCTCCCCTCCCCCCCCCCCCAAAAAAACAGAAAGGGTTAAGCTGCGCCGAGGGCGCAACAGTGGGACGTAAACGGAGACAGCGACTTTCGCCTTAACGGGGGGGGGGGGGGGGGGGGACACAGTGGCAACAGGCGGCGGAAATCGGCGTCGGGCCGCCGCGCTCAGCGGGCGCCGGGGGCCACGGCGTGTCTCCCAGCTCCGGCCCGGGGCCTTCCCGCCGGAGTCCCAGGACACAGCCAGCCGGGGTCTCGCCGGGCCCCCGAGGACACCCTGCCTCTCACTCTGGTAACTGGCCCAAGGAGGAGAGAGGCTGCGGAGTTTGGGGCGGGGGAGGCCTCGGGGGACCCACCGAACGAGGGTCAGACTCTGAGAAGCGAGAGCAGCGCCAAGGGACTCCAAGGCTATTTCCAGCCTCGGAAAAATAAACCGTGAGAGAAAAACAAAACGAAACAAAACAAAAAGATTCCGGAATGAGACGGAGGGAGACGGGGCGCCTGGGAGAGAGGCCGTGGGGGGGCGCGGGAGAAATCCGAGAAGGGGACAAAGATGGCCGAGCCGGGGAGCCGGCGCGCCCGCTCCGCCCGCCGCCGCCACCGCGCCCTCTGAACGCGGTTTCCAGCCCGTTTCCTTTGATGTTTTCCCCTCGCTCTTCTCAGTTTGATGGATTCCCGCTCAGAGGAGAACGCACAAGCCAGAAAACACCTCCGCTCCTTGCCAGGGGCCCGCGGGTTCTGATAGATGGGTTTTGATAACGTGCGTGAACTGAGCCTCTAGAAAAAGGTGTGATCCAGCTTTCATGTTAAATTTGACAAAATGCTGCTGTCCTCCGTGCCCCAAATCAGGAGCCGCGGCCTGCGGAGAGCGCGCGGTTTGCAAGGAATGTAAAAAGACGCCCCCTCAAAAGTGTTTCTTCCAGCAACGCGGAGCCGGCGACGTCCCCGCTCTGCCACGCCGGCGCGTCCCCCCGGCCCGCTTTGGCAGAAGTCCACTTTTATTCCAGTTGTTGACTTTCAGGCTTTGCCGTGTTCTGAAAATCAACAAGCACCTCGCCAGGAAGCATGCGCCTCATTTTATCAAATGGTGCCCGGCTTGGTAATAGCCTCCCCAGATAATTCGAGCTGATCTGTGGTGATGACCAGGGGGACGGCGATGATTGTCATGTTAGTAAAAAAAATCAAAACAATCATGTTACGTCAGTTCTACCATTAAAAGACTTGCTTCTCTGCAAATTTCTGCGCTCAGTAATTAATACTCTGGGGCTTGCGCTTTCGAAGCCGGCTCTCCAGGCACAGAGATGCCACTCACCTGATAATTATTTCAGGAAACCATGCACGAATGAATGTGATTGACAAATGCAGCATTGCTGTAATTGCCTCCAGCAGAGTCGGTGAGGAAAGGAGAAGGGAAGCGCCGAGTTAACCAGTTGTGTGCTTACCTCCCGCTCGGGAGCGCGCGGCGGCGCGGGCAGCCCGGCTGTCGGGGGGCGCGCGGCTGCCGCGCTCACCGAGCCGCAGCAGCGGGCCGCGCGCGTCGCGCCGGGCACCGCCCGGCGTCCGCCGGCGACCAGGCATCGGGGTGGCGAGCACGCAGGTCTCCGACGGCCCGCTCCGCGGGTGTGCACGAGGAGGCCGGTGTGTGCCGCATTGCGGCGGCGGCCGGCTCACGCCCTCGCACACAGAGCTTCCGGGCCCCCGGGGACCCCGCAAGTGCCGGGCTCCAGGGCGCCCTGACGCCAGAAGCTCGCTGTGCCCCGCAGGTCGGAAGCATCTCTGCCGCGCAGGCCCCAGACGCCCGGCTCCGGGCTGTTCCCATCCGTGTTCACTAAGCATGCGGCACGGTAAGCGGGAACGGGTCCCCTTCCTGCTCCGCCCGCTGTCGCATGGGACAGTGACGCCCACGCCCGTGCATTCGGGGTTGAGGGGACAGGACCCGCAGGGACCCAGCCCCGGGTTCGCGATTGTGACCGTGGCCGCGACACGCGCCCGTACGACGCGGCGTCTCCCGAGTGGCGGTTCGGTGGGTACACCGCGCACACGTCTCTCTCCTTGGGGACTCCCGGCTTTTCGCAGGGCGCCGGCTACGCAGCGGGCATCCGGCAGAAAGTGGGCGGGTGGACCGACTCTCTGCGTAGACGCCCCTGCCCTTGAGAAGCTCAGAAGGACACTGGCATCTCGGAGGGACCCGACCGCGGCGAAGGAGCGCGCGGCCTGTCGTAGGGGCTGAGGACGTGGCCGCAGGGCCGCTGGCCGCCTGACGGGCCGTGCAGCTGGAGCACTGGCCAGCCCCCCGGGGGGCAGGGACGGCGCCGCAGAGAACCCCCCACCCCGCCCCTCGGAATCCGCATCCGTGAAACAGGAGCGACGCCATTCGCGCACGTGCTGAACGAGGTGGCTGAACGCGGTGGCGTTTCTGAAGCGTTTGCAGACACCTGGTTCTCCATAAGCACGCGCTAAAGGAGAGAGAGCGAAAACGGAACACGAAAAAGCCCCAGGCGCAGCGGCGAAAAGCGCGTAATCGGACAAAACGGCCGCGCCCAGCGCCTGCCTCGCGGGCCACTCTGCGGACGCTCGGTCGCTGCGCCTCGGACACGGCACGTGGTTCCGCGCGTGGTTCAATTTGCGACGAAGGGAGAATTTAAAGGCATCGGTGTTGCTGGAGCAATTGATTTTCCTCAGTTCCAAAGTGACCCTACTCCCGACACTCCCGGAACAGCAAGTGCTCAGAAAACAAGTCTCAGCTATAGCTTGGCCACTGAAGAGACCACTATTAATATTTCAGGGTATTTCCTTCAGAAATTTGCCGCCAGATGTGAAAGGTCTAGCCCGTGTCTACTCAGTGTTTTCAAAGGCCAACCAGGGTTGCATTATCCGGACAGAGCACGTTTCTTACTATTCACTCTCGTTCCAAACAGAGTTAAGTTCCAGCGTCGCGGTGAGCATCTTGGTGCTTCAAGCATGTCCTGTACTTGGGGTTATTTATCATAACCTCACGCGTATACTGAATTAAGCGGCGCAAGCACCTACGGGCTCCCGGAACTCACCGGCAGGGTCCCCTCTGCGGGTCTCGGTGGGTTACGCCTGTCCCCGCCCCGTCTGTGGAAGGTCCCCTCGCGGTCCCCGGTGAATGCGCACCAGGACTGCATGTCATCAGTAGTATTTTGCTAATGTCACGGGTGAAAAATTATATCTTAAAATTTGTTTACATTTACATTTTTTCCTATATCTCGTCGAGGCTGAGCGTTTTCTCTCCTGTTTTATTAGTTAACTGTGATTCCTCTTTAGCGAATTATTTATGTCCTTTGCCCACTTATCTCGTGGAATATTCAGGTTTTCTTACTGATTCGTAAGAGCCTTTCGCATATTAAGGTTGACCCTTGGTCATGTTTATTGCAATTATTCTCGTCCAACTTGTTGTTTGATTTTAATTAAAGATAATTTTATGTATTTATTTTCGAACGAGCCCGGGGTGTTGAACATCGCCACACCGGGGACAAGCGTTTTCCACAGGCGAAGCGGGACTCCGCGCAGAGGGCGCGGCCACGTGGCGGCTGGTGGCCGTGGGTTTTGGAGGCCGGGATCCTCAGTCCTGCGGCTGCCTTCGGCCCCTGCGGAGACAAACACCGAGAGCCCTTTTCCACCGGAACTTCTGAGGTTGCCACGTTACCGTTTGGTGGGTGTTTTTCCTCCTAACGTAACTAGTTTGGTGTGGTTTCCATGCAGACGTTTATCGTCACCTCCAGGTGACTTAACGCACAAGCTCAGGGGCGTGTCTGTGCGCTCCGCGGGCGTGAGGGGGCCCCTGCGAGGGAGAGGCTCGCTCGCCGGCTGTGGCCGCGGCGCCTCCGGACGCCCGCCCCGCATCCAGCGGGCTTGGTGACCGTCGCCACGCTGAAGGTTCCCTTCTATATTTTTATCAGTCGCTTAGCTGTGTCACTCTTTAATTCCTCTACAACTCTCTGATGAATACCATCTGGCCTCAGTAATTTATTACGATTTAATTTCTCAATTTGTTCCATCGCTTCTTTCTTGATATTTCTATCATCAAAAACAAAAAAAGCGCTCTCACCTCAGCTCCTGTCACCTGGGTGAGGGGACACTGGATGCGGGGACCACCAGATCAGGCCCCGGGGGACTCCCTGCTGCCTGGGCTGAAACGTGGTCGGGGTTACCCGCCTGGGTGTGACAAGCAGCACAGAGTTTGCAGAAGTCGAGGAAGGAGTGAGGAGGAACGTTTGAATACCTTGCTGCTGGGGGTCAGGATTTTGCCTCAGACACGAGGCAGCTTCTCCTACGGATCTCGGCGTAGGTGCGCGGTGTGGTTTCCAAGCCAGGACGGGGGACCCCGCTTCAGAGTAGCAACTGGGGCGCGGGCCCTGGGGAGAGGCACCAGCTGCGCGGAAGAGCGCGGACTCCACCCGTGAAGCTCTGCAGTCGGCAGAGCAGGGACAGCCGTGACTCTCGCGACAGGAAGCAGGCTCTTCTCGCGTGGCCCTCCGTCCGTGATGCGCCCGCTCGTGAGCTTGGGGCGGTTTCTGCAGACTCTGTCAGGCCGCGGAGCCGGCGGGCACACGGGGCGCCGCAAAGCCAGCGTTTCCTGTGCCCGTTACGGAACCAGCTGGGAAGTATGGGAAAAGGAGTTTTCATCTGAAATCCAAGTTCTGGGTTAATCAGTAACTCCTGGCGGAATGACAAAAAAAATATGGGTTTCCAGTCAGAAGGATCAACCTCCACTCCCCCTCGGGAGGCCGTTCCGGGAGGCAGGAGGAGGCTGGACCTTGACCTCCGGCCTCGGATCCTAGGCCCTGGCGTCTACACTGCAGGCAGGGCGCCTCACTGTCCCAAGGTCCTCAAGGCTGAAAGGCGCCCCGGCCCCTTTATGCATCCGATCAAGGCAGCCCCTGCTCCACGGGGGAATTCAGATACATGCAAAGCAGCGCACACGATAATGCAGTGGCGGGACCGTGCCAGACTGTGCCGGGCTGTGCCGGGCTCTGTGGCGGCCACAGGACCCCTCCGAGCCGCCGGGCTGCTAAGGGGAGCGGACTCCCCCGGGGAGGCGCCGAGGGACACGGCCGTCCCTCTTCCCAAGCCCATTCTAGCCATGCCTCCCTCTCTTTTTTCAGCAAAACAAAACCACTGGAGCCCCAACCATGTGGGCACACATGTGTGCGAGCACACGCACACACCGCATGCACACGGGCATCGGATGTGCCCGAAAACTGCCCGTGGCGTTAGGCGGGGGTCGTCCTCGTTCAGAGAACGGAAGCTTTACTGTTCAGTAAAACAGACCGATTCACCGGCCGTCTCCAGCAGTGGCCAGGAGGTCCTATGCCTTTGCCTGAGACGCGGGGGTCATTGCAGACGGCCGGGCAAGGGGAGCGAAGGGGTCCCCTCCACGAAGCCGCCATGTGGCCAGCGCAGAGGCCACGACCTTCGACATTTTCCGGGAGCATCTTCTGGCTCTGGCGACAAAAGGGCAAAAACGACATTTGACAGACACGCCCACCGTCAAGAGCGGACGTGCTCAGGGCCCTAGAAAGATCGTCCCGCGGGAGGAAAACAGATTCGCCTCTTTTTTTTTATTTTTAATTTTTTTATTTTTATTTTAACCCTCCTCTCCGCCTCCTTCTTCTCCCCACAGTTTCACGTCTGCAAACAGACAGGCTCCGGCCTCCGGAGTGGGAGGAGAGGGGCAGAGAGCTTCGCGAGGAGGCAGAGGGAGGAGTAATTTAATTGTCTGGTTCCTTCTGTGCTAGAGAATATCAAACAGATGAGGAGGATAAAACAGGAAGCTCAATAATTAATTTTCATGTCCCTCATAGTGGGGCTTCCCTGAGCCCCGCGCCGTGATTACAGGCAAAGGTTGGAGTCTGAAGTCTCACTCATTAGCTACGTGTTCTAGGAAAATACCTGTATTTTCAAAAGGCCCAGTGACAAGAATGAAAAATTTCAGCTATTAAAAATATCCTGGTGTCAGGGACTTTCGCGAAAGAACAAAAACGCTCTGATTCCCTCAGATAAATAATGAAGCGTATGGTTGTCGAGAGGGTAAGGGTCAAAACTCCCCTGTTGACTAAGACACAAGGTTGACTTAAAAGATTTTCAGAAGTTCTTCAAGGAGCCGGCGTCCGGCTGGGGCTCCGCCTTCCGATGGGATGCGGCGCGGTCGGCTCGCTTCAATTTCTGCCACCACTGCGCTCAAAACACCCGGGCAGTGGCGGGCGGGATGTCCACCGGCGAGGACATCAGCCTGCCGACCGCCCGATGAGAGGCGACGTCTGTGCATCGTTGAGAGACGCCGTCCCGGGCTCTGAGTCCATCTGAGGGCAGGTGCGAAGATTTAATCGGTTCCAAGCTGACGGTCCAGGGCTCCCTCTGAGCCCGTGGGCCGCAGAGCCATCAGCAAACGCAGGCGCCCATTCTCCCCCCAGGGGGCATCCCGGAGCCTGGTGGGGCCCTCCTTCCTCAACACCGTAGAGCATTTGCTCACAAGCTTAGGACTCAAACCTGGGGAACGTGATGTTTAGCACACATTGTTCCAACATTCAAACACGCAAACATTTCAAGGTAATTTCTGCAAATCCCCATTGTGATCCAATTTCTTATTAAGCAGAATAAAGCTGTTTGGAATTGCAGTTAATCAGTTTGGGGTGCCACCGAGCGCTTGCTGCAGGGCGCTTCTTATTTTTTATTTTTCAAGAAGTTGTGGTCCTCGGGTTACTGTGACACCCACCTGTGTGCATGCCTGGCCACACTCCGTGGTGGCGGGACACACGGCCAGGCCTGGCAGAGACAGTCACCGGAGGGCTTTATTGTCACCACATTCTTTTGTGTGCGTGCATAAACCAGCGCCAGGAAAATTACTAAATTTGCATTTTATAAAAAAAAATTCAAAGGTTAAAACACTGTATCAATTATAAAATTACCCAGTGTCTAAACATTAAACAGATCATAAATCATGTTTGTGCATGTCTTTTTTCATTTTGCAAATCTCTTGTCTAAAAAAAAAAAGTCCCTTGTGAAGGGCGGCGGGGGTTGGGAGCTGTGCCCGAGCAACGGCCGTGGGGACAGGGGGGCCTGGCATGGCATTTCTGCTTGGGAGTGCTCTGCATAAATGCCGGTCGTTAATCAGGGGCCTCACGGTCATGAGAAAAGTGTGCCCAGACCTCTGAATATTCCAGGGCAAATGTTACTCAAAGTCTAATAATTCCTTTCAAAGATATGTGTCTAATTTCTAGTGCAGACTGATCAATAGGCAATTTATGAATGACCAGTCTCATTCCCGGGGGATTGGAGAGACAGCGCCGGGCTAACACTTATTCACCAGTAATCACAGTTGCAAGAGGCAGCTCCACACTTAGTAATTTAAGAGGCAACATGAAGGCACGTGTTTTATTTAACAAGAAAGATCTCAGTGCAGATAGGGTTATTATTTTAGAGGCAGAAATGACTGTCTTTTGAGCGGAATAAATGGGGGATCATAATTCTCTAATCTGACCTAATTTTAACAAAAGAAAATGATCTGTTAAAACGTCCCAGAGATAATACAAATTAGACCAGGTCAACAGGAGGTCAAATAGAGAGGGTGCTAAATAATCCTTTTTACTACTTTGGAGCATTTTATGCTAATTTCGGTTCCTTCTCTGCGATAAACAAAGCGAGTGGAAAGCAGCAGGCCTATCGCGCTGGTGAGTTTCCGAGCTGCAATGTAACAGAGGCCCGGCGAAGCCGCGTCCGCCGAGGACGCATGCGCAGCAGAGGCCCGTGGCGTGGGACGCACGCGCAGCGGAGGCACGTGGCGTGGGACGCATGCGCAGCAGAGGCCCGTGGCGTGGGACGCACGCGCGGCGGAGGCACGTGGCGTGGGACGCATGCGCAGCGGAGGCCCGTGGCGTGGGACGCATGCGCGGCGGAGGCCCGCGGGGCGGGGTGTCTGCCCTGCAGCCGGCGCATTGCCTTTGTAGCGCCGAAAATGAACGCAGGTTTCCTAGGCGGAACCAGGCGGAACCATGTGGCACCATGTGGCAGAGTGTGCGAGCCGGCGTCACGCCACTGTCAGAAAGACGTCCTAAGGTCACGAGCACTGGAGGGCCCCCGGTCATGGGCAGCACGGCGTGGAGCTGCAAGGGACATCGAGGGACGCGGTCGGCGGCTCACGCGGCAGCGTTTACACCTGGAGGCTGAGGCTCGGGGTCCAGGGCCTCGGCCTGTTCTCCCCGGGACTTTGCAGGAAGGCGGGCGAGGGCGGAGGGCGCTGTGTCCCTCGTGACTCCGCTGGGCTTCAGGAGAGACTCGGCTAAGAGAAGTGACGTCCCTCCTCTCCCCACGGCATTAGCTTGTTAGGAAAACGTCCTCTCCTTGGCACTGAAAATGAAACCCCGTGCCCCGCAAACGCTGGATCTCCCAGGGAGCTGATTTCTGGCCTCCTAGGAGAGGGCTTTGCTCACTGTCGTTCATTACTGGGTCAGGCTGCAGGGCCGGCCGGCTCGCGGCGTGAATTAACTAAGCCCCTTAAAGGGAGGAGGCGGCCCCGGCTTAGCTGGCATCGGCCCACCTCCCTCGGCTCCTAATCGGCAGCCCAGAGGTGACCTGGGCTGTGGGGGGAGCGAAGTCCTTCGTGCGTGTGACCCGCCAGTGTCTTTTGGTGGGGAGACCTGGCTCCTCAGATATCAAGAAAAGAAAGATAAACTGACTAAGACCTCTGGATTAAAAAAAAAAAGACATTCGGCCTTGAATTGGCAGTAAAGGCAGACTCGGTGGTGGGTGGAATCCCTAAAGATGTGACATTTGGGTCTGATTAAATTCACCATCAGAGACTATATCTACATGCACAACTGCTTCTTCAATTTTGATGAAATTGACTCAATTCAGTCCAAAGAAAATGGCCGATTCAAAGGCTGATAGAAAACTCATGCAAAGTATTCGAGGTCTCTTGGGGCAGCTACGTCGTCCTTTGCATATGAAAGGTACAGGAGCATTAATTCCATATTTTGGCGAAAGCAGTAATGATTTTCGCAGACTCACCACCTGGTCAGAGTTCTTCCTGGATGGGAGGCTCCCGTGTCCTTTATCCAACTCCCCGCTCACTCTGTGAAAATTGCCCCAAATCAAGCAGCATTATTGTTCGGAAACATTCTCCGTCCCCCACGCGCTCAGAGCCGAGAGTGTGGAATGGTGGTGTGTGTGTCTCCGACCTCAGGGGGTCGGGTGATGGGGACATGACCTACCAGCAGAGGGGTCGCCGGGGGCCCAGGCAGGGGGTGGGCAGCGCTTCCTGGGAGAAGCTGTGCTCGGGCATTTCTCAGGCCCTTGCCCCGTGCGTGCCCTGATCCAAACACAGGCCCCCGGACCTGGGCGGTCACCTCAGTGCCAAGAAAGTAGATGCTGTTGTTAGGTACAAATGAGGAGACTGAGGCACAGAGAGGGCAGCGACTTTCCCCCATCGGTGACTGAGCCAGGAAATGGATTGAAGGTCGTCTGTCTCCAGAGGCCAGACCCTTGCCACTGTCCCCTACTCCCCGCCTCTGTCCCCTACTCCCCTGTGGAAATAGCAATAGAGGGTCAAGTAGGGGAGGAAGAGGCTCCCGAGAGGGGAGGAAACTCATTATCAGGGAGGTAAGCACAGACTGCCCACTGCTGGAGGCAGCCTTTTGGGGGGTGGGGCCATGCTATAGAGTCAGTAGATAGGTTGGGGTTACCAATTGGAGCACAGGGGGAATTTGCAGGTGCTAGAAATCCATTCGACACTGTGCTCGGGGTGAAGTGTTTGAGATGGTCGCTTAGGTGAGGTATCTGCCTGCAGCGCGGACGCCGGACTAACCGTGCACCAGGACATCAACGCAACGACCCCCGACCCCCGTGTTGGCCAGAGCTGGGTCGGGGGAGGGAGGAGCTGGTCGCGGGTCCCACGGACAGGAGTCCAGGGCCCAGGGGAAAGCCCAGGTGAGCTGGCCGGGGCACGGAAAGGTGGAGGGTGCCACCGGAAAGGTGCCCCGCACCGTGACACGTGCTCCCTGCACAGGCAGCTCTCGGTGGGGGACACCTATCTGCCCGCAGGTCTTTCTCCTACAGGCGCCGCTTCCTGGAGAAGCGGCAGCCACTTTGCCACGTTTTTAGTTATGAAACCGGGCACCGTGTGAGTCTTTAAAGGACAATATAATGTTCCCTACCTCACCGAGATTATTCCCTCACTCCAGCAGAATTTACGACTTCTGCAAATTCTTTCCCTAAGATTGTGCATAATTTTAATCACAAAACACTTCCTTCGGAACTGTTGCTTTTGAGAGAACAGGGAGTAAAAAGCACACATCGTTTTCCAGGGGCTCCCAGAGCCACGGCGACAGGTTTTCATCTGTTTACCGGCTGCGGATGTCCTCATCGGATGACACCCTGCCGGCGGCACCTTTGCTCGGGAGAAAATTCCTGTTGGTTTTCATGATCTTACAGCTTTTTGCTATAGATGGTCATCTGATTAATTAGCTATAAAACGATGTAGGAAAATATAAAACAAACGTCCGAGCGCACCTTGTGCTGGTGCGTTATTCACCCTGCTCGGTGACCAGGCGCTCGCGGGGGCCTTTGAGCTGAGCAACTCCGGCTCGGCGTCGCTTACCGATGCCTTTGGTTACAGTGTGGACAACGCAAAATACCGCCGAAGGCCGTTTCTCGGTATTTTCCTTTCCACTAAATGAAGAAATCAAGACAATATAACGAAGCCAGATGTCCCCAGCTGGAAGGCTCTCAAGTGAGTCTCTGGGTTCAGTTTTGGGAAGGGACAAAAGTATCAGCTGACAGTTTGAGAAGGGCCCGACATCGTGTTGGGTCCCCTCTGCCCGCAGCCAACCACCAGATTCCTTCTGGATCGTCTGACTCGCATGCTCACTGAATGAGGAATCGCAGGTGAGCTCAGAGAACACAGAGCTATCTACTGGGTGCCTGTCATTTGCTGGGACTTGGGTGAGATTCTGGGAGTCGAATGAGAAAGAACATGAGAATGTGCCTGTTATCCGCGCCCCCCTCCCACAGCCCCTCTGTGGATGACGGGCAGAGCTGCCGCTAGGTTCGTCCCCTGGGATGGCTCTGGGAACCGGGCGGGGCAGCGAGCCCAAACTCCACTGTGCCTGCAGGATGCTGGGGAAGGAGAGCCCACTGTCCCGGTCCCCAAAGCTAGAATGCTTTCTAGCTGAAAAGCACGGGACAGACAAGAAGGGAGGGAACTCAGAAACAGACGGCAGCGTTTAGAGAAAATGCGGGCATCGTTTGAGTCGGCCATTGAGTGAATAAAAAAATGACTTGATTCTGATAAACACCGTTCCGGCTGCAATCTCTTCACGCTGGTCCCCTGTCCTCTCTCCCTCCACGCCACCTGGCATTGACCTGAAGGCCTCTTCGCCTTCAGAAATAATCCTCAGAAGTGTCTTTTAATGGAAGTAGTTTTTTTTAAAAGGGAACTTGCACATTTCCTTTGACTGACACCCTGGGGAAAATGGTGCTTGCCTGGCCACTTGTTGGAATGCAGCCCAGAAAGAGGGCTGGGAGTCAGTATCAAATCAATAGTGTCACACACCGTGATGCCTGGGAAGGAACTGCCTCTCTCGCCTGAAAATCCATCTTGACAGGCGAGCGATGTGGAGTCGCTCATGACACTGAGACGGTGGGCCGGCTGGCGAGCGAGTCCGCCTGCAAACGGCCTTCGTCCTCACCCGCGGGGAGCCTGTGTGGACGTTTGCTGGGCGGGCGGCTCGGATGTGCGCGGACACGGGACGGTGGCCGCATCAAGTCATCAACAGAAGGCCGGGCCATTCCCAGGTAGGAAGAAACTCAGTTCCTAGTGTGACGATGACTTTGTCCTTCTGTTACAGGGTGGGATGGCACCCGCCAGCAAGCCCGTCACCCCTCACGACGGTCTGCGCCATCTGCACAGCAAGACGGGTCACGACGTGGTCCCCATCCAATTCCCTGTACCCTAAATGTCACCATCAGTTCACGGACGCAGGTCAAAACCTCCACGGCATGGGACACCCAGTGGGAGCAGCATAACAGGCCCCGAAGCCCTGGAAAACGTTGAACACAAAATTAACACAAGGATGTTAGTTATTTTAGATTCTCCACTGAGCTGAGATTCTAGCATTTCTCCTTCCTCTCGCTTAAAGGGCATTTGAACGATCATAATAGGAGGAAGGCGTGGTTGGGTTTTCCGCACAAATTTGCTAGTTTTATAGCGAAAGCCACACCGCGGGCCTTCCGGTCCGCGGCCGGCCCCACAGCGTCTGTGAACCCTCACACGCTCACACCGAGACCACAGCTCTCTAGGACAGCAGCTGCGCGAACAGCACGTGGTTGTCACGGCTGAGTCAAATTAGAGTAAAACTTTAAATCTCATAGTTTATGAAGTGCCTCAAAATACTAATCTAGCCACAACACCTATGTGCGGTATTCTTTGAACATTGGACACTAAGAGGCTAAGTGACTTGTCCAAGGTCACACGGCAAAGAAAGTGTTCAGAACACAGGGGTCCGTTCCCTTGTGATTCTCCAGGTCGCAGCACTTACCCCCTGTGTCCTGCTCCTGTCCAGAGAGGTCTCCTCTTAGAAACGCAAAGCTCTGCATGCCATTTGGGTTCTAGAACCCTCTTCTCGGGTCAGTTATTTCCAAATTATAAATGAAAAGTTTAAGTATAAAATAGATTATTCTCGACATCCAGGTCGCGCAAATATAAGTCCTGACTTCTGTAGTCTGACTGGTTATTCACAACGCCCCGCGTCCCCTCCCCAGTCCTCGTGTGGGTGCGGGGACCCAGCGCCAGGCCAGCGCCACCCCTCTGGGACTCTGGGCCGCTCCGACCGACCCCTAGACACCCACGGAGACAAGTTCAGGGCGAGCCAGAGCAGTAGGATAGAGTCTCCCAGTCACACGGTCTCTGGTGGTCGTTAACTCACGTGGACATTCACAGTGTGATGTAACGTGCCTGCCGGTGGCCCCAGCCCAGACCCCTCCGTGTGCCATGCTCTGGAATTTTGCGGGCTCCCTAATGCTTAACTGCATCCCCTGCACAAGGCCAGACGAGGTGTGGCTCAGGTCTCACGACCCGTGGAAAAGCTTCCTCAGGACGGTCGGTCACCAGCCGCCTCTGTGGGTGTCATCTTTCATCCCAGACACTCATGTCCAGAACGTGCACGGCCATAGCCACCCCACTCCCGGTCCCACAGAAGCCCATAGGACGGTCCCGGTCAGGCTGCCCTACTGACGTGCGTTTGCTTCTGGTCCCGACCTGAGCAGTTGGCGGACCCCGGCCCGCACGGCCTGATGCCGAGGTCGAGGAGCCCCGGTGACTTGAGGGGGACACGGCAGACGCCTGGGAACGAGGACGTCCGGGCCACGCTTCCCCGCTCAGTTTGGGGGGGCAGGCCCGGGGTTCCGGCGGCAAAGCCCCGTTCGCGTCCCCTCCTGCTCCAGCCGGGCACGTGACACGGATTCTGGTGGCGCTTCTCGATTTTGTGCTAAAAGCTCCCTGAAGCAGCAGCTGCTCCTGTCACGACTAACGGTGGCATCAGAACGGCCCTTCGGCCTTACAGAGAGTTTTATTTCCAAAGCATTTAAGTAACACTAACTAATTAACAATTTTCTGGAAGGCTCTGGGCCTCTTCATCTCCATGGAAACTCCTGTTACACTGAGCAGTTTACTCAGTAGTGGAGAAGGTGGCATCCTTAGCACAATCGCTTGTCGGGTCAATTAAATTGAATTAATGTGCATCTGAAATTGCGAGATCTGGCGGAGAGAAAAACACGTAAGTTCACTTTAAAAGCCATTTAGTCTAATTTACCGGATAAACGAGATAAACCTGAACGCAGGCTCAGTACAGTGTGCAGTGGGGCCAGTAACGGCGCAAGACCCGCTCCGAGACGCCTTGGGAACGGCCCGCCGCCCCCTCACCCACGGGGTGGGGGACGCGCAGGCGCAGCGAGCACGAGCGCCGCAAGCTGCAGGCTGCGTGGCCCGTGGTCGCGCTGTCACAGTCCCTGGTCACGCTGTCACAGTCCCGCACGCCCGAGACCGGGTGCGCAGAGCACAGACATTTTCTGATGGAGAGCGAGGCGCGCGCGTGGCTTCTGCGCCCTGGGGCTCTCCGTGCCGTCCCGCGCCCCGTCCCGCGCTCCGTCCCCCGCACGCACGCGCCAGGAAGCCTGCGGAGGGTGCCCGCTTCCTCTGCTCACTTTTGCTCTGAAGAAAAGGCCCCACCCACCTTCGAGCTGTTTCCAAGCCGCGTTTTCATAGTTCGCTATGTTTCCATCACGTGGATTCCTCTGCTGCTGCATGCGCGATGGGGTGCCTGCGGGGCGGGGTGGGGGCGCCGTGGGGTCTCCCGGCTCCTCCTTGGTCACAAGTCCACTGCATAGATGGCGGGCCCCCTCCGGGGAAGGCCGTGGTCCGGAAGCAGAGCGGTCAGGCAGCGAGTCAGGCGTGGGTGGTGGGGGGCCGGGCGGGGGGCGCTGAGCGCCGGGCCGGGTGAGCCCCCGCCGGGCCGGGCCGGGCCTGGGACACGGCGGCGCTGGTCCGGAGCTGCCGGCCGGCGAGCGCAGCCTGCCGTCGCTCGCTCCGCTCAGCAGAGTTTACATTTGCAGCCCCCGACAGCAGCCATGAGTGGCTGAGCTAAATTGCAGTGGACATTTCTCATTCACCAGCACCACCTTCCAGGGCCCCAGAGAGTGGTGAGGGAGGCCGCTAATGGAGGAAGGCACGGGCGAAATCCATCACTCGCTTTAGCTTCTCCACTCACCTCATCACCTTAAAAGCACTCAGCATTTTTTTTCCTGCAAGCCTGGGGACCTCACAGTGACTGCTGAGCGTTTTCATGGCTGGAAATGACCACCTCGTGGGGGCCGACGTCCCGAGTCACCCTAGATGCTGGTTGAGTGAAACCATGGAGAGAAGGGGCTGTATCTTCAGTGATCGAGTTCAACAAAATGTTATTTCAAAGTCAAAAGTCAACAGGAAACTCCATAAGGGGCTGGACTCTCTCCGCTCCCTCTCTGTCTGAGAGGAAGTTGGAGCTAACACCAGAAGCTCGGATTCCAGCTCCCATGAAGTGAATACAGATCATAGCAACTCGCTAAGTCCTTGACCATTCTAAATATAATTGCCTCATTTATTCAAAAATGGGGAAAATAAACAAAACCAAGTGAAAACTAAGTCTTAGCTGGTATAATAAAGCATGAAGAGAGAATTAAATGGCATAGAAAATGGAAAAAAATAAAACTTTATTTACAGATAGCATGATTGTCTATGTAGCAAACCCTGAGGAATCTCCGGGGGGGGGGGGGGAGGGGGAAACGCTTCTATAACTATTGGTCTATAGTTTTCTTATAACATCTTTGATTTCGGTCTTAAGGTGATGCTGGCCTCACAGAATGTGTCAGGAAGTATTCTCTCCACCTTTATCCTTTAGAAGAGATGGTAGGTAACTGGTTTAACTTCTTCCTTACATGTTTTTTAATTTCTTCCTTAAATCAATTAAGTGTAGAATTCACCAGTGAACTTATCTAGGAAGTCAACTGACTTCTGACCAGGGTACAAAGGCAATCAATGAGAAAGAATGGTCTTTTAACAGTTGCACATTCATATAAAACAAACAAGCAAACAAACAAACAAAAAACGTTTATTTCGACATATACCCCACACATTAAACAAAAACTAAATCAAAATAGATCACAGATATAAATGTAAAGCTTAAGCCTTAAGGCTTCTAGAAGAAAACATTGGAACAATATTCATCACTTTAGGTTAGGAAAAGAGTTTTCAGATATGAGTCCAAAAAAAAAAATTTTAAAGATAAGCTACAAGCTGAGAGAAAATATCTGCAAATTACATAACTGAAAAGGAGTTGAGTAAAAATGTATAAAAAGCTTTCAAAACTCAACAAGAGAACAAGCAACTGAATTTAAAAATGAGCAAACGGTTTGAAAAGATGCTTCACCAAAGAAAATATATCAATGGCAAATGGGCTCGTGAAAAGATGTTCCACATCATTAGCCAACAGACAAATGCAAATCGGATGCATAAACCATTGGGATGGCGAAAACCAACAAACAAAAACACACAAAAACTTTGCCAATACCAAGGTCTGGTGTGATACAGCGTAATTAGAACTCTCATGCATCGTTGGTATAGCACACAGTGCTCCAGCCACTCCAGAAATATTTGACAGTTTCTGATAAAGTTAAACATATGCTTACCATATGAACAAGCTCTCTCACTTCCAAATGTTTACTCAAGAAAAATGAAAACATGCATTCACATATAAACCTAGATGCAAATGTTTATAGCAGTTTTATTCCCAATCACTGGAAACTGGAACTAACGCAATTATTTTTCAGCAGGAGATTGAATAAACCGATGGAGGCACGTCGACATAGTAGAATACTACTCAGCAGTGAAAAGGAATAAATTGTGGCTACATCCAACGTGGACGAATCTCAAAGGCATTGTGCTGGGTCAAAGAGGCACCTCTCCAAAGGTTACATATCGAGCGATCCGTTTCTATGACATTCTCACGAAAGCTAACCTACACAGGTAGAGGACGTACCAGTGGTATGTGGAGGAGTCGACTGCTAATGGGCAGCATGAGAAAACCTTCGCGGGTGGTGGAAATGGTGTCCATTCTGATTGAAGCGACGGTCACACAAATCTATATGTGTGTTAAAACTCATAGATTCTTACTCTAAAACCCCCAAACGAGTTAATTTTGCTGTAAGTTAATTTAAACATTTTAAAAATTAAGTAAATAGTGATCATAAGCCTCACCTGGCTTCCTCATGGATTTGCCAATATTTTAAATAAAACCCAAACAAATGAAAACGGTTGCAATAAAAGTGAGCACCTCAGTCTCCCTTCCATTGGCCGTGCAGCTCCGGACATGTAACGTGTCCTTGAACTTGCTCAGAACCTAAGACGCCGCTTCCACAGTCAGGAAGACACTTTCTCCAGGTGCGAGCGCACTGGTGGTCCTCTGCAGCTGGACCCACCAAAACACGGATGTCGCCAGACAGCTGGACCTCCCCGTCTGGCCTCTCGTCACCTCAGGGGATAGTGGGACCTTGTGATGGGCTGAATCGCGGGCCCCCGAATTCACACGTTCACCTGCTCACCCCAGCCCCTCAGAACGTGACTCTTTAAAGTGATGACTAAGTTAAAATGAAGGCATCAGGGTGGGCCCTAATCCAACAGGTCCTTAAAAGAAGGAATCTGGACACGCCCCGACAGAGAGGGAAGGGCCTGTGAAAACCCAGAGAGAGAACAGTCCTACGAGCCCAGGAAAGAGGCCTCAGAAGAACACAGCCCTGCCGGCACGTCGCCTTGGGGCTCTCGGCCGCCAGCCCGGCGGGAGAGCCGGTTTCTGCTGTGTCCGGTTCCCCGTCCGCGGCGTTGTGCCCCCCGGCCGGGAGGCTTCACAGAGACGTCTCCCGGTGGCCGGTCACAGGCTCCCTGCGCCCGCACGCGGTCCCCCCCGGTGGCCACGAGGCACGGAAAGGGTTAGCGAAACCTGGATTGTGAAGCCAGATGAGGCCTCCACTGCCTGCTTGAAAGTTGCGTCTCTAGATTTTACATGAATTTTTAATTTTAGGTGACACCTTTGACTGGAAGGGACAGTGGGGCGGATCATTTCTGGAACGACAGCAGCGCTCGCGGGGGGAGCAGAGTGCCTCTCGGGAGCACGGGAAACGTGAGCTGCGTTTGGCATGACGTGCTGGCTGCGGGCGGGCGGGGCCCCCAGCCTCGTGTGGACGGGCGGGTACCCCGGCCTGGCCAAACGAGACGGCTCCGCCCTCGCCTGTCACAGCGTGTGCTGTCCCTTCTCAGGGAAAGGCGACGTTCACATCAGAAGCACGTTTTGCCAGAATTAGAAGTGAAAGGAAAGGTCAGACGGGAAGGTGGCGGGTAACCGGACCCAGACAGCAGACGAAGCCAGACTGGACCTGCTGTGCACACGCCCGCGCTCCCCGGGGAAGGCGATCGCGCCCCCCGCAGGACGAGCTGCTCGGCCTGGCTCGCTTCCCCTCAGATGTGACATCCACGGCGCCCTAGTGACAACGGGCGGGAGAGGCCGAGGCAAAGCTTCAAAGCGACTTGGTCCAGAAAGCCACCCGGAGTGGCAGGCGACCCAGGGTGGAGCAGCCCGGAAGCTGGCAGGGGAGGTGGCGGATGAACCGCAGGGTTCGGCAGAGGCGAGACGCCCCTCCCCGGACGAGCGAGCAGCTTCCCGCCTGCTCTGGCCCGGACCGCGGTGGCACTCCGCGTGCGGCCCCTCGCCGCGGGCGCGGGGCGCCGTGGCCGCCAGCCTCGCTTGCTGCTGGGCCCGGACGGCGTGGGCTGCCACCTGTCGCCGGCCCGCGGCCTCGAGCCCGGCCCCGCCGTCCACCCCCCGTCACCGGCACGTCATCGGTGGGCACGGCCGCCTGCCATCGCGGTGGGTTCTGAGCGGAGGACCGAAGAGCACACTCAGGAGGCAGAGGACACGTTACTAAGACCCGAATCAAGCTCGAGGAGAAACTTGAGGCGGGCGCGCGGCCGATTCTTCTCGAGCGGCTTCTCACTTACATTCTTGCGCCCCTCAAAAATAACAACAACGACGACAACAGCGACTCATTCTCCGGTCCGGAGGACACTTAAAACCTTCAGTTCGGTTATGGTGCGTCACCTCTTAAAACCTTCCACTGACTTTCCATTACACATGGCAAATGTTCCCAGACTTTGCCTCGGCCTGCCCGGTCCCCGCTGGCCGGCGCGGCGTGCGCCCCGGGCCCCCCGCGCTCCCCGGCCCCCGCGCTCCGGCCTGACCCGAGGCTCTGCGTTTCCGCCCTTCCCTCGGGGTGGCTTCCTGTCTGCTCTCCGGTCACCGAGCGCGCGCTCTCAGGTTCGCCGAAGCTGTCCCTTCGTCCTCATTTGGCTTTAGCTGGGAAGTCACGCCCGCAGGGAGGTCTCCTCTGACCTTCCACGCTGAGGGATGTCCTCCTGGGGGTTCTGGCCGCGTGTCGCTCTGTCTGCCTCCCGCGCCGGCCAGAGGACGGCTGGGTCTTCGCCTCGTCCGACGCCCACCTTCAGTGCCACACGGTGCGTCACAGGCGGAAGGCCTGGGGTCACCCGTGGCTGAGGAAATGAGAGACTGGCCAGCAGGGCCTTGGTGACAGGACGCCGAGCGCCATCTCCCGCTGCGGACCTGGGACGCATGGCCGAACAGTCATGGCCGCGACCGCCACCAAGACTCGCAGGGCCGAGTGATGTTTGTCACTTTGGGAGGTAACATTGTCACCCCCTCCTCTGAGGCTGCTGAAGGGGCGTCACTCAGCCGGCACCTCAGAGGCGCTTGCGTAGTTTCTGTCACCTTTAGGCAGCGGCGCCCTTCCAAAGCTGGACGGACGCGCCGGCCCGTGCTCCCGGCGGACTCACCAGGCGCTCGAGACGGACCTCTGCTTCCTGTTCTTTGAACGACTGACTGAGCAAGTGACATTAAGGGTTCTTGTTCAGAGTAGACGGTCAGCACATTATTTTAACTGAGCAAATAAATAACTAAAAGTACGAATCGGTACCTGCTCGGATGAACGACGAGACACGCGGCCATCTAAGTCGAACACGAGAAAGAGAAGAGACAAAACCTCACCCACTTTGCCTTTCCCCCCACGATGAAACCTACTCCATTAAAGACCCCCCACCCCACCCCCGTGCTCCGAGGCCGCAGAAGGCAACCCGAGAGGTGACAGCCCCGCGCCACGGCCGCTGTCGGGGGGACGCGATCGGCATCGACGGCGACAGCTGTTTCTGCAAAGGAACGAACCGGCTCGGCCAAACCTAACGCTCACGTTGACGAGCTCCCGACAACGAGCCCCCTCGCCCTCCCGAAGCAAGGCCAGCGGGCCGAGCGACTTTATTTTTCTCCCTGTTTATTTAAAAGTTGTGTAGACACAGCCACAAATTTAGACAGAATGGCGGTCATTGGGTCCACTTCACACACGGGGACAATGGTGTGACCAGATGCGTGGCTGCTGGCCGGAAGTGCTCTGCACACACGGCGCACACACACACACGCCTGCACATGCACGCATGTGTGCGCAGGCGTGCACACAGGCTCTGCCGTGCCGCCAGCACGTACCCAGTAACCGAGGCGGCACCAGATGTGACAGAGTGCCCTGGTGGCGATCGACACCCAGACTACAACCAGACCGGCGTGGAGCTGTCAGCCACACTGCAGGCCATGAGAAGGCCGGCTGGCCGAGGTCGGGGTCCCATCAGCGAGGGTATCAGCCGTGGACGTGACGGGGGCCGCTCTCCACCTGCTCGTTCGGGGACTAATTGGTAGGTCAGGAAGCTGCAGACTCTCATCTGAATGAGCTGGGAGGGGAGCAGGAGCAAAGGACGAAGCCCGAATGTGGGGGCGCCCCTGCTCGAGGGCCTGCTCCTCGCCGCCCGCCGCCTCCGCCTTACCCCTCGCAGTTGGTCTCCAGCTGTGAGGAAGACAACGCACATCTGTGGTGCTGGGCAGAGGCAAATACAGGAGGAAAAAATTAATGGAACCATCTCGTTCAGGCATTTTGGGAAGAAATCAACAACGTGCCTGCTTCGTGGGAGAGACAGGCCGGCTCTGGGTCATGTGAAGGTATCCGATGCGTTTCTGGAAAGCTTTCAGCACGAATGGACTGACATGGCAGAGGCCACTCATGAAGGCATAAAAAACAGAACTTATTCAATGGCTTTACCGAAAAATCTAGATTTGTGAAGATCTATGCGCTAAAATATCTGAACACATTATACAATGGATTCTGCTATTGCTGCTGCTGTTGTTGCGTTTTTAACTAATGTAAGAGGAATGTTTTCTGACCAGCCGACACGTCTGTCTGTGACTCCAGTGAGGATCGGTCAAGGCCAAGTGGATCTCAGACTTCATCGCCGAGCTATGGCCCCTCCAATCGCTCTGTGGCTGCTGAACCCTGGGCACGGATGTGCCGGGCCCTCGGCTGACGTGGGGCGCCAGACGGGGGAGGCAGAGGGTCCCCCCTGACACAGCTAAAGTAATCAATTTTGCCATCAGATCATGTGAGTATCACATCAATTACTATCACAATTTTTGTTAAAGTGACTCTGAGCCACTTGTGAGGCTCTACTTGCCAGTCGTTTAATTGTATCAGGAAAAATGAATTTCCACCTGATACGGTAATTAAACTAAATATGTGATAATGCATTTGATTAGGGATGGAGGAACATAAGAGAAAATCAAAACGGAAGGACGTCCGCGAGGGCCTCCGCGCGCGGTCCCCTGGCACTGCCCCCCTTCCCCAAAGCCCCCCGGTCACCTCGCTTTGCACCCTGAGTGTCCCACACCCCTGGGTGCCGAAGCTCAGCTGGTGACGTAGTTCACAAAGGCCGTGTTGACTCCCCAGGACGTGACTCCATGGCGCCCGGGGACACACGCCTTCTGACCTTCTCTGGGGTAACCGGGGAGCCCCTGGGTACCCCCACCTTTGCATTTCCCACCTGCCCCTTGGGAGAGTGACCGTTTTCTCTGTGCGCTGCGCTGACCCCTCGATGCGCCTCCCGACTCCTGGCGTGGAGACCCCTCCGCGATGGATCGCGGCATTCGCCTCCCCACTGACCACAGCGCCGCCGCCTCCTGGGGGAGCAGGCGGGGCAGAGTCTCAGCGGCCCCCGCGGGAGACAGGACGGCTCTCCGGTCCGGGCCGGGCACTGGCACTCCACAGCCTCACTTTTGCCTTCCATGAAGCGGGGCAAGTGAATCTCCTGCCTCCCGGTTGCTGGGCACGTGACATCCGGCGGGGTGGAGAAGCACCTGTCACGCCACACGCGAGACGCACGAGACGCTCCGTCCCGCATGCCAGCTGGGCGAACACAGGAGCCCGGGCTCCCTTCGCATGTCTGCGCTTCGGCAAGCACTGCTCACCTTCGCCGCCAGCTAGGGGCTCGTCTCTGGGTTGCGTTCACCTGCTCTGGGCAGCGGACTTCGGGACAGAAGGTTCTCATGGAGGAGCAGCTGCTGCAGCCACATGTTAGCAGAGGAGCCAGGACTTTCCGGTTTCCTCGTCCTGAAGCCGAACGGCGTGAGCACCCCCTCAGCTGAGGGGATCCCTGGTCTCTACCCAAATGCTCGGGAACTCCATCGCTGTTTAGGGGGTGCGCGTGTGCAACCGGCCACGCTGGGCGTGCGGAGCGAGAGGGAACAGCGGGCCACGGACGTCGAGGGGGACCACGAGGCTGGGGGTCGGTGCGAAGCTGCAAGGGTCCGAGTATTTTCGGGGACACCTTCACTTCTGGGCAAAGCCCAGGTACGTGGAAGAAACCGCCTTCCGGGGGCTGCGGGATCGTAGCTGGTGGCGTGAGGCGACACCCGGCCGCAGGAACTTGGCGTCAGCTCGGTGCCTCCTGAGGCGCAGGTGACGACCACGTGGATATCAATGAGTTCGTTACGGTCGTGCTATTTCCACGAATACCAAGTGAGTGTTTAATGACTGGACCTTTAAAGGGCTACCCATTTCTTTAAAAAATGCTAGAAATAATGGGAAAATTCATCTCATTACGTGCTGAAGAGGTCGTGTTTTCAAAAAGCATTCGGACGTACTCAGAGGGTCGGCAGCCATCACGTGCCGGATACTTACTGCCTCGGCCCGTTTGGTCTCCCAGCGTAGCCCAGAATCTGTTCCAACGGCAGAGTGATCTCCTCCTCCGTGCCCAGCCGAGCGGGTGCCCGGATCTCTGATCTGTGTGAGCACACATTTCCTTTCTTGGGGGAAGGGGGGAGTGTCCCTCATGGCTCTGAGGACCCTGGACGTGGGGGACTTTGTCTCACCCAAACGCAGAGCCCGGACGGAGGCAGGCGCACCACTGCCGCCACGGCCGCCTTCCGGACACGCAGAACGGGGAGCGCCTCAGCCGGGGTCTCCGAGATGCGGCGTGATGGCGAGGGCACCAGGCCGTGACAGCGCACGCCCACCCTGGAACACGACCGCTCTCCCGTGAGCCACGGTGCCACCAGGCTTTGGGGCAAGCTGGCACGTGCAGACGGAGCAGGAGCCTGGCCCCCCGTGAGGAGACACGTCCCCTCTTGGACACGGGGCGCCACAGCACCTGCTGGCCCCCTCCCCGGCCCTGTGCCAGTCTTTCCGGACCTCCAGGCCAATGAGTCATGGTGGCCAGAGCCTTGAGCGCAGGGCCATTTGTGCTGTGTCTTTGCAGGGCCCCTGACAGCAGCTCCACTCAGCCAACGCAGGCCGGAGGGCAGGGCCAACCCAGGGAGCGTGACGCAGAGTCAGATGGACGTCAGGGGCCCTGACCGAGGCCAGGGCTGCCCGGCTGACCCCCTGGGGCAGGAAGAGATGGCGTCCACGCTGGGAGGGTTGGCTGATCTGACAGAGCGGGGAGTCCGCCACCCTATTTCGGAAGCATCTCCGAACCGACTTTTTGGAGAAGCGCCAGGCTCGGTGCCCACTTCTCTGCCTCCAGGGCCGAGAGGGGGAGGACCAGCAAGCACTTTTAGGGTCCCCAAGCAGCTAGCATTCCTTCTGGATGATTCCATGACAAGTGGTGCGGGGTACCATTTTTTATTGAATACATTTAATTTTACTTTCAATTTCTAGAAAACGATAACACACACATCATCCGACAGGTACAGAAATGACACATTCATGGTTTCACGGGGCAGCTTTGATTTCAAATATTATCACCGTTGCCTCTCAGTCCCTTCCTTCATATTCGTTGGGCTACAAGTCTTTATTTTATTAATATTATTATTCGATGTTATGATTTTTTATTTTTTAAAAATATGGCTTCTCTACCTTGTAGAAGATTCGGAAGCTTCAGTTGACCAGAACAGACTCTCCCCGCCACCAAAAAGTGTCATGGCGCGAGTCGGCTGACCGCTTTCGAGCTCAGGACCCTGGGGTTGATTAGCTACGCCTCAATTTTTTGTTATTTGACAGCGCCCCTAATCTCGACATAGGGGGCCCAGCAGGGGACCGGGCATGTCCTGGAGGCCAACCCGGTCACCACCTCGCTTCCTGCTGGCACCGCGAACCCCCATCCGATGGGTTAACGCGGCTCCGCCTCCGCCGCTTGCCATGGCGATGGCCCTGCGGGGGCTGTTTCCAGCTCCCATCTCAAGCGACTTCTTATTCATATTATATTAAATTAGTACGCACATTACCCCAATGAACATTTTATATTTCTTCAATTAAAACTCCCCACGCAGATGCACCGCTTTGCTGGCCGGCGCTGCGACGGCATCTCCGCTTCACGCGGGCCGAGGGCCCTTCCCGCCCGTCCGTCACAGCCGCCTCTTTCACGTGCCCTTCCCGAGTGAGGACGCGAGACGATAGGCCCGGCTGTCCCCAGAGGAAGGGGCCAGATCTCCTCAGATCGTGCCGGCTCCGGGGTGGTGCATACTTGGCCGAGGGTCATCTTCAGAGAGAAAACAAACACACCTTTTCCTGGCACCACGTGGGCGAGCACTGGAGGCTGCCTGACCTCCGGCGCGTCTGGCGCAGCCCGGGCGGCGGCGGCCGGCGGCCTCTTTTCTCTTCCCGACGCCCCTGGCCCCTCGCCGTCGATCACCTCCCATCTCCACCCGCTCGCCTGGGATGCCGCTGGCTTCCTCGCTCCCTGAGGAGCTCTCGCTAACCGTTCAGAGACCGGGTTTGGCTCGCCACCGACCTGCATTCATTCAACAAACATTTGCTGGCCCTCTGACTTCCAGCTTTGCTGGGAACGGGACGAGGTCCAGGTACCCTCCGCCCACTGGATAAGGCACAAACAGCCATGGGTGGGCTTTGCCTGGAGGACAAACGAGCCTTCCCTCGGCTGAATAAAGAACGAAAGAAACAGAAAAGAAGTAAGAAAAAAAAAAGGAGCCTGACCCCCGGGCTCTACCCAGAGTTGCTTTCACACCCCAGGCCGACAGACGAGGGGGCGTTTAACCGGCGCGGAGGAACACGGAAGGTCGAGGAGCACGTCGGGGAGACCTCCCGGCCTCCTCGCTTCAGCCGCCAAACCCACAACCCAGCTACTCTTCCACATCCAATATGCGTTCCGCTCTTTTCTATACATAATTTAAACATTTCTTCACATCTTTTTACATTTTCCCGTAGAATATTAAAAAGTGGATATAATGCAAAAATCCTGCTCTCTGCCACTGCACATGCAAAGCAGAAAATGCACATTTATAAGCCAGCGAGGCAGAGTTCCATTTTTGAAAAGTGAATTTTGAGCTAATGAAAAGGGTGGGTCTGCCAGCCCTCGGGATGAGCGTCCCCTTCGCCACAGGGGAGGGCCTCGTGGGGAGTGACCCGTGTGACACCCCACCCCGCCACACCCTCACCCAAGTTCAGGTGTGACAGCTGCCCTCCGGCCTTGTGAGTCAGCAAAGTCCCTCACGGTTTCCTCTTTGGCTTCTCCCCTGGGGACCCACTCCAGGCGGCAGCTGCAGGACGGTGTGTGGCCCCGGCAATCGCGGTCCTGTTTCTCCTCCCCTGGGACCTGGGATCCGCCCTTCAGCGGCCTGGACCGGCTTTCGCCCAGCAGGTGAGGAGCCGGAAACCACCCGCAGACTGCCACTCAGCCGCCATCCCGAGGCCTGGTCACCACACGGCACACGGGGACAGTGGACAGCTGGCCTTTCCCAGGAGACGCGTCACCCGGGAAGCCAGGCTGTCACCCACACACCTCCTGCGCGGCCGCCGAGCACCTGGGCTCATGCGGCTTGGAGGGGAGGCTGGTGGCTGTGAAAGGCAGAGGACAAACGAATCAGGGAGGCAGAGCGGTCACTCCGGCTTGGTGGCTCAGCAGAGTCGGGCCAGGGGGACGTGGGTAGATGGCCCTTAGCGAAGATGTGGCATTTCACGGGGGTGGGGGGGGAGCTCTGAAGGCGGAAGTTTGACAAAATAAAACTACATCACTGCAAAGACAAAGAGCCATTCACGGGGAAGGACTGAAACCGGCAGGCAAAAATTAAAGACGCGGGGAGGCCTGGAGGGAGCAGCGACCTTGCCCAAGGTCACGCGGCTTTCATCCTGAGATTAGAAGGTCGGCTGGGCCCCTTTTCTGTTTCGGCGCCTCCCCCGGCCTTCGGGATTTCCTTGCTTCTCCATCCCCCGCGCTCGCCCGCCATGCCCCGTTCCGATGCCGCTGCCATCCCCACCCCCACCCCCGTCCCCCGCCCTGTCCGGGAAGGCGTGTGTCACCAGCAAGGAGGAGTCGCTGCCAGGGTTTCCCTTTAACTATTCAACAGCCCCCGTCCTGCCCCGCCTTGACTGCCAATAAGTCATAAAAACAGCAGGTCCTGTAAGCAGGTCGGGTCCTGGGTTCGCTGGGTTTATCACTCGGAGTAAGGCGTGGCCGCAGCTGGCTATAAACCACCTTCTCATGAGACAACAAGAACTGCCAGACCCCACGTGTCGGGCCGGGGTCCTCAGGGTCACCGTCCACGGCCCCTTCCGGGTCACTCCAGGCCACGCGGGATTCCCAGATTTGAGATCCTGTGTATTCGATTCCTCTATTTTTTTCCTCTTACTATTCAGAGAACTCATTAATTGGACCTTTTAGAATGCAAATTTTTTTCCAGCCATTGAAATGGAAAATGCCCTTCAATTTTGTGTTGTAATTTGTAGGTTAAATTGGCAGAGGAGGCGAAGCGGCATCTGGCAAACTCGTCCAAGGCGCTTCATGCCGCGGTGGGCGCTGTGTGACGCCCCGTGTGCGCGTGGCAAAGGCCAGTGGCCCCTAGGAAGATGCTAACCGGCAAAGGTGACCTCGCACGGACACGGACCTGCGGGGGCCGAGGGTTTGCGGAAGGAGACCACCCGCGCCACGGGCTCCGAGGGCCTCGTCAGGTGCCCCCGGCCTACGCAAAGCTGCCCATCCGTCGCCCGCAGCCGGGGGAAGCCAGACAGAGCCCTGTGCTTCCTGGGGACGCCGCGCGAAGCCATGCGAGGGAGAAGGTGCAACCGGGTGGCAAGTGCATCGAAGTAATTGCCATGGACGGGTCACTTGGCGGGCTCCGTGCAGGCGTCCCAGACCATCCGGCCCACCGCGGTCCGTCGTGGAAGACTTTGGGCTTCTGTCTTCCGCAGGGCTCCGTCTGATTACACTTTTTCATCTTAAAAGTTTCCCCTTGGGAGCCCGTCCTGTTCTGGACAATCAAGCAAAGTTAACACCCGGTGTAGCGCTACATACAGGTTGACCGGCAAACCGGCCAAATATCTCCTGTAATCACTCAGGTAATTCGGTGTCCCGGCTTTGATGACTTATGTGGATGTCCTCATGCAAGACTTCAAGAGTCACTTTCGGTTTTGACGAAATGCGCCATGAAACAGGACAATTTTAAAGGTCGATCGCGCCATAAGGAATGGTCTCCTCTTCTGATTTCCGTGCTTGTATTATAATCAAATAATGTGAAAGAATTAGAAATGACAACGCTAATGGCTTGTTGATTTCTATGTGTTCTAGGAACAGACACTAATTGTTGGTGTCAGTTTACCTCACTGTCACCTGGTGCCGAGCTTTGTCAACAGCGAAGCCAGCGCCTCGGAAGCTGCGGGGCCGGCGTGGCACGAGGGGCTGAGCGGGGGGCGGAAGCTGCCGACGCGGAGCGGGAGGCCGAGGGGTGTTAATTAGCTCTCCTGTACCACGCCGTATTTTAATTAACCTGACAGGTTTTGCAAACGCGGAATTGACTTTTCAGCGTCTTTGCCAGGCGGGCGATTTTCCCTCACTGAGCAGGTAAATCGCACTCACGTTCGGAGCTGGTTCCCGAATGGATCTCCTGTCCCACCGCCACAGACGACGGTGTCCCGGGCACCCAGCCCCTGCCAGAACCTTCCATCCAGAGGCCAGTCGCGTACGTTGTCGGGCTGAACCAAGCCCTTTCGACAGGAACATGAGCCACAGAGGCGGCTCTCAGGAGAGTGTCTCTAAGCACAGTGCTAAGGTGCAGAAAGAGACCCGCTGATTTTTTGACCTTTAAAGCCCTCATGTTAGGAACCTCGTCCTTGTGACTGCGAGCCCCCTGTCACCCAGCAGCCCAGGTGACCTTGAATCCCTCCCGAACCTCTGACTACGGCAGCATCTGGTGATAGTGATAAGGCTCGGAGGGTCCAGGGTTGCAGACAACCAGGAGATGCTGCCACACTCAGGAGGGCCTGCCACACAACGATGCGGCACCCATGTGCTGACTGGGGACGGGCACCCAGCTGTATCTTTCGCTCGACGTCCTTAAAACCCCTCAGTAGGGTCCCCGCCTCCTCCTCACGTCCCCGTGGGCCGGTGGGCCAGACCGGCGACTGGGTATGAGGCTGCGTCTGTCCAGCAGACTCGGCCGTGAAGGCAGTGGGCAGCTCCAGCCCATCTGGCCCGGACGCCGGCCCCGGGACGCCTCCCAGCGGCCGCTGCACGTCGGCCACACAGCCTGGGCCACACAGCCGGGGCTGCTTCCCCGGTTCTATCTTGAGAGCGGATTTGGAGCCTTGGCTCTAAGGAGGGTCTGCTTGTGTCACCAGACAGGCCTCCGCTCCGCCCTCCGGAACGGACAGACGGGCCCACTGCATGCGCATCCCGCTCCGCCGGAAGCCACGGAGCAGACATCCGCGGTCTCAGGTGTGCCGCGTGGACTCGGAGGGCTGGGGCAGTGGCTGGGCAGAACGCACAGGCCACACCACGCCGCCTCCCGCGCCCAAACCCAGCCAGAAGTCCCCGCTGGCATTCCCAGCGGCCTCGCCCTGCGCGTGGCCCCCGCGATGGGGCCCCTGGGTCCCCGGCTCCTCTGATCTTCATCGCTGGTCGCCAACCCCACGAGGCCTGGCTGGGACGTTAGCAGCCGCGCAGGAAGGAGGCCGCGCCTCTCACTTTCTCTGGTTTCCGGGTCGGAGACGACCCAAGGGATGCGAAGCGCTGGACCGCTCCATCGTGCCCGGAGCAGGAATATCTTCAAGGACGTGGGGACCGGGAAGGCTCGCGCTGCCGCTGTCGGGAACACGCGCCGTGGCGTCCGCAGCCCCTCGGGCCCCGCGTGCCGGCCCGGGTGCCAAGCGTGGCCGTCCCCGGGGACCCCCGGCTTGAGCCGCGGCCGAGCCACGAGCAGACCCCGGGAGGCAGAAGGCGATGGCAACGCGCGGCGCGCGGGTTCGCTCCTGCGCGCGCGGCATTTCTCTCGGGACGCATGCGCGCACGCGTGGCGCGCGTGCCCGGACCGCAGGTGCGCGCGGCGGGCTGGCGCGCGCTCCCCGCAACCCGCCGCTGGGTCGTCCGCAGCTTCCTGAGCCGGTTTTTAAACACGGCTGTTATTCAACGTTAAGCCCCATAAACGGATCATTAATGAATTAAAGCCTTTTGCCTTTTTAAATATACGATTTATTTTCCCCAAATAAGCAAAGCTCCCTCTGATGGCTTTATCATGCCTTCCTACTGTCTACGCGCCTGAGGTTGTCGGTGTTACGTGTATAATGCAAACACCAGGCAGTGTTTACACCACAATAATCAGCAAACTCTGTAGATCGGGGCTTGTCCCCTGCGTCGGTGGGTTCGTTCACGTGCCCGGCACGCCGCTGCCCGCCCCGGCAGCTCCACGATTTCCACGTGGTCTTCGGGACGTGCTTGGGGAGTGGGCTTCTCCACTCCGCTTACACACGAGCTCTGTCGCCCACCCACGTGTATCGGCTAGCGGCCGTTCCCTCCTGTTAGCGGGAAGCGAGAGTCTCATCTTTTTATTTTTTTCCCCTTTAAATAGATTCAGCCACGTACAGAAATATCCCATGTAATGAACTTGGTCTCCATCTGCAATTATTAATGCCGGGCAGAGGTCATGTGTTTCTTGGCAAGGCTCACGTTCCCGCGTATAAATCACGTCGAGCGCCTGAGCTCTGGAGGGCGGACTCATGGTTTCAATTTGGCCGGCGCAGGCACGGAGCTGGGCTGAAACCGCGGCTCCTCTAAACGCCGAAGCCCCGTGGGCCAGGCTCGAGCGAGAGAACCTGGCTGCGCGCGTGAACACTGCGGCCAGCGGAAACCGGCCCGAGGACAGACGGGCCCGCCGTGCCAGCGCGGGCCCCCGGCAGCCGGGCACGCGGCAAGTCTGCGTCCTACACCCTTTTACGGCCAATTACGCTTTGTGTCACTCGCTCCAGTGCCTGCCTCGAAGCCCCGGGCTCGAGCTGCCCCGGCCGGCACGAGCCCCTCCTGGAGGCCGAGGCACATCGAAGCCGACCGGTTTCTCTGATCAGCGTTTGAAAGAAGCGGCTCGGCCCCAGCAACGTGTCTGGTCCTCTTATTCGGAGACTTGGGGGGCCGCAGACGCCCCACGCGCCCCGGGTCACGCCATTAGCTGCCTCCCACCTGCTGCAGCGTCTGCTCCACCCTCCTCGGGGGCGGTCACAGCTCACTGCCCCACACGCCCTCCTGGCAGGCCAGCGCTCCAAAATGACGACGTGGCACAGTCAGGTGACGCCTGCCTTCTTACCCTGAGCCAGGGCGCCGCGGAGCGGCCCCACCCCTCCCCCGGACCCACCCCTCCCCCGGGCCTCCGGCCTCCACCGGCTGGAGCCGCCCCCTGTCCGCAGAAGTGAATGACAAGAGGAAGAACAGTAAATTAAAGAGAAGCTGAAAGAATCACGGAAAGGAAAATCCAAAACTATCACCTCTGAAAATGATAAAAGTTAGCAAAGTAATAGATAAATCATTGTATATATCAATAACCCCAAAGGATTTTAAGGTTAGTTTGCAAATTAATAAGTGACTTTAAAAGTCTTTCTAGGTAGAATGTTAATATGAGTAAGTTATTCTACATGGCCCCATTAAACCAAAAATGAGAATTGTTGAAGTATCATTTGTAATACGACTGGAAAATGTGCATACATAGAAATAAATATTGCACATAAGATGGGCAAGACTTCCGTGTAAGTACCTGTACCACTTAGTGAACTAAGTTAAAGATGAAGTAGGTGATAAAGACGACGCACCGTTTGCGAATTAGACAAGCTGCCGGCACAGGGTCCCACTCCCTGGAGCTGGCTGGTAGAGTCCGAGTGGGAGTGGAGTGGTTACGGAGAGACTCTCCTCATGGACTGTTTGTGAGGCCGATTTCAAATGGCCGCTCCAAAGTGGCCATCTTTAAAAAGAAAAAGAAGAGGGAAGAGACGCTTCCCTAGAAATTAGATATTATTATGATGCATCTGAACGAAGACGGCGAGGATTGGCACCAAACAGACCCACGGAACTGAATTCAAAGGCCTGAAGCCGACCTGTCCACACGCGGCAACCGCTTATGCCAACGGCGTAACCGCAAAATAATGGGAAAAGGTGGACTTTGAAAGCCAGTACGGGGAAAACTGGGTGTCCATATCGAAAGAATTAAATTGGGTCGCTAATTTGCCTTATATACAAAATTCTGTTCTCCTGGATAATACGTACATGCACAAGGCCAAAGAGAATAGTGTTTAGAAGATATTGTAGAGAAACATCTTCACGATTTCTGGGTGGAAAAAGGTTTCCCAAACAGAACACATAAAGCATCGAGAAAGGATTCGATGGTTCCATTTGAATACCTTAAAAATAAGAATGTCTTTTCATCAGGAGACACCATCCGGCGTAGGAAAGACAACCCCAAAACGGAAGGAGATGTCTGTGGCCCACGTACCAGCGAAAGGCTCAAACCGGGAAGCACAGGCTCTCTAGGAAGCGACGTGAGGACAGAGGACCCGAGTGAAATGGGCAAAGGCGCGGCAGGCGCTTCGCGGAGGAGGACGTCCCCGGGGCAAGCGGACTCGGGGGCGGGAGCGCAGCTTTGCCAGTCCTCAGCGAAATGCAGCTAAGAGGCGCGTGAGCGTCTGTCACACCCGCCGGGAAGGCTACCACGGTCCAGACGGTACCAAGCGCCGGTGAGGACGAGGCGTGGTGGGAATTCTTACAGCCTCCTGGTCGGAGCGTAAATCAGCGCGACAGGCCGAGACACATCTGGTGTTATCAATCAATATTAAACACGCGCACATATGTTACATGCGTGCGTATGTTCAAGAGGGCACGTGTCCGACGTACGCCCTGGGGACATGAACGAGCCGCGTTCTCGGTAAGAGGCTCACACTCGGAGCGACCGGGTTTCAGTACCGGAGCAGAGACTCGGGTCGCAGGGCAGCGATCCTACGGAACGGCTCAGAGGAATGAAAGTGACTGAACTAAAACTGTACGCAAAAATGTGGGTGTGTTTCAAAAACGGAACACTGAGCAAGAGAGGCCGCGCGCAGAAGAACCTGTCTTTATACAAAGCCCATCTATACACAAGTTCATTTACGCGAAGTTCAAAAAGGGCCGAGTTGCGCAGGGTTTTTGGGCACGTACGGAGTTAAAAAGAAGAAAGACAGACAGACAGGCGGCGTCGGTCCCGAAGCCAGCGCGGTGCTTCCTGGCGGCGGGCGGGGCGGGAGGCCCGGGCCCCTCGCGGGGCGACCGCCGCTCCCTGTCTCCACCCGGGTCGTGGCCACGTGGACGTTCGCTTTCTAGTAATTCGTTAAGTTCTACGTTTGCGGTCTTTGCACTTTTTAATACACGTGCTAGATTTGATAGTAAAAGTATCTTAAGAAAATGGGGCCTTTTAGAAAAGAATAAATTTGTCCTCACAAGAGCAATCCCCCAGCTCCCGTCCTCCCACCCGCGAAGGCACACGGTCACCTGCGGTCCTGAGTCGGGTGCCCAGAGAGACGGTCAGGGGACGGAGCGTGTCACCCTCAGCGGCCCCCGAGATGCTCGGGCACTCAAGACGTGGCGAAGGGGCCTCTTCGGATCCACGAGGGACGGACCGCCGGCCGGCCCACTGGAGAAAACGCCAAGCTCAGCTCCCCCCGCGACGTCGTGCGCCAAGCTGACGCTGGACGAAACAAGCCGAAGGCGCAAATTAAAGGACGCGCCGTGGTTCGAACTTCGCGCGTACGAGGGCTTCCTGATTAAAGATGCGAAGGAGGAAACGGTGCAGTAAGAACCTCTATAAAATAACCATTTATAGCTTTAAAACTTCTGTGGTCAAAAAGTTTTCGATATCAAAGCTTCCAATGTGAAAAACTGAAAAGCACGTATCCAGCTACGAAAACCGTATTGCAGAGCGGCGTGAGGCACAGGATTTGGCCGCGTCAGCACGCGAAAGCGCGTGGGTGTTAATTTGAAAGCGTGAGGACTCACAGGTGCAGCTGGGACGTGTGCCGGATGGAAATACGAATGAGCGTCGGCTGTTAAAAGTTCAAACTAGCAAGCTTGGAAGAGGGCAGGACAAGGAACATTCCAGATCACGTGACAACCGGGAGAGCCCTGAGCGGGATCCAGCTGGGGGAGGGGCTCTGGGCAGAGGGGGAGGGGAGCACGAGAGGCCCCGGTCAGGGGAGGGGGAACGTCCTGACGGCATGCAGGCCTCCCACGGCCGTCTGGGGGTCTCCAGGTGAGCACACCTGGCCAGGCGCCCCAGCCCGCCCCACAGGAAGCTCAGTCACTCGATCGGGGAAGGTGGGGAGCCACCCACGGCGAGGAGACGTGCGGACTCCAGCGGCTGCAGGACTGAGTTGCTACTCTAGAGATCAGATTGTGCCAAGATTCCAGCGTTCCACACGGCGAGAAGGTGCTAGAAGGCAGGAAGGTTTCTGAGCGAGGCCGGCTCCCGCACGCGGCTTGAGCGAGACCGCCCTTCTCTCACTGGCGACACCCGGCAGTGGCTGGGTTGTCCAGGTTCCGAAACCCTCAAAGTCGCCCAGGAAGCCTTTGGGAGGTTACCGTCCGCCTCCCTTTTGAGGACACGGGTACCCTACCAGAGACCTGGGGACTTAGACGGGGGGCAGAGGAGAAGCCGTTTTCCAGGACGTAAATCTTTCTCCCCGCCACTTACCCCATAGAAATCTAATTATTTTCACTCCGCCATAATCTTTGCTATTCAAAAGGTAAAGTAGGGGAAAAATTAATTTTATTAGTAAAATTTACTAGATTAATATGACTGAGAACTCCACATAAAACGCCAGTATTAAATATTAAAATGTATTAATAAAATGCTGGATTATTAAAGCCTAATATCTAATATAACACATTCATTGGGGAAATGGTGTCAGTTTAAACATAAAAAGTGAAGGCCGCAGTGACCTTTGCGGAGCAGGGTGACGGAGGCGCAGGTGGGGTGCACAAGGGGCTAATGGAAGGGCCGTGGGGAGTCGGCGGGGAACCTAGACGCCCCAGGGACCAGAACCGTGGAGGGCCCTGTGCCGGGCCGGCCGGAAGGGGCAGCGCGGCCTCGCCGCGAGCAGGCGGGAGGGAGCGTGGGAGGCGGGTGGCTGCCCGGCCCACAGCCTCTCGAGGGGCATGCTGGGAGAATCGGCAGCTGACGTCTCTCTCCTCCCCCAGCCGGAAGCCGGAGCGAGCCCCGAGAGCGGGCCAGGGACCCCGGGCCGCGTGCGCCGGGAGGGGCGGGGGAGCGGCCGCAGCCCTCTGCGGTGCCCGCCCTCGCTCGCCCGCGGACCACACCGGTCATCTTCGCGCTGCCCAGTGCTACCTGCCCGTGACCGGCAGCAGGGCTGAGGTGGCTGGAAGGGATGCGATGCGTTTGTAAACGTCACTGCACAGAGGCCCCGGAGAGCAGGAGGATCCCAGTGTGGGCCAGTCGCAGGGGGGCCGCCAGCGTCCCCAGCGGTCGAAAACATGCCTGAGCCTCCACACTGTCCTGTGGCCTCTGCCCACCCTGTCCTCCCCCGGCATCCAGGGAGAGGGGCTCAGGGCTCCGCAGAGGGAGAGAGGAAAGCCACGTCCAGATGCCGGCCCTGCCACCGGAGCCCCGTGGCCGTGGGCCAGGCTCCTCCTGCTGGTCTGAGACCCCATGCGAAAAGTGTGGCCTGGCCTGGGGCAAGCCTAAGGCCCCTTCCAGTCAGTCCTTGGCTTTCTTCACGTGATGCACGCACATACGCTGCACCCACATGGATGTGCGCACGCACACACACACACGCACACATGCACATGCACGAGGCATGTGTGTTCAGTGCGAGCGAGCCTCAGGCACATTCTCAACCAGCCTGTGCCCCGCGCCCCCCTGGGGGACAGCAGCAGTGCTTGCAGACTTCTTCGGCTACCCCACGCTGGGGCGACGCTGCTGTCTTCTCCTGGGTAGGGGTCGGGGACACCCCGAAACACCCCCGGCCACAGGCCGCCCCCACCACGGAATCTCTGTGAACATGAATCCCGGCTCCCTCACGGAAATGCTTCCGACTCACAGCTCCTTTCAAAACTAGAGCGATGTAATTTGGCGCCAGACATTCAGAGCCACGGGTGAGCAAGTGCGCCAGCCCGCCAGGCTGCCGAGACGGCGCATCGGGGACGGGCCGGAGGAGACCGAGGCGCCCCAGGCCCGGCGTGCCGCGAGGCCTCTCTCCGTGGCACGCAGACAGCTGCCTTGTCCTCGCGCGGCCGTCCCTCTGCATGTCCCCATGTCCCCGTGTCCGCCTCTGCTCAGGACACCCGTGAGCGTGGAGAGGGCCGTCCCTCGAGACCTCCTTTTAACTTGGTCACCCCTTTAAAGGACTCATCTCCAAAGGCAGTCACATTCTGTGGAGTCGGGGCTTCGACGTACCTGTTTTGGGGGGACGGTTTAGCTCATAACGGCAAGTGATGTTGTAGGAAGAGTTGAAACTCAGCCCGGAGGCCTTGGGCACAGCGGCGCCTCAGGCAACGTAGGTGACGTGGACAGCCGGATGGACGGACGGCCACCACACCCAGGAAAGTGCAGGCAGAGGGAGCCCCGCACACACCGGTCCACCGGGAGGGAGGGGACCGGCTGGGGTGCCTGCTGCGTTTCTCGCGCGCCTGTGCACCCTTCTGTAGGAGGTTCCGGGAGATGAAAAAATCCTAACCGTGTATCCCCCAGAGTTACGTTTCACACGATGGCTCATCGTGGACAATTCACCCCCGAACTCCTCGACCCTGTCGCAAACACAATTAATTTACAGCATCGTTTTCTTTCTTGCTCTTTCTTTCTTTCTTTCTTTCTTTCTTTTCTTTCTTTCTTTCTTTCTTTCTTTCTTTCTTTCTTTTCTATTCTTTCTTTCTTTTTTCTTCCTTCATTCCTTCCTTCCTTCCTTCCTGTCCTTCCTTCCTTCCTTCCTTCCTTCCTTCCTTCCTTCCTTCCTTCTTTTCTTCTTTTTTTCACCAGAAACATGCCCACAGCACCGAGGGAGATTCACATCTGCTGGGTGTGTGCAATTGAGTCGCAAAACCGAATTTATTCAACTAGATAAACAGAAATAAAGACTCTGGAGTTAAGAAATCATCTGTGAATTTAAAACACATTAAATATGAAAACTTTTTAAAAGTGTATTTTAAAAGTTGCTGTTAAAAATGTTTATTTTTGACAATATATTACAATGCATAGTGATTGAACAAATATTTTAGATGACACCCTAGGCATTATCACGGCGTCAATGACGAGGGACAGCGCTCGATGCCCCCGTTAGTGTGTGCCACGTTCGCGCTTCGTGCACAACGCTGCCGGCCAGCGTTTATGGCAGCTGTGAAAAATCGTATTTAAATTAGAAATGCTAAAATTAATATTTATTGACTCCGTGTTTCATTATCATTAGAAATTAGTTTGTTCTTGGGTAAACAGTTTATAGCAAGATATAAATATGTTCCATTGACCTATTAACTGGCCCAATATATTATGGACTTATTGACAGAAACAGTAAAATTTACTAACAGCTATTAAACCTTTTAACATACTCGACATGACTCTGTCTCTGTAATGCCCAGGAATTAGGTGTTTTTTTTTTTTTTCTTTTTAGGATACTCTGCTGCTGATATTAAATTCTTCCAAGATTTTAATATATTGTCTAAGTTTATAGGTCATAAAATAAACCTAGGGCTTACAAAAATTTACATGACAATATTATTTTTTTTAAAAAGCGCATGTAAATTTTAGTACAGTAAAAATGATGATATAAACCCTTGGAACACATAAAAAAAAAAAGTTTCCCAAACTGTATTGAAGGAATATTTAGGGTCGCATTTTAGCACACAGAGCCGGCGGGCAGGCCAGCTCGCAGGCAGGACTCGGGGCGAGCGCCAGAGCCCCGCTCGACGCGGGCAAATGCTCACGAACTGGCGTCCAGGCTGGGCGGCGAGGTGGGCGCCGGGGTCCGGCGTGGGCATCGGGCATGTTTCTGCATGGCCCATGTGGCGTCCAGCAGACTGTCCTCGGCGTTGGAGCCTGGCCAAAGCGTGGGACGACCGGCCAGGCGTGGGCTCACCAGAGCTCTGTACGGGGGCCCCTGCAGGTGCCTCTTCCAGTAGACTGGCGGCCAGTGGACCACTGGACACACACATCATGGCGCGCAGAAGGAGGAACCCCAAAGAGCTAAGGTCCAACCCCCTAAAACCTGTGACTATTCCCTTAGGAGCGAAGACTGTGTAGATGTGACTAAATGAAGGATCTTGGGACGGGGAGGTAACCCAGGTGGCCCCATCCCGGGGTCTTGATGGACAGAGAGCCCTGTGACCACAGAGGCAGAGATGCGAGTGACGAGGTCGCAAGCCAGGGAAGGTCAGTGGCCACCCGAGGGGAAGGGGAGTAGACCCGGAGGCTCTCAGGCCCCCGGAGGGAGCCGGGCCCTGTAGGCTCCTCGCCTCCGGCCCAGGGGTGCTGGTGTGAGAAGACATTGCCGTCGTCTGAAGCCAGCCAGCTTGTGGCACTTTGTTACAGCAGCCGCAGGGGGGCTTGCCACTGCAGAAAGTGGGGGCGCACGACGGGATCACTTTCTCGGACCAGGCGCCCAGGACCTGCCTGCCCAGGCCGAGATGGCACGTGAGGTCGCCGATGAGCCCCGCCTCCCTCCCAGCTCCTGGGGCCCATGACTTCACCCTGGATGTCGTCTCCCACGGACCTGCCTGCCTGAGGGACTCAGGGTGGCTTCCCAGAGGTGGCGGCATTTGGCCTTGATGTCGATCCCTGGCCTCCTCTCCTGGCCTTCATTCTTTTTTGGCAATGATCTTGGCGCAGGTTTCTCTCCGAGACATTTAGTGCCTATCTCAGCTTTCGCTTCAAACATCCCGCCTTTTCCCCCTTCTGAAGATCGAGCCCCCAGCAAGGGCTTCTCTGGGCAGACCTGGGGAGGAGAGACGGACAGGGAGGTCGTGTCGGCAGACACAGCCAGCAAGAGGCCCCTCGTGGGGAGAACAAACGACCTGATTCTGCTTTCTAAGCACCCTCTGCTCTCACTGGGTGTCCCGAGTGGCTGACCCCGTGGTCCCAGCCTGAGGACAAGGGTGAGGGGGAAGGGAAGACCCGAGCACGTCTATAACCAAGGTCATGTGTTTCCACCCCATCTCCCCAAGTCAGGTCAGAGGCAGGAAGGTCAGTGAGAAAAGGAATGGCAGGGGAAAGAGGAAGAAGGTTGTGTTTTGCGTAAGAACTAGGTAGATCGTGTGACCTGCTGCCTCGGTGGGCGCTGAGCTTCACAGGATCCATCGCAAACAGGAGAGCACCCCGTCTTGGTAGCCTGTCCTCCTCACATGGATCCTTTAAAAGAAGACAGAGAAAGTTATCGATTCTAGTGGAAACCGGTTGCGGTAAATTCAAAGTGATGCTCTTATCACGGTGTCTTATCTGGGGTACAGTTGGAGGGCAGCCCCGAGACATAGCACAGCAAAGTCAAAATAGACACATTTTTCTGGGCCTTCTGAATCCTCAAGTGGAATTCACACTAAAGCCCAGCTGGCAGCCACACTGCCATGTGTTTATTATGAGACAAGGTCTCGTTCTTACTGGGTTGGCCTAGTGGGCATATCAGTGAGGGTCCTTCAGGGAGAATGACCCAAAAGGGGTGTGTTTACAGAGAGAAAGGCTGCTGAAGGGAATCGACCCGCACGTCTGTGAAGGCGGGCATGTCCAAATTGCGGTGCCGGCCGGCAGGCTGGAGGCCCAGGAGAGCCGATGGTGCGGTTCTGGCCCGGAGGCAGTCTGCCGGAGACGTCCTCTTGCTCAGGAAGATCAGTCTCTTCATTCTAGTCAGGCCTTCAACTGATTGGCCGAAGCCCACCCACCTTGTGGAGGGCAATCTGCTTTATTCAAAATTCTCGAAATGATATGTTGCTCTCATTCGAAAGCGGCCCCCAGGCTGACACACCCAGTGAATCATCGCAGGGATAGAACAGGAGTTTCTGGTCCATTCCATGATGACGACCTGTTGCGTTCTCTTTCGTACTCTCGTGGAAGCTCAGCAAGGTCCATAACCCGTGAAAACCAGAAGGAGCGGCAGGCCCGGCGAACCAAAGCCGAACCTAAGGAATGCGATGCCGTGGCCGACCCTCCGCACCCGCGGCTGCCTGCGGCCGTCCTGGCTCCGGCCCCTGGGGCCGTCTTCTGTCCACTCACTGGTCCGTACAGAGGCGCTGGAGACGGGTCGCGTACGCCCTCGGTCCCTAAGTCAAAGCAACATGACCAGGGAAGTGATATTCCGGAATTGCCAGCACAGTCATCAGCTGAGGCAGCTCGCAGCCCGCCATAGTCACGAAGGCAGCGGCACGGACGGACGGATGTCCGGGGTGACCCGCTTGATTTGCCCGATCCCCTAGATTTAAAGCTAAAAATGCATGGAAAGTACTTTCTTGAAACCACGAAAATATGTAGTCGTAATATTTTTACAGCCCGATAAATACCTTGAAACTGGATGATTTTCTTCAAAGTTGGCCTTGGGACTAGTCACCTAGAAAAAACGCCTCATCTTTCTCTGCTCTAGAAGACTCCAAAATGTCCCAGCCTCAAGTTCTGGGCACAGGGAGGTGACATCTGCACAGCACCATGCCGAGGGACGCTCCGGTGGCTTCTCGGTGAACGTTGGTTTTGGAGAGCCCATTGGAACCACTTGGGTGAAGAGACAATGCATTCCCCACACCTTTGTTCCTTGCCTTTTTGTGGCGGCTACTCTTTGCTCCCCAAATCCGGGCCCGGGAGGAGAGGGGCAGCAGGTCCCCGAGCGCAGGGCCGCCGGCTGGCGTCCGTGTGATGCGCGGTTTGTCGGGGATGGGAACGGCTTTGGTCTCCCTTCCCACGGGCGCGCGACGCTGTGGCTTCCCTCGCTCGGCTTTGAAACATTGTAAACTCACACGAGCTACTGTCGCGTTCAGAACAAACACAGGGGGTATGTTTAGTTATTTGTTTTTGTAGTAAAATAAAATATTTATTATCCGCAGACACCCACTGTGAGCAGAGGGGGAGGCCACCGCGTTTCATCCGCCGGTGTCATGTTTGACTTCCATTAGGGGTGGATTACAGACCTGTGGGTTTTCATGAATTCAGAAAGTCCACTTTGAACACCGATTTCAAAGCCTACGGGGGTGTGAGGAGGCGAGAACACAGCTTTGGAGGGAGCCACCTGTCGCACGCAGCCGGCACCTCGTGTTTGATAAGGCAGGTTGGAGGTTCCCTGCGAGGGGGAGGCCGGGATGCTTCTCCCTTAATAAGCGACTTTAAAGGGAGCCTTCCCATTGTCTCCGGCACTCGTCCCTCAAGGTGCACGCAATTAATTCAGTCTCCGAGTCCTGAGCAAATCTCCGTCGGACCAGGCAGCTCTGCCTTCTCGTTCTCGCGAACTCATCACAGGGAATCGGGAAGTACGCGACGTCCCCAGGGAGCCGCTGGCTCGACGCCGCTGTGCCTGCCGGGCGGGCTCTGCACACGCGCGGGCCGGAACGCCACCCGCACTTGAGATCTTTGAAGCCACGAGAGGAGGTGACCGAAAGGGAAAGGGTGATCCCCTTTGGCATCATCTGGAGTCCTGTGACACCCGGGTCCAACCGAAGCACGCACTGAAAAATCCTTCGGCCGCCTGGAGGCTCCCGGAGGGAGGGGGTGCCGGGCGCGAGAGGGCGGACGGAGGGTGGGCGTCCGGCCCTCGGAGGAAGGGCCGACGGGACCTGCGACGTTTTCCCCGCGAAGCCGAGAGGCACGTCCAGGCGGCCGCCTGCAGAATGTGGACGTCCGCCTCACGGAGGGACGTCTGAGCATGTCTGCGTCGTCAGGGCCGCTTAGACCGAGGCTCGCAGGCGCGGATTCCACGGGGTCGGGTTTGGGGTCTTCAGAGGGAAAGTTCTGGCAGCCTCTTCAGAACTTGGGGAGCTATGTACCATGGCAAGTGTTTGGCAGAGATGGGGGATCCTTTGGTGGGCGAGGTGGAGAGGGTAGAAAGACCGGACTGACCCATGGGGCTAGAAAATCGCCTGATTTGACCACCAAAAAGTCATCTCCAGGGAATACATGCAAAAACACAAAGGGACCGGTCTGCTGGAAATTCGGCCTTCTAGAAAGATCCAGGGGCGCTCCAGTCTTCGCCTGAACTAACACCGCGTGGCACGCATCGCTCGTTTCTTCTTTATGCCCCGGGAGACGCGTCCTGACGGCTTCGCGGCGCGAGGCTACTGCAATGGTCTTAGCCCGGCTAAGACCCCTCATCCCCGGAGACGAAGGCCCAGGGAGTGTGGCTGACCCCGGACGATCCCGCTATCCCTAAGTGAAAACCACGCACCCGAGTGAGGTAATGGACCTAATCCAAGTCATTTTCCATAACGTCTTTGGAAGGACGCGCCCCGGAGGAGGGACAGGCGGGGCACGTGCTCCGGGCAGAGAGGCGGGGAGGCCCCGGCCTTGGGAGCAGCACCGACGGGGCGAGCGGCTTCCCGGCCACTCGGCGCCGCTGGGTCTCCCCGTCGGCAAGGCCGTCCCACTCGATGCTTAACCTCCCTTTAGGAAAAGCAGCTCCTTAGGGCTTTAGGGTGCCCCGACTCCATCACCCCCAGCTGCTCTTTGCCGGATGGCTTGGGCAGATTCGGGGCACTTGGGCTCAGCCTGGAATATGCCTGTGTCTAGAACCTTCCTCCTCCAATTCTGATCATAATGGAGGGTGAGACCCAGGGCTCCGGAGTAGGGTTCGGGGACGCAGTGCTGGCTCCCCCTCGGCCGCTCCGTGCTTGGGGGCTTGCCACGCTTGGCATCGTTAACCATCAGCTCGCGAGCAGAACAGACCTGCACTATTGCCTCTGTCCTCGACCCAAAGGAATGTCCCTTTGACCGAGTCGCCCAGCACAGGCCGACGCCCGCGGGCTCCCTCCGTGGGACGCGTACGTCCTCGCCCGCAGCGGCTGGTCCACGGCGCTGGCTGAACGGAGCGCGGCTGCTTCTGGCGGGGGAAGCGCTTTCGAGCTTGCCGCGGGAATGCGTTGAGCTGCGCTGCCTCTTCGGTCGCGAAGCCCCTTCCACGGCGTCTCTCTTTCCTTTACCCGCCAAGCCCCAGCGAGACGGCAGAGTCCGCGGCTCCTCTGCGTGAAGGACGACAGGCCGGCATGAGCGTGGCCGGCCGCGCGGCTCCCCCGGCGCAGAGGGCACCAGCCAGTGCTCCGGGGCGTCCCCCTGTTCCGAGACCTCGCTCTTCGAGGCTGAGCTGTCCCTGTCCCTGTCTGACCACTGTTCACCTGCCTCAGAAGGTCCAGCAGCTGCATTTTGAGGTGTCGCCTTCTTAGCGGCTCCTTGGTCGCTGTCTGTGCACGAGGCCCCAGCACAGGTGGCTTTGTCTTAGCCGGGTGCTCAGCCGTGACCCCAGGCAGCCGGCCAGGGAGGCCCCTGTGCCCGAAGGGGGACTCGCGAGGCAGTCAGCTGTCCCAGGGCCTCGCGATGCTCCTGGCACCCTCTCTGAAGGCGGTGGCTTCCTGGCGACGTGGGCTCCGGAGCAGAACCGCCGGTGGAAACCAGGCCCGGGCCCCCGACCGGGGTTCCCTCGCAGTTTGAGGGGCTCCCCACCGAGCTGCAGCGAGGCAGTGGGAAGAAGCCGGCCTGCCCTGAAGAACACTCACGCTGTGGGCCCGCGAGTCGGCCTGGTCACTGGACGCCACACCCCCCTCCCTCCGTCACGGCCTGAGGGAGCCGCTGGGGAAGCGTCATGTGTAGAGCTGGTTGGGGCAACGGGAGCCGATCCGGGACCTTCACACTCGCCCCTCAGAGCCCTGGGCCAGCGCCTGGAACGCTGTGCGCTTGGAAGGCCGCAGCCCGCCCTGGAGGCGCGTGGGTCAGGGCCTGTCCCCCACCCCCGGGCCCCCCCCAACCCCGCGACGAGGCGCTTCGGGAACCCGGCGGCCACTCGATTCCCTTCCCCTCTCCGCTGTTTCCTCCCCCTTCTCGCTCGTTCTCCTTCCAAAAATATGTCACGAGAACTTTCCGCGCTGGCTTTGACGGCCTTTCGAGGGTGTCCCCTGAAATGAGCAACCCCAAAGGGTGCCTTTCAGAGGTCCCCGTGGCTCAGCGGCTCACCACATAAATTCCTAACTGAGCCGCAGCCCAGCTAATCGTGACGTCCTAGTCACGTTTCCCGGTTTTCCCAGGAATAACGACACGGAGAGGGGCCCCCGGGCCGGCCGCGCTCGCCGCACACCTCTTGGCGAGCTCCCCCGGCATTCCGCTTCTCTCCCTGGGGAAAAGAAGCTTGGGGTCGGAATGTGGGGGGGGGGGGCTTCCTTATAAACTGGGGAGGCTTTCCTCGGAGATGCCAGGAGTTGGTGCCGTTCCTACTGGTGCTGCAGGGCCCAGCCGCACGCGGAGGCCCAGTGCCCAGGCGGCGCGGCCGCCGCTCCGCCTCGTAGGCGGGTGGCCTTGTCCTGGGTGTCATTTTACCAGGGGGCCGAACCTGTACGTTGCGCTGCACGGCCGTGCTATGAAAAATTCCAGAGCTATTGTTACTGTTCTGGTAAGTTTTCAACCTGGAGAGATGTCTTCACATAAAATGCGGGTCATAAAATTCAGGTAACTCGAGGCCAACAAAGTCCAAGCGCCATTTTTAAGTCCAAACAACAGAAAATCACTCTCTGCCCTGTTTGCAGCAGGGAAGAAAAACAGTTCTCCAGGCAAAGGGCGAGGCTCAGTAAACGCGCCCGGCAGGCATGCCGCTGGCCGCCCTGGGCCGGGCGTCGGGGAGGGGGTGACGGACCACGAGGCAGCAGGGGGTCCCCCCGCGCCCTGTGTCCCAGGAGGACCAGCGAGGTCGCCCCTTCCAGCCCCAGGTCTGGTGCTCCCGGGATGTCTGTGCCGTGAGACTCGTGCACAGAGACTTTAGAAAATGCGTCAGTGGATAAATCTAGATGTGGCCCTAGAGCGAGGACTATAGATACATACGGACACGGACAGCTGCAGGTTCCGCCTAGGAGTGGACGGAAACGGCTTGAGTGTGGATAGATGCAGACGAACATCGTGCAGACAGACGTATCAGCGAGGGGGACAGACCCGCAAATGGGGAGACACCGCGGATGTAGACGGGCCGGGCAGGGCGGGCGGGGGCAGAGAGCGAGGCGCTCCTTCCGTGCACGCGTACCCGGCCCCGGGGTGCTCACTCCGAGCGCGTTAGAGACGAAAGGCAGGCTCCCCGCTTTCAGAAAGTGCCGGGCCATGAGGATGAGACACGATCGGGGGGCCTTGGACGCGGAGTGGTGACCGTCGCGGCGGAGTCGCCAGCCCACGGCGGGAGGGGCCCCTCCCCGGCCCGGGGGGTAGACGCGGGGGACGAGGACGCGGAGCCCGTGTGCCCGAGGGCGGGGGCGCGCGGGGGCGCGGCGAGGGGCGGAGGCGGCCATAAGCGGTTTCGCGGAGATTGTGCGAGTGCCCGTGTGGGGCATTCGCGAGGCAGAGAGAAGCAGGGGGCGCCCGCGGGCCGACACCTCGCGATGGTCGTGGCCTCCAGACCGCGCGACCGCAAGCTCGTCGGGCCGGGGCCACACGGCTGCCACACGGCTGCCACACGGCTGCCACACGGCTGCCACACGGCTGTCACACGGCTGCCACACGGCTGTCACACGGCGCGCCTGGAGGGTGCCGCCTGCCCCTGCCCCCTGCGCCCGGCCAGGCCCCCCGCCACCCAGCACGCACCCCACGGCCAGGGGACGGTGACCGAAGGAGCCTCGCAAGGCAGCGCCCGCCCTCCGGGGCCGGCTGGTCGCAGGAGGAAGCGGCTCTTCACGACCTCGGCCCCGAGCCCCGCCGGGGCGGCTGCAGGTAACCAGGCGACGAGGCCCCGTCTCCTCCGATTTGAGTCTCAGACGATGTCCCGCGCCTGTGGGAAATGCGTTGATCGTTTCAATCAGACGATAATCACGCCGGGTCACCCCCCGTCGCCGGGCTCCCCGAGGCCAGCCGGACCCCTGTGTTTGCTTGAGCCCATCACGGAGTGTCAGTTCCAATGAGCGGCCTTGCCACTGTTTACAGGGCCGTTACCTCGGTGTACAAACCACGAAGGCCGAGCCTCCGGCCCTGCGCCCCGCGCTGGACGGAGCCTCCCGGGTCCTGCTCTGCTCCCCGGAACGGGCCGGGGGGACCTCCTAGTCGACAAGGCACGCGGCAGGCGGGGGGCACGGGGCCGTGTGCTAGAAGGGAGAGGGCCGCCCCCCCCGGGGCGTGGGGCTGGAAGGCATGGGGTGTCCGAGGCCATGTCTATCCCCTTCCTGCCCGGGTCTCTGGCCTCTGTGCCTCCCTCTGTGTGAGGACAGATGCGTTTCGCAAGCCGCACAGTGTGTGGCACCCGGGAGGGACTCGGAGGGGGCCGTGTCCTTCAGGAGACGCGCCCTGCGCCTCGCACGGTGGCCCCGCCGCGATTTCAGGAAACCTGGTGACCTCACGTGCAGAGGAGATGTGCCCAGTGAGCAGGAAGTACACACGCACACGCACACGCACACGCACATGCACAGGCACGTGCGTGCACGCACTCCGGTATGATCGTAAACACAGTTTTAATTCAATTAATGTTGCCTGAAAACTTAACATGTCTAATAATCACTGACCTGATCAGATTCTTTAGGGTAAATAAATCCAGCACTGCCCTTTCTTAACCGTCTGGATAATTTGACCACGCGCAGGACTTCACGGGCCCCGTCCCCAGGAGGGGCGTTTCACGCTTTCTCTGAATTAAGCACGGTTCCATGCATTTTCTACTATTATTACCTGGAGCTGCCCCAAACGCTACTTCTCCCACGAAAAAATAAGACTGGGAAGAGCACCCCGTTTCATGTTATAAACTCGCTCCCGGCCCACGCTGGCCTTGGGGTTTGCTTCCTGGGCTGGGCTGAGCTACGCCGTCCGGACGCCACTGCAGAGACCCCGGGGCCAAGGCTCAGGGAACGCCAGGGAGCAGAGTGGGGTGGCGGGAGCGGGGGGGGGGTGCCCCGCACGCGGCAGGGGCCTTGTCGGGAGGAGGCCGGGGCCTGGCCGTGCGCGTGCATCAGCCCGTTTCTGCTCCTCGAGCGTCCCTGTCACTCGACCCCCTGAGCAGGGAACCGGGCTCACCGGACGGTGTTGGCGAGGCCGTCACCCCACGGCGCCACACTCCCACCCAAGCCGGCCACCCGCGCACCCCGGGCAAAGCTGAAGTGACCCTGGTGTCGTCTCCTGACGTTTAGAAATAGCTGAGGACGGGGGACTTCGCACCGGCCTGCGCAAAGCTCGGCCCGAACCATGGAGCCGGGCGGTTAAATCAGCCGGGGGGTCACCTCCGGGTGCTCGGTCAGGAGGCCCGGGGGCCTTTGCGGGCGGGCACGGAGCAGGAGAGCAAGAGGGAGGGAAGCCGCCCAGGGGCCACGCTGGGTGGGCAGTCGCTTAGCCTCCTCAACACACGGAGCGTCTTTAGGAGAAACACACGAAATTGGCGGGGACGATCGCTGCGGGGTCAGGACGCAGACACTCGGCCTCGACAGCGGCCTCTCCAGGCGCACGACGCTCCCGCTCTCCCCAGCTGCGTTTCTGCCGCGAGCGTCACAGCCGTTCTCGTCGCTCTGGGGCACCTGCAGGTCCGAGAAACCCGACTCCCGCACAGCGGCTCCGTCCTGTGCGTGAAGGAAGAACGGACCGCCTTTCCCCTGGGGACCAGGAACGTGAGTCCAGCGGAAAGGGCGCGTCATTCCTCAGACGCCAGGCCTGGGGAAATGGTCCCAGACCGGGCTCTCCGTAGTCGAAGCATCCACTTAGCAATGATCCGTTTATTTATGGGAAAGAAATGCAAGTCCTGCTCGTTTTTCGTGATCGAGAAAAGGCGTCGTGGAGCAGAGCAGGTCTGTGCAAGGGGCACGGGGCACGCACACCTCGCCTCCTGTCGTGGAGACTCGAGGGGACTCCAGAAGGCGCGTCCGCATTCGGAGGGCCGAGGAGCATAAATCGGAGAGGGAAATCAGACTCGAGCTTCACAAAGCTGCCCAGCGCCCGGGATCAGGCTATGACGTAGGGCTCCGGCTTCAAACTGCGTCACGTTGCTAATGGACAGACACTCTGTCACGAGAGACCTCAGCCGACCTTCTGACGCCCGGGTCCATCCGAGTGGCACCGCGAGAGACTCGATCATCAGACACGGTCCGGGGCTTCTCCTAACAGTCAGTGGACGTCTGCACGACGCGAACCGAGCTCCCTCTGAGCTGGAGGCCAGGGAGCACAGGGGCCTCCTCGCTCCATCAAAAAGACAATTTTACCTGTGAAATAACAGGACCCGCCAGACTCCGCGTGGAGATGGACGATGTTACGCGCATCATGTTGCGCAGAAATACGTTTTAACTGAAAAGCGACCTGGCAGATAGGTTACTTGGCTTCGCGCGTACAGCAGACTGGTTTCGCGTTCCCGGCAGCCCAGGGACCGGCGACACCGTCGTCGGTCCTCAAGCACCTGGGTGCGCCAAGGTGGTTTCTGGACTGGTGCCGGACCTTCGTGCAGCAAGCCCAGGGTGCCGCCTCTCTCTCTTAACGTGAGCGACGAGCAGCCTTAGCGTAGCGTGACGCACACGGGCTGAGGTGACCCGCACCTTCCCCGGAACGTGTGCCGTAAGCGTGGGTTATCAGGGACCCGAGGTGGGGACGCTCGCTCGAGACCCAGAGCAGGGGAAAGGTCCTTCCTCCAGCCCCATGGCAGGCATGCCGGCCATTTGTCTTTTCGTAATCGTCGTCTTTGTCATCTCTAATTTTAAACAGGAACGTGACGAGGACAGCTGGGAGCGCAGCTAGCTGCTCTTGCAATTCCCAACAAGAACGAACACACGCCAGCCCTCGAGGAACCTGCCTAGGCGCGTACATGGGGAAATTAAGGCAGACGTCGCAAACACATGTCGTGCAGAAGCGGCACCTCAGCACTGATAATGCGGGCTCGGTGTCCAGACCAGGGGACCGTCCTACAGGTGAACCCCTTCCACAATGAGAACCTGGCGGTACTAAATTACTTGGACGGAGGCCAAAACAGGGCTGCCCAGTGCCAAGTTCTGCCTGCAGGAAACGGTGCAGGAAACGAGACAAAGACCCTCATTCTGCTGCCGAACCAAACCTTCGGGGAAGGACAGCGAGAGGGGCAGGCGGCCTGCAGATCGGCGGCCGTGAGGCTGCCGAGCTGGGGCCCCCGCCTGCAGGGCAAAGCCAGCCAGGCACGAAGTCGTGGTGTCTGGGTGGAGGGCAGGGAAATCCAAAGCCGAAGATGCGGGTCAGGAGTCAGGCTCGAAGCTCGACACTTGACAAACACAATAAAGAATGAATCTCTCCCACAAACCCCGCTAGGTCTCTGTGCATGTGTGTGTGCTTAGCTTGTATGTTAAGAGGAGGCCGGATGATACGAGCTCAAACTATAAATAAACCCTCAGATGATATGATCGTGATCAATTATTTTGATGAACTTGAATCTGCTTGGGGGCACATCACTATATTTCAGGTTGAATCAATAGAACTAAACCTCTCAAGATTCTAGGACCAAGAAGGAGCATCAGATTCATAGACTTTTCGAAGGACCTTGGGGAAAGAAAGCAAAGAACGGTTTGAATAGTTTGAATGTTTTGAAATCAATCTCCTTGTGAAATATAGTTGTGACAATAAAATCTTTTCTAACCACAGTGTTTTTACTGGTGAGTCAAGGCCGGAAGGTCTTTGATGACCAATGGTGCAATTTTTTGAAGCTGAGTTGACGTTTCTAAGCGGAAAGGCGTCCCCTGCCCTCCACGAGGCCAGCTGTGTGAGGAAGGGAAATGTGTCTAATATCTGTCTTCCAAGGAAGCTAAACAGGAACTAGGTAAACGTATATATGAAGCTGCATAAGTTCTAACAGGGCTAACCCAGGGGGCCCCCCGTTCTCCCTCCCACGCCCCCCATGTGTCAGAATCGTCAGCTGGGTGCATGGCCGATGGATGGTAAGGGTCTGCACTCACACAGCTGCGTCTCGGCACAGCAGACCCCAGTGACGGCCCTGAAAGCTCAGCCGAGACTCTGGAACTCCTGATTCGCAGCATGTCAGCGGGGCAGGGCGGATGGGCGGGAAGGAGCGTTCGGAATCAGTGGCCCTGGAGGTAGTGACTGTGGCCGTCGCCCAAGCAGCCGGCAGCCTGGGCGCTGGGCCTCGTCTCTGGCTGGCCAACAGAAGCATAAGAAGAGGTGGGCAGCGTCGTCGCTGATGGCTGAGCTGGAAGCTTAGTCACACGCAAACACCGGCCCCCGAGGACACGTCCCCAACGTGAGGACGCAGTGAAGGAAGGATGTTTTCCTCCTGGAGAGGCCCACAGTTCCAGGCCCCTCCCGACCCCTGGCCCTCTGTGCTCCTGGGTCCGGAGTACGAACCCTGATCAACCAATCCTAGAGCTAAAATCCAGGAAGGGATTCTGACGGCGTTCCCCAAAGGTGTGGGAAGAGAACCAGGGGCCCTACCTTCCCGCCTCACGGAGGTGTCAGGCCGGAGCAGGCGCCTTCGTCTCGGAAGAGGAGCAACAGCTGGGCGAGCCCGGCGAGAGGTGGCTCAGAACGGAGGCAGGTAGCGCGGCTTCTGGGGTGCTGGGCAGGAGGAGCGTTGGAGAAAGGTGTGTCAGAGGAAACGGAATCCAAGAACAAAATGCTGAAGTAAAGTAAGGCCCAAGCAAGGAAATTATGTAACTGAAATGTAAGATGGAGAAAGTAAGACAGTCACATATCGTGATAAACACTCATCAATCACGTCAACACGGCACGGGAGAAAGGGTCAGAAAATGCAAGCGAACTGTTACTACGTGCTGCTGAGACAATTATTTATCCACCCAGAAAACCATGGAAAAAAACGTCACAATGCACAGGAGTTGTACAAAGTGGTTGATAAGAAAATAACTATTCAAAAAAAAAAAAATACCGTTTCCCTATATAAGATTGAAAATCTTATGATGAAAGCAAAGCCCATTAGGTCTATTGCAGCGTCCGGGCTAACAGCGGCCGATAACAAACTGACCCCACAGGGGTCTCATGAGAAAGTTAAGAAATAGACAAGAAGGTGATTTATGACGAAGGTGCCATTTTTAAATCCTTGGCAGAGGGATGATAATTTTTAAACGCTGGTACAATTCCTTAATTATTTAAGGAGAAAAAGGAGAAAAAAATACTACACAGCAAACACTCTCATACCGGTTAGATGAAAAGCTAAAATATAAATCACGAGGTGATAAAAGAGCTAGAACGCAATGTAGATTACAATCCATCTGCTCCGGGAACAAGGCCTTCTTCCTCAGCGCGACACACAGAGAGAAACTATAAAGCAGAAGACAGATCTGACTACCTTAATTAAGTATTAAAAAGAAGCGTCATAGACAAAGTGAGAACCCCCACTGCAGACTGGGAAGATTTCTATCGCATCAAAAAAAGTTAATATGTGCGCTATATAAATATTTCTTGCTAAGCAATGAGAAGAAGATAAACAACCCAAGGAAGGGGAAATGCACAGCCAGTTCACAAAACGAGAGATACGGATAATCGATAAAACGTCACAAGCGCCCGACTTCGCCGTCAGTGAGGGGATGAGGGTTAAAGCAAGACTCTCCACTGCCCCCTTCGTCCGTGGTCACGACTTTTAATTTTGAATGAAGACAGCTTCTTGGAAGGTTCTCGCCGCCTGACAAGGTTCTCATCGTTCTAACGACTTCAGAGGGCGATTTTATAATAAAATGTAAAAGAACTGCACACGCCTTTAGCGGAGGAATTCTCCTTCAAGGCTCTCAGCTTCGAGTGCATGTGACGACTTGGTACACGGAGCTCAGTGAGGTCTGAGCCACAGCGCTGACAGTGGGGAGCGACCTGAGCGCCCCGAAATGGCCGGTTCGGTCGGCGACGCACACACACAGGACGGGGTGCCACCCAGTGCCGAAAGCCGTCTTCCCAAAAGACATTCGGCAGCAAGGAAACCAACCCACTAGAATAGAGATGCGAAATCAGTTGCCCATTCGACGGACACACGGTTTTCTCGAGACTCTCTGGAGTTTTCCCGATTTCGAACGAGGAGCATGTGTTACCCTCCCAGCCAGAGGGCTAAGCGCATCAGACGCTTTCGGGAAATGGGTACGGAGGATGCCGTCTCCTGCCACCGTATTAGACTCCCACACGACAAGGACAGCGATTCAAACCGGAGAAGCGGCTCCAGCCACGGCGGCCGAGTCGCGACCCCGGCCACGCATTTACGGGGCCTGAGACGCACGGCCACATCTCTCCAAGCTTACCCCGGATGGACGGGCCTTGACGCGTCCCCATGCACGAGAATGCGAATTGGGTTCACGTAGGTCCACAGCCTTGAAGGACGACATTATCTCATTAGCTTTTCCTGCCACAGTGATAAGCCAGTCGGACCCCCTGCCCGCCGGACTGGAGGGTGAGAAATCCAGATGACACGCCTGAGTTCTCTGTCTTTCCAGATCGAGCGCCACTCACAGTCGATCACGCTGATATCGAAAGGCCCCCAGAGCTTCCAGCGAACCGAGATGCCAAGGTTTCGGGGTGCAGCTGCTCGCCCTGGCTGCTGCCATGCCGCGCCAGAAGGGGCAGACGCGTCTGCAGCCGCGTGTTCAGGGGGCCTTCGCGGGGCCGGGCGGGGGGCGCCAGGCGCATTGACGCCTCATCGCCCCACCCGAGAAGGAAGCGCTGCCTCCTCACGCATCCTGAGTGTCACCGAACGTCGTCAGTTTTGTTTATAAACAAACATACGCTGTTAGGATGGGAAAAAAAATCAAAAAGCCATGAAGAAGGAGACAGAAGTAAATACACGCACAAAAATAATTAAAAAAAAAAAAAAAGACGCAAATACACCAGACAAATGTACTTCCTGGGGCAGCATGTGAGCAGCCAGCGCAGAGCAGCCAGATCCTAGGAGTCAAAATTAGACGTGGAGTTGACAGATTTCCCAGGGACCGTATCCACGGGCTGGGTTTCCAGTTCTGCCGTAATTGCACATGGAGCGAACACATCGCTGGGGGAGGCAGAGGAGGCGTTTCCGTCTGCGAGCTCAGGCGCCCACGTCTGGATGTCCTGAACGAGCTGTTCTGGAGGCGAGGGGAATTCAACTACGTCCGTGCCAACAGGAAATTTGCACGTTTCATATCTGAGAGCCACACGAGCTGCTGAAATACAGAGTAAGGGTTCTGAGTGCGCTCACAGCCGCTCGATCACGTGCGGGCGTTCCGGGGGTCCCGGGATGGGGGAGCAGGGCGTGACCCCATCCCAGAGTCCGACTGTGCTGCAGGAGAATTTAATTTTGAGTCCTGACTGCAGATAGGTGTCCAAAGACGCCTCGGACAAGGAGAGGCGTGGAGGGGAGAGGAAGGGATGGGAGCTGCAGACACGTTTCCAGGTCTTTCGAGCCTAGTCCAGACCTCGCTCCGTGGACGTGACCTTGGGGGGGGGGGGAACGTGGCCTCCGACTGCATGTCTCAGGCCACCTCCCAGGGGCCTCACTGCCAATCGGGTAGGTTTCTAGTCTTCCTCAGACTGATGCAGGTGACTTGTGGGGACCTTAGCACAGGTGGGCGAGAAAGAAGATGTTTGATGAAAATGGTTTCCTGCTCTGCCCCTGAGAGGCAGGGCTTCCGCCAAACACAGACAAGGGCACCCCGGAGGCAAGAGGGGGCGAGTGCCCGTGGGAAGTAAGATCCGCGGCGTCAAAGCAGAAATACCCCAATCCGAGGTCAAACCACAGAGCGGACCGCACACTCAGAGAATTCTAAAGGACTGTTTATAGCAATTGCTGGAATTTAGAACTCTATACCCAAGTTAGAGCTTTGGGGAAAAGCCCTTTGAAGGATCGTATCTGCCCTTCCTGCCCACACCCTGGGCCTCGCTGGGCCTCGGACCCTGCACCTGGCTCACAGGTGTGTGTGATGGAGAGGGACAGACAGGAACAGAAGGGGCACACGGTCGCTTTCAGAGGCACCTCACTCTTTCTTCGGAAGGAGCTTTGATTTCCTGAGAAGGAACCGGCAGAAGTCGCAGGGCTCCCAACCGCTCTGCGCGTTGCCGGGTTCGGTCAGCATTTCGCTTTTGCTCTTCTTCTTGGCTCCTCTCTTTCATCCAGCGCTTCTGACAGCCCATCGACGACAGCGGTGATACCCACCTTACATCCACATCCTGGAATCCTGCTGCCGTCCCCCGAGGACGGGCCTCGCACACGGGGCAGGCCCCGGGCAAGGCAGGACGGCACCGGCAGCCGGGCGAGGCTTCTGCTCAGCCCCCGGCGAGTTCGGGAATGCACACCAAATACTCACCCTATGTATAATTTGATCTCTATTCCTAAGAATTGCTCCTTAAAGGATACTGGCCCACACACAGAAAAATACCTGTGGGATTCACGCGGCGTTGGTTACAAAAACAATATCAGAAACTAGCCCACAAAACACAAGGATTATAAACAAAATACAAGAATTATAAATCAAATCACAATGTAGCATTTTAACAAGAATGACTCATTTCTTTTTTATTTTTTAAGTCACAAATTTGCGTAGAGCAATGAAATAATTGATTCAAACAAGGACCGTCAACAGATGCCAAAAGCGCTGGGCGGGCGAGCGGGCCCCTCGCCCCGAGCCGTCGCAGGAGAACACACGCGTGCCTCGAGCATCCGCGTCTTCGCTCTGAGTTCACGGTCGGCCGTGACGCGCCCGTGCCTGCCTCGGGGAGCGTGTCGGGGTTCGCGGCGGCCGAGCCCCTCTCCAATCTGCCCCGGACCGGCCTTCGCCCCTTTCTCTCCACCTGGGACCTGTGCTCGGCCACGCTGGACCTTCGCATTTCTCCACGTGTGACCCGTGCTTTTGCCCATTTACCTCACCCGGAGGCCACTTCCCCATCCATGTCCTTAGGGGTCACGCCCGAGAGTCGGGGCGATCCGGCATGGAATCTAAGTTTCAGCATCGATCGGCTGTGTGAGGGGTCACTTGGCATCTCTACCCCTCAGGTCTTCCCTCTGCGTAATTAACTTACGAAGGGCGCCCACTGCCCAGTGGCTATCGGGATGAAAAGAGGTGACCCGTGTGTCCACCACTGCGCTCACACGCTCAGGCAGGCGCTCGGCTAATGCCATCTGTCGATCATCTCTATCTATCTATCTATCTATCCATCTATCTATCTATCTATCTATCCATCCATCTATCTATCGTCTATCAACCATCTATCCATCTAGCATGTATGTGTGTATCATCCATCCACCAACCACCTACCTATCATCTAACTGGCTAGCTTTCATGGTGTCATCAGCATTATTATCATCATCAATCGGTATTTGGTAAACAGCACTTGAATAAATGAATTAAACGAAGGAAGATAAGCGAATAGTCACAGACCCAAATCGCGAGGTGTTACCAGAGGGTTATGATCTGAGTCAATGCCCACCCCCTCCACACCGGGCTGGCCGGATTCCCTAGGTCTCGCCTCTGGGGTCCCTCGGTAGGGCAGGGGCATGAAGCACCAGCATCATGTTTGTGGGTGGCCCCTTGCAAGAAAAAACCACATCCCCGATCTCAACTGGCCCACTTTGGAGGGAACCCAGGGGCTCAGCCAGGTCCTGACCCTAATTCTGATCCAAGTCAAAAACAGAGTCCTTCCCGGCTTCTGTCCTTGACCTTGGACCCAAGTTTAGATAACGTCGGGGAATTTCCTTTGCTCACTGATTCCCTTCGCCTAGTCTGACTCACCCCTCAGGGCACGGCTGCCGAGGAGCCCTCCTCGGTGCCTCTGCCCTTGACCTCTCTGCCCTTGACTGCTCCGCCCGAGCTGGCACTGAGCGATCCCCTTTGGTTCCCCCCAGCACCCTGTGCGCCCCCCAGCACAGCCGAGTGTGGCTCTGCGGCTCGCGGCGAGGATGCCGAGCGTGGCCGGCTGCCTGGAGTGTAGCTCAGGGCCTGGCGCTCGGCAGACGGCGAAGGACCATTAGCGGAGCTGGCAGCGGCTGTCAAGAGGCTCGCAGGAATTATCCCTGGAAGGCGACGGCGACGCGGATGATGAGCCGGCGTAGCCTGGCCAACTCCGTCGGCAGCTTCCAAACTGAAGCCACCTTGGGGAAAGCAAGCAGAATGAGCCCCGAGCGCCTGGCCAGGAGAGGAGGGAGCGAGCGGAGGCCGGCATGCCACCTCCCTGCGGGGCGGGCTGGTGGGGCCGCCGTCACCGCGGCCACCGGAGCCTGACGGCCGGCGGCGGCCACTCACGCCCCTGCATCGCGGTGCTGGGCCTCCGCAGAGCCGTCTGCAAACCGATCTCACGCAAGGTGCCACGTTCCAGCAGGGCCGAGCCAGAAGCCGCAGAAGCCACCAGAAGCCACGTGCTGCCCCCGGCCCGCTTCCTCTCCTCCGCAAACCTTCGCGGCTGCTCACACCAGACATGTATGACGCTCTGGGGCCCAGCAAACTCGGGGAACACCGAGCGTGCGGAAAACTGTCGAAAAGGGACGTTGGCGAGGCTTCCCGCCGGGTCCCCGTGTCTGCCGCGCTCCGCGGGCTGGGACCGTCTCTGGCGCATGGCCCGGCATGAATTCCGCACGACCGGGAAGGAGTCCCGCCTGGAGAGGGGCCTTCGCGCAGAGGGGCGAGGACTGGGGAGGGAGGCGGGCGCGGAGGGGAGGAGCCCAAGCCGCCTGACCTGGCGCTCCATCCCGGCCCAGGAACCCGGAGGCGGCCCGTGCGGAGTGACCTGGCTGTGGGCGCCTTGCCCCCTCGGCCCCTGCGAGGGGCAGGCCAGCGCTCGGGGACCCCGGTCTCCGCGTGGCGCACGCAGAAGTGCCTGGCACGTAACGCGTGTCACACTGACAACTCCGAAATACTTTACATAGTTTCACCCTCACGGCGGCGTCACCAGCGGGACGAACCGCCGCGTAGGTAGGAAAGAGGGATCCACAGCGCAGATCCACGCACCCTAACACTTCAGAAAGTCCTGCGAGGCGAGGATTAGTCCTGTGTTTCGCAAATCGAGCGGCTCAGGCCAAGTCCCATCAGGCAAGTGTTCTAAGCTCCGCAGCTGTGACGTACTCGCTGGCCCGGAGCCGCACCCGGTCGGTCTGGCCTCCGGCACCCTTCACCAGTCCCGTGACCAGTCCGGAGCCAGTGCGCAGCCGTAGCCTCCGGGGATGTCGGCTTGGACAGGGGCCCATAAATAACGCTCTAAAATATTCAATCAAAAGTAATGGATGCACACTCCAAAAATTTAAACCGTGGAACAAGATACAACGTCCCTCCCCAAGCGGGACAGGTCACCGTCGGATGTGACCATCGTCATCGGCTGCTTGCGTACCCTTCAAGGATACACAGACGTGTGCGTGTGCGTGCATGTGTGTGTGTGTGTGTGGATCTCACTTCTTACACAAAGGAAGTATGTTATGCATGTTAAAAGCCGTATTGCTTTTCTCAATTAAAAGTATAACTTAGAGATACGTTTCCTATTGGGGCATATAGATTTAAATCAGACGTATTTTTTCTACACTATTTTATAGATTTAACAAAAATTATTTAACAAGTACCCTATTATTGGAAAATTATTTTTTTCTAGCTTTTTGTTACTATTAAAATGAATGTTCTTATACATCTTTCTATTTTTAATGAGTGCCTAAGGAGAATTTCTGGTTTAAAAGATATGTAAGATAATCATCAAATTGCCTCCAAAGAAAAGCAAAGCTTCACACCTCCATTCGAAGTGTACAAAATGCCAGTTTTCAATAAAATTCACCAACATGGTATATTAAGAATTAAAAATATTTTATCAATCTAAGAAATAAAAATCATATCTCATTTTAATTTTTATTTCTAATAAAGTGAGGCCTTTAACCCAAAGTTTAAAAACCATCTGTATTTATTCAGATCTTTTGCATAATTACGTATTAGATTATATGACTTTTCATAACTGATGTGTGAGACTACTTTATATACCAAGAAAGGAAGATCTGTATTTATCAATTAAATGACGAAATTCTTTTGTGCCTCAACTTGTTATTTGTTTTTTTTATTCTGGGTAATTTCTGATGGCAAATCAATAAATTCGCTTAGTTTTGTTTTTTTTTTTTCGAATTGTGGTATATGAGTTTCGTTTCCTTCTTACTAAGTTTTCTTCCACTTGAATTTTTATAAGTAAAATTCTGTTGTGTCCTAGCGTTTTTTGAATTGAATTTTACACCTTTAAATTTATGGTCCATCTGGAATTTACATTCGTATGTAAGGAATGTACTGAGAGTCTAGATTGATTTTTATGTCAAATGGTTATTTGTGCGACAATGTTTCTTATATAATCCATGCCTCTCCCACTAATTTTACATTTGTCATACACTAAATTTATATATGCATTAGAGTTTATTTTCATACTCTATTTCCCCCATTGTTCAGATCCATTCTTATACCAAGCACCAAATCATTTAACTGATTGAAGCATCATAATAATGTAACATCTGAATAGTTTTTTTTCACCTCATTTATTTTTCATCCTCAGGGTTTTTTTTTATATATTTATTCAAGGATAAAATACTAATAAAATTTAGAATTTGACAAGGTAAAACATTCTGTTGGCATTTTATTAAAATTACATTTAATTTATATTGCCGAAGTATCTCTTTGATATTTTGAGAGAGAACATCATATTCTAGGACCAAGACCAAAACCAAAGCCTATTCACCTAACAAGGACTGGAAGAAAATGGGCAGATTCAGTAGGATCTGCCAAAAATTAAGTGTCCGATGGAACAAAACTCAGCCACCAGCAAGGCCACTAACAATACTGTTTACAGCATGTCAGTTGTGATGTTCGTCATACAACTGAAAATTATGAGATAAAGCAGGAAAATGTAACCGATATCAACAGGAAAAGCCTTCAATAAATTTAAGAATGCTGGAGAATTTAAAGACAAAGAGGTGCGTGAAGAGTGAGCAGAGGAGGAGTCGCAGCAGGGAAATGAAAACTATAAATAAATAAACCAAAGGCACATTCTAGAAGAGTGAAATATCCAAAATGAAAAACATATTCTGATATGCCTACCAGCACATTAAACAGTGAAGAAAAAACAATCCATAAATTGGACATCAGACCAATAGAAATTTGATAAACTGAAAAATACAGAAGATATTTAAAATAAAATAAAATAAACAGAGCCTCTGTGACCTGAGGAAGAATAACAATTAATGTTATAAATATACAATTGGATTCCCAGAAGGAGAGGAGAGACAAAATGAGTCAGAAAAAAAATATTGGGGAAATAAGGACCGGCCTATTTTCAATCTTCGTGAAAAGCCTCAACTACAGATTTAAGAAGTACAACGTCCCTAGCAAGATAAACAAAAATAAAACCACATGTAGGCACATCAGAGTAAAAGTTTTGAAAAACAAATATAGAAAGAAAAATTTGAAAACACTCAGTTAAAAACAATACATTAAATACACAGAGGAAAAGAACTGATTGCTGACTTCTCATCGACAAAAAATAGGAGGCCAAAGACAAAGTAATGACATCTTTAAAGTGCTCAAAAATAGAAACTGTCCATCTTTCATTTTATCCCACTGAGGATGCCCTTTAAAATGCAGGGCAAAGAAATGAAAACTAAAGAAGTTTGTTCCCAGCACACTCGCGCTTTTTGAAATAATAAAGGGGATGCTTGCTGAATGCTAGTGACATCAGATGAAAGTTTGGAAACACAGGAAGGAAGGAACAGCATCGCGAATGGTAATTGCGCGGGTAAATACAAAAACTTTAAAAAATTATTTTTAATTTTTCACAGTAAACTGTTAAACATTATATTACAGGACTTTTAACACACGTAATAGTAAATATATAAAAGATGGCACAGAGGACAGTGAGTTTAAATGGAATAACACTTCAGATTTTTTATAATTTATTTGACATGGTACGATATTAATTTTGAATAAAAAACGACAGGTTGAAACATATAATTTAATCTCTAGAGTAATCGATTACTAAATACAAAAAGATAAAAGAAGTAAGGACTCCACCGCCACCACTGAGAGGTATAGTTTAAAAAGACAATATTAAAAAATGGAATTTAAAAAAAAGATCAACTCAAAATAAGGTAATAAAGGTTAAAAATGGATGGGACAAAAAAAAAAAAACAAGTACCAAGATGGTGGCAATTGCACTAAATGTAAATGGACTAAAGATTCTAATTTAAAGGCGGAGAATGTCAGGCTGCATAGAAAAGCAAGACCTGGCTCTGTGGCATCTGCAAGAATGACGATTTAAATATAAGGAAATAATAGATTGAAAATAAAAGGATGGAAAATGTGCAACATTCAAACTGTACACTTAAGAAAACTTATGTGACTACATTAACAGCAGAAAAGTGTGTTATCAGAGATAAGAAGACTCATTTCATAACGATGAGAGGTCCTTCCCTGAGGAAGACACAGCAATCATAAATAGTGATACAAGTAAGAACAGAGATGCAACTAAATAATGCAAAAACTAATCGAATTAAGAGACGAAATAGACATGAAACATCATAATTAGAGATTTCACACGTCTCTCCCAGTAATTGAAATGAGCCTAGATAACGTATTAGTGGGTATACAGTAGGTCTGAACAACTCTATCCACGGCCTTGAGCTTATCGAAATTTATAGAATGCTACACCCAACAGCCATAGAATACACATTATTTTTAAGTGCCCATAAAATGTTCACCAAGAGAAACCATATGTACAGTCATAAGCATAAACTCTCAGTAAATTTCAGAAAGTTTTACAATCTTAGAATGTATGTTCTCTAGCTAAAATTGAATGTAATTGAAAATCTATAACAATAAGAGATTTATAAAAATCCCCAATATTTATAAATTAAACAATACACTTCTCGATAAGGCAATGTTCAAAGAAAAAAATCCCAAGAAAATATTTTGAACTGAATTATAATGAAATCAACCATCCTAACATATGAGGGTCAGAAAAAGCAGTATATATTTGAAATTTAGTAGCTTTAGATACATACATTACCCAGAAAAGATGTTTAAAATCAGTGACATTAGTTTTCTACTTAAGAGGCTAAAAAATGAAGAGCAAATAAGACATTAAACTGATTAATAAAGTCACAAGTAATGATCAGACGAATCATCATAATACAAAACAAACAGAGAAAATTAACAGAGATAAATTTAGTTTGTTGAAAATATTAGTAAAATCAATAAACCCCAGCAAGATTGTCAACAATCAGGAAAAAAGGAGAAAGAAAATATTTACCAACATCCAGAGTGAATAAAAGGATGTCATCAATTAACTACTCGAGCTACAGCTATTGAAAGAATAATATGGGATAAATGTGAACAACTTTTTGCCAATAAGTTCTACAGATTAGCAGGAATGAACAAAATCCTTTAAAAAGTATGAATGAGCAAAACTAACACAAGCATACATTTAAAATATCTAAATGTTTGAAGCAATTAAGCTTGTTATGAAAAATCTCCCCATGCACATGCTCAAACACACACATGCACACACACACACACATACCACAAGCCATGTGATTTCAGTGGTGCTCTGTAACAAACTCACAAGGATAAAAAAAGGCCCAGTCATACACAGACTCTCAGAAAACAGAGTAGAAAGGGTCACTTTTCAGCATTTCTTGAGACCAACCAAAAATTGAAAAAGATAAGATTAACATTTTTTATTAACATAAAGACTAACATTCTTCATAAGCATATACATAATAGTAGGTAGTGAAACATTAAGAAATCAAATTCAGCAACTTATAAAACGGATAATACAATGAAATGTCCTAGGCAAGTGAGATTTATGCCAGCAATGCAAGGTTGACCTTCCACTTAAAAATCAACCAATCGAATTCACCACATTAACGAAATAAAGGGAAAAAATATAATCATTTCAATAGATGCAGGTCAAGTATTGGTTGAAATTCAAGACCAACTCATGAAAAGACAAAATCACATCAGTCTTTAAACTAAAGTGAACTTGATCGTTCTGATAAATGGCATTGATGAAAAAATCTACCTCTATTATCATATTTAATGATAAAAGGTTGAATGTCTTTCTTAAATTTAGTATAAGGCAGAAGGATCTGTTCTTATTCAGTTCAATGAAACAATAGAGCAAGAAGACAAAAAATCTATAAGATGTGGAAAGGAAAGAGTACTTCTATTTTTATCTACAGTTAACGTGATCATGTACATAGAAAATCCTCAGGTGGCTAAAAGTTGCTGCTGGAGCTAGTAAGTGGATTGAGCAAGATCACAAGATAAGGACAATATGAAAACTTCAACTCTGGTTATATATATAACCAGCCACGTGCAAATGGAAAACACCGTTTATGAAATAGCACCATCCACTGTAGCATCAAAAACGAACAAACAAAAACAAACCGTACAATATTTAAGAATAAATTTAATAAAAGCCAAGCTAGATTTCCATACAGAAAACCATGAAAACAATTTCTGGGAGACATTACAGATTAAATAAATGGAGAGATAAGCAAATTTCACGGATTAGAAACTCAGCATTATCAAGATGTCAGTTCTCCTCTAAACTGATCTAGTTTCAATGCAATCCCAAACAAACGTCCAGCAAACATTTTTGTAACTATTAACAAGATGATTCTAAAATTATAGGGTGATCTAAAGAACCTAGGGTGGCCAAAACGATCTTAAAAACAAATGGATTTGTAGACTTTTCACTACTTGACTGCAAGACTTGCGGTAAGCTGTAGTTAACAAGATATAGTGGTTTTGACACATGGGGAGATAAATAAATAAATGGGGCAGAGTAAGTCCAGAAGTAAACTTTTTTATATATGGTCATATGACTTCTTATGAAGGTTCGACATAACTCAGTAGGAAAAGTATAAACTTCGCACCTAATAATGTTACAATGACTGGATAAAATAAGGGGGAAAATGGACCTTAACTTTTCCTCATACGCCAAAGGAAATAATTTGAGATGGAGCATTTGAGATGAGTCCTAGACATTAAATCAAACCGACTGTAAAATTTCTGGAAGAAAATATGAGAATGCCTTTGCAATCTTGGGTTAAGCAAAGATATAGTGGAGAGAACAGAAGAAACACTAAAGCAGAGAAAAAACCCTAAAGAAAGCAAAAGCGATCAGAAATTGGACAGCATCGAAACTAACTCCTCATCAAGAGGCTGAAGAATGAAAAAAGCGAGTCAGATCCTGGGAAAAAATATTCATGACACATGCATTCATCAAAGTCCTTGTGTCCAGAATATATAAAGAACCCATGAAATGCAACAGTAAATGGACAGGTGACTGAAGTAAATACTCGCAACAGAAAATATATTAATGACCAATAAACACGTGAAAAGGTGTTCGTTTGTCACCAGGGCAGTGAAAAATAAATCCACATAAAATACCACTAAAAAAGACTAACAACACTAAATGTCGGTGAAGATGTGGAATGGCTGTTGGGAGCATGAAATGATACAGTCGAAGAATGACACAATCGCTCGGGAAAGCGGTCTGGCAGCTGCCCCACGAGGTCGACCATCCGCTGGCTTACCACCTGGCCGTGGTGCTCCAGGTGCCTGCCAAAGGCAAACGAGGGTCCCTGGCCACCAGAGGGCCGGCACGTGAATGCCGCCGGCAGCTTTACTCACAAGAGTCAAAAACTAAAATCCAGCCCGGCGCCCACCAACGGAGGACAAGTCGATCGTGCGATACTCATGATGGAATCTTACCCGGTTTTAAAAACACTTGGCCTATGTCGAGCGCCATAAGCTCGACGCAAAACAACACAAATGGAATAACCGCGTCGACGCGAAGTTTGGGAAGAGACGGAAGACCGCCAAGCCCACCGTCGCGGTCCGCGGGGCTGGGGTAGAGCCGTAAGGCGCAAGAGAAAAACCGCGTTCGTCCCAAATTAGCAGGTTCGCTCACGTGGCTTCGATGTTCTCATCCTAATTCCTCTCTCGAAGTCGTCTTTGTTTTTAACGCTAAACATCAGTGGCAAGTGTGGGTACAGAAGGGAGCGCAGAGGTCACACCGTTCTCTCATCGTCGACATTTATCCCAGAGCTAGGGGCTGGCACGTCGGAGACCAGCGGCCTGGCAAGACGTGCAGATCTGTCAAGTGCGAACTGACAGATGTCATTTAATCGGTATTTCCCAACACTAATCAATCTCAAGCTTGCATTTTTTTTTCTCCTTTTTTAAAAATGAGACACTTGATTATATCCCGGGAAGTCGAAAAACACACACACGCTCACGCGCGCGGACACACACACACACACACACACACACACACACACGGCTTAGGTAAGTGTGAACCTGATATCGTTCCCGAAGTTCCAGGCCAGACGACGAAGGCCTCACAGGTGGAGTTAAGCCGGTGAGTCACACGGTGCGTGGGAGGGTCACAGGCCCACCTGCTCCAGGACAACGTGATATTTATTGGCTCATCAGTTTTCAGTCGAAGAAGTTAATATTTTCACTTCCAAAGAATGTTCTCTGCACGCGACACTTCCACTCTTTGAAACGCGTCTTTTAGTCAGAGAACGAATGTAAAATTGGATTTCGGTTTTCTCGGGAATCGTTGCCACATTCTTCCCACGGGACTGATTCATTTCAAACTCTCATTCGGGGGAGAGAAAAAAGGGCGGCGTTGCCGATAGAAATGGGCTGCGTCTCGCACACCATCCCAAACAAATGACTGACGAGGGCTCGTTCCTCGCCGCCCCAAGCGATGGAGCACTAACCACGGAGTCAGACGTGATTGCCGGCTTCGGTGGCTTTGCCGCGGGCACTAAATCTGGCATCTTGGCTTCCTCAGAAAGCTGGGGTGCCCCCCACCCCCAGTCCTTGCACTGAAACTTGCAGCTACCAGTCCCAGATGGAATTTCATTCCTCATGTTTAAATCCCCCCAAAGCGAAATGTCCACGCTCTGCAAATTTGGAAAAGTTTCTTCTGTCGAGTTGACTAATTCACTAAAACACGAATGAAGCCACCGCCATCCAGGTCAGGTCGGTCCCCCTCCCTGCCGTCTGATCTGGAAGCTGAAACCGGGGAATTCTCCTGTGCTGACTTTACACTCCGCATTAAGGGTTGGGGGGTGCAGTGTGGGAACGCAGCTCCATCCAGCGAGGCCTTGGAGCCTACCCAACGGCAGGGGGTCCCCTAGGATGCTGAGCACCCCCCGGGGAGCCCAGCCTCCGCCCCGGCATATGCCTCTGCGCTTTCTTCCTAACGTCTTGCGGGGGGCTGCTAAGGCGTGAACAGGGCCGCTCTGCTCCCCGCCCCCCAGCGCCGAGCTGGCCCGGCCCTCGGGCCGTCGGCCACTTGGAAAGACCAGGCTCGCAGGGTCGTCACGGGGTGCCAGGCGGTGACGGTCGAGGCGCACCTGGGTTCCATCTGGAGCACGTCCTTGGGGGGGAAATAAAAATGGGGAGGAATGCAGAGTGTCGTGGGTGGGGGACGGACCCCGACACGCAGGAAGGTGTGCGCTTGCGCTTGGGATAACATCGAGGTTTCTTTAAAAAAATAATAATAATGTTTCTGGGGGGCGGGGAACGTCTGCCAAAAACGTCCCCGTTTGTTATATGTGGGAAACGTCATCTTTATGCTTCTGAGTTCCGAATAATGAAGACCTCAAAATAGTGGTTTTCCGTACAGCTTTGAGGTTTCAGAAGGTGTTGGAGCTTCTTTCATGAGTCGGTTACGATTGTTGTTGTTGTTTTGTTGTTGTTTTAACTCTCAGAGATTAAGAACGTCTGTTTCTCCAGCGTTCGATGGGCTCAGCGGTCCAGGAGGCAGCTCCCCCCTGAGTCTCGCTCATGCCGGTCCACTCCGTTCCCACGGGTCGTCGCGTGTTTTTAGCGACGGCGGTAGAACTGTTTTGCTTAGATGCAGATCGTCGAACGTTTTCCAGCCGATCTAGCAAAACGTATAGACAAAAGCTCACCCTGGGAATGAAGAGAAGCATCTTCCTGTCCGTGGGGCAGGAACGGCCTAACAGGCCACGCGGGCTCCTCCCGCAGGCCTGGGCTCCTGGTCCGCTGGTCCGTGCCGCAGGCCCCTCAACGGGGAACTGTGGGAACGCGCGTGACCGCCACCTCCTCGGGGACCGTGGGGGTAAAGGACCCAGTGCGCACAGAGCCCGTGGGACGGCGTCTGGCGGCCGCCGCCAGCCCCTCCTGCAGTCATCGGACGCCCCACGGGCGCCCTGCAGGCCCTGCCCGCGCCGGGCTCAGGCGGGACCAGAGCGCTAGGCTGCAGCCACGACTCCGCGCCGGCGTGAGCATCGCCGCCCGCTGTCCTCAGCACACGCAGACAACAGCGCCCTTGGCCACCGCTCCCCTCCAGACTGGGGGGGAAGCCCACGGCCCAGCGAGGACAACGTGGCATGCGTCACCGTGCGACCCCCACGGAGACAGGAGAAGGAGGCGGACGGGAGGCGCGGTTCGCGGACAGACTCCCGGATGAGAAGGCCCGGGTCTAGACTGGGGGGCTTACGTGCCGCTCAACACACGGGCGATGGCTCAGAGCCTGGGTCTCGGGTCAACGGGAGACCCCTCCCTGCTGCAAACGATGCCCGGCTCACGCGCCGCACGAATGCGCCCTGTGACAGGCGTGCGTTAGCCTGGGAGCTGTTCGCTCATGGCGTCGAATTCCCTGTGCCTGACGATGTTTCTTTGGGAGCGTGGGGCTTCCAGGGCCGGATGTCCATGCAGCCTCACAGCCTGGATCATCCCAAACCCGCTGGGACGGAAAGGAGACGCCAGAGAAACACTTGCATAACAGCGTTTTAAAAAAATTATTCTCCAGAAATAAAATGGGGATTCCAGACCCACACGGCAATAAAATAGAGCTCAAACCCCCATTTAAAAAATTGTAATGTTTCCCCCTCTCCCTGAAAATGTTTATCTTATCTGTTTTGAAGACTTAAAAAGGCAAACTAGGCGGTAATTATCTTTAGGAAAATGGGAAGTCGTGTGAGCCAGAGACAATGAGTCATACTTCTGTTTTCTTTTTTTCCCTCCCATGACTGTTTCTCTTGGAAGGCATCTGAATCGCGGTTATTAATTTATCTTTATGCGATTTCCAGCTGCTGATCACGTGTTAAGCCACAGAGGAAAGGGGGTGAGAGAGCAATCTGGGGACCAGGCCTTTTCTCAAAGCGAAAAGCGGGTCTTGAAAATCACGACCCTCTGCACCCACGGTGACCATGGCCATCTCGCCAGTAAGCGCCCGACCCGACATGTGACAGAGGGTGACCGGCTGGAAAATGAGCTTGTCCACACAGGGGGAGAGGGCCGGTGGGGTGGGGGTGGGGGGCTGAAGGCTAGGGGGCGAGCCATGAAGCCGGGCACGGCGAGGAGAGGGGGCCCACAGCGTGGGGATCCGGGGTGCGAGCCTGCTCCCCTGGTTGACAGACAGCTGTGCCCCTTAAGCACCTTGTAGTCAGGAAGGGTGTGGGTGACCTTGGTGTGAGACCCCTGAGTGCTTCTGGGGACAGGAGACCCAGCTTGCATCTGGCTTCCGCCTCCCACATTAGCTGCTGGAAAAATCCCTCGATGAAATCAAAGTGCGACGCGCCTGTCAATAAGTTGGGAATAATAATGGCGACCTGACCAGGTAAGAGAAGGTCCCGCGTGGAACATCCACGCTATGTCTTCCTGGAGAGGTAGCCCGAGGTCAGCCACCCACGGAAGTCAAGGTCAGGCGAGGATTTGGAAACGCGATACAGGGAGAGATTGCTTCCGGATGTGGGGGACGGGGTGTGCCAAGAAGCCCTTTAGAGGGGGCAGGTCTGATCTGGGGGTTGGCCGTGGGGAGAAGGGGATGAACGAAGGCGTGGGGATCGGAGACCGCGAGGCCCGAGCCGGGAGGGGGAACCAGGTGAGGCTGGAGAGCCTGCGACGCCGGCCGAGGGCCCAGGCGAGGGGCTCCTGACGCCACGTGTGGGCGCCAAGCCGCGGAGGAACACGGCCTCGGGCTCCTCGCCTTAGAAGCAAAATCTAATGCAAGGACACCGGTCGCCGGCAGCGTGGATGCCGTGTGCGGCACGGGCCGTCTAGGCTTGGGCTAGCTACTACCATAAAGCTTCAGAATTGAACACGGTCTCGAGGAGGAAGCCGGCCTTCTGGCCAGACGCTTTCGGCCCCATCGACACGGCGTTCCTGGGGGCGCTCGAGGGCAGGGGGCTCCCTCGTTGCGGGGCCTCCCGCACCCATCAGGACGGTCGGAGGATGCTGTGGCCTTCGTGTGACTTCAACCCCGCTCTGTGACGCCTCAGACCCGGAATGCAGGTCGCGGTTCTTTCTGCCAACAGGGCACGCGGCCGGCCGGCCAGCGGCCTTGATACGCTGCCGGAGGGCAGGTGCCCCGCAGTGGCCGGCCCGCCGCATGGGGACTGCACTCCAGAGAGAAACGACGCGATCGCGGGCGGGACCGGCCGCGCGCGCACGCAGGGAACATGGCAATATTCTGAAATGGCAATTCTCCTAAATAAATAGCACGTCCACTCACTTCGACCTAATCATAAATGGTACAAATTGGGCCCATGTGCACGCGGAAACCCGAGCCCAGGTCCGGAGTTAAAGCCGCCATTGTCTCCGCCTCTGACCCGGGCTGGGCCTCGCGTGTCCGATTACATCTGGTAAAACCATTTGAGTGCCAGCCCCGTATTTTAATTATAAATATATAAAAAATTTTAATAAGACGGCATTCTGGGCTCGCTAAGCTTTTAAAATGCTCACTGGGGGAGGAGCGGGTAGAGGAGAATTCCATGTGCCCCGGACCCGGTGCCAGCGCATAATGATTGAATGTTTTCCTGTAATAAATTGAAAAAATCTGGTTCGTGAGAACGGATCCAAATCACTTGGCATCAGAAAGGTAATTTGTTACCTGGCTTCCAGTGTGTTGGAACTTGGTGAGGAGTGGCAATTGCTGGAGCGAGGGGAAGCACAGGAAGGACCCTGGGACCCCCCCAACCCCCACCCCACACGCAAATTTCCTCGCCTTCCCTCCCCCGCCCTCGCCTCCCCCCCCCCCCGGCCTCAACGCCTCACTTTCTCACGGCTGCAAAGCCGAGGTTCCGCCCCCCCAAACGAGGACCGCAGCCAGCTCTCAGGCACCATCTCTGTACCTCTCCAAACCTCGGGCCTGCTTAATTATGATTAATTGCCACATGGATAATCAGATACAGTTTCAAAAGGTTGCAAATGACATTCCAAGGACACCCGGGAAGACGCGAAATCCGTCTTTGTTCCCGGGAAGAAAAGGCAGGTCCTCGCTCAGCCCCGTAACCTTTTCTTGTTTTAACAATTCCAAACAGAATTAATACCATCGGTATATTATCCCCACCCCAGGGACTCCGACTTCAACTGTACAATTTCTGCAGCTGTCAGCATCCCAGACCCCCGTCCGTAAGCAGCGTTGGGGTACCCTTCTGCCTGGATGCAGGCGGTTTCGGGTTTCTGCTTCCCGTCTGCGCTTTCTGGGTGGTGGGGCATGATGAGAAAGTACGAAAAAAAAATAATAACGGCCGTTAAACAGCTTCCACTCTGGACTTAACGGGATCAAACGGAACGGACCTCGGTCCTTTCTGCTCCCGCCCTCTGCTCGATTTCCAGGGCGCTGAGAGAAGGGCGGGCGATCGCGTCTCGCTGGCTCTTCCCTCCATTTAAAACCCCCTCGGCTAAGTCAAGGATCACAGGATGTCATTTCCAGTCTAACAGAAGTGCTGGGCCCCCGCTCAGCTCCCATTACCAGGAGGCAAATCCCTGGTTCCCGGAGCCAGGCTCGCTGGCTGCTCTTGGCGTCCGGCCCAGCCCGTTCCCTGCTTCGCATTCCAGAGGGCCTTCGCCGCCTAATGTCTGCGCTGGGAGGTCCAGACGCCCAGCGCTCCGCACTGAACTTCCCTCTTTCTGTCGAGAATTGCAGGTTTTTTAATGCAATCGCTGGCTTTAAAGGGAAACTTACAGGTGAACACAAAAGCATCGATTTACGTTTTATTCACAAACAATAACATTTGCAGGAGTTTCGCCATGTGCGCTCATAAAACAGTTTCAGAAGATGTCTGGCTTTTTAAGACTTCGTGGAGGCTGGGATTGGTTTCCCCATGTAAGGGCAGTCATTTTGTTTTATTTTTCGGATTCGGAGTAGCATGAAAGCCTTTTGCCCTCGAAGGCCAACGGTCCGCACCCTCCGCGCTGCGCACGCGCGTGCTCGCGTGGGGAGCGACCGTCAGGCGTGGGGAGCGAAACTAATCCGAACCAGTTTCCAGTGCCCGGCGTCTGATTCAGTCGCATCTTCGGGGCGGATTTTGGAGGCGGGGGCTCTCAGCGCACGAGGACTGTGCCCAGCACCGTGGCCGTGGTCATGGAGGGCCGAGCCGAGACGGCCACCCCTGGCAGGCCGGGGCCTCGGCCAGCACGCCGTGGGGTTTTCACGAGGTCTCACGTCTGGCGGAAGCCCCGGTGCGAGGTTCCGACCGTCCCCAGCCCTGCGAGACCTCGGGGCAGCCAAGGGCTTCTGGAGAGGACCGCCGGGCAGAGCTCCTCTCTCCCGGGGTCCTGGCGACAGGGCAGACGCAGGTCCCCACCATGGAACCTGGAGCCCTGCCCATGGCCCGAGGCGACAGAGGCCGCACGACCCCCCTCCCGGCCCACGTGACCCAGAAGCCTTGCAAAGCGCGTGCTGAGAGCTGGGGAGCAGGGTGGAGGGAGGGGTGCAGAGGCCTGGGGAGCACGTTTCCTGAGGACGCTGCCCCGGGAGCCGGGCGGCTGAGGGCTCGGTCCTCCCAGAAGGCAGGCGTGGGCACGCCACTGCCCCGCTCGGGCCCGGGCGGCAGGTGGGTGACCGCGGCCGCTCTGGGGTCTCGGGCCGATTCTGGCACCGCGGAGGACGGGAGTAGATGGGGCTCCCCTCCCCGGCCGACCCCTCTGCCTGTGGCCACCCCGCTCCCTCTCTCCGGCGAGGTCCGTGCTTTCCTGAGCCTCAGAAGGTGAACGAAGACGATCGTCTTATTCTCGCTCGTCACAAACTTAAAAACGGAAGGAAGCCTCGTTTGGGCTTGTCGCCCTCCCGTTGACTTCACGCCATTCTTTAGAAAACCACAGCTCCGGGGAGTGACCTCGACGTCACCCCCACGTCTCCCAGAGCTGTTCGTCCACCTCCCCTGAGTGCCACAGTGCTCCTGCCCAGGCAGACAAGCGACGTGCAAACCGGTGTGCCCAGGCCAGCCCGCGTCCGCAGCAGCATCTCTCGGCCGAGCGTTATCGGTGCTACTCACCCCCACGCTCGCGTCCCGTGCCCGCCTCCCCTGCCCGCCTCCCCGCCTCGCCCCCTCGGACGCCGGCCCCGTAAGGACAGCTCCGACGTCTTGGTCCTCTCTGTCCCCTGCTCCCCCCGCCTTCTCCCCGAACAGGAAGTCCAGACCCAGAGGAGAGGAAGTCTTTGATCGCAGCTTGGTAAAAGAAGACCGGAGTCCACGCGGACCCGGGCACTGCCCCCCGTCGGAAGCCGTTTTACACGACGAGGACCCCCCGGTGCGTTCCTCGTGGACTCGTCCTGGCCGTCACCTCGTGGGGAGTCACCGCTTCCTTGAGCTTTTGCTCAACAATTTCCACCGACCCTCCCCTCTGCCAGGTGACAGAAGGTTGGGGAGAGAAGTGGCCGGAGCGGAGATTACGAAACGGGGGGCTGGAGCACAAATCCGTCATGGGACACGCGGGCGAAGAGCGGATGGCCGCAGAGGACCGGGCTCCCCGCCGAGGTTCTGAAAGCGTAATCAACCTGCTGGCGAGCCTCCGAGGGGCGAAAGGGACCCTGACCCATCTGGAACGTTCCGCGGCGCTGTCTAGGATGGCTGCTCTGCTGCTCGGAGGTGGGGCCCGGGGCCAGGAAGCTGTGTCGAGAGCGAGGGGACGGGAGGGAGCGTCCAGAGAGCGGCACCACCCCCGACTGCCCAACCCGGACCGGGCCGGTTCCGCCGTTTCCCGTTCTCCCCGGAGGCCGCCGGCTCACGGGCCGGGGCCCCACTTCCGACGAAGCCCATTGCAACGCCCTGAGCGGGCCGCACGGTTTAAACCAGCACGCACGGAGAGCCCATTCGCCGTTCGAAATGTACTCAGGCTAATCGCGCCGCGCTATGTGCAGAGATATGTTTTATTATGGTGTATTAAAAATAGAGCGAATTTAATCATTTTAGAGTGGGGGTCATAAGCTCGAATGTCCATAGTGGGCAGCTGGGTGAGCAAGTTAGCAAGCCGGCCAGGGCCTGGGGTAAGAGAGGGCGGGATGGCAGGGCCACCAGGACAGAGAGCAAACGCCTCGAATAAGGGGTCAGCTCCAACGGGGTGATGCTGAGGGCTGGGGCGGGGGCGGGGACCATCGCCCAGAGGTTTCAGGGTTTCACAGCGGAGGCCGTCAGCGGCGTGGGAACTCCCGCTGAGGCAGGCAAGGCGTGTGCCCCGCGGGGCGAGGACCACGGTGTCATGACGGCGGTGGGAGCTCCCCGGACACTGGCCAAGCAGGGGTCCTGCACGACAGGGCTGTGCAGACCCCGCACGGACCGTTGGGGGTCAAGGTCGAGACCCAGCTGAGCAGAGGACTCCGGGGCTCAGCGGGTGTGGTCGAGGAGAAAGTCTCTGTGGCGGGAATGGCCTCCCCCGCTCGGGCCTCTTCGGGCCTCGTCACCTCTGCGGTCTGAGCTGTAGCCATGGACATGGCCCTCCCTTGGCCAGCAGGACCCTGGCCCCTGGGTGGGGCCGCTCGGCCCCCCTTGGTCCAGCCTCCACCACCGTCCACGCCAGCCCCTCCCCAGTGCCGCGTCCTCCCCTTCCTCCTGGAGGCTCGGTCCCTACGGCCCCCTCAGGGGGGCTTCCAGGAGCGGGGCAGAGACCAGCCCCGAGGAAGGCCTAACGCTGCCAAGTTCATGTTAGACTCTGGAAGGCGTGATGTTTTTAAGAAAACAAAGAACGAAAGGCAAGGAAGAAGTGTCAGGCCCTGGAGGTGACCCCTGTCCGCGCTCCGCGGTGGGAGGGGCTGGCTTCGCGGGTGGCGGCCCCGTGGCTCCCCACACGCTCGGTTTCGGAGCCGGCTGCCGTCTAAGGCTGTGTGCGGGGGGTCTCTGCGCCGAAGCCGCGTGGAGCGAGAGGCTGAGCTGTCTGTGCGTGCCCTCTGGTGGCACCTGCCCGCTCAGGGCGGGCTCTCTCTGCCGTATGCGGGCTCCAAGGGAAACGCGGAACTCCAAATGCTTTTCGCCTTGAGTCACGGCTCGAGCCGCTCACATCTGCCTCACTCCGAGGGGCGCTCAGCTTAGTGCGCCTGTCCCTGTCCCCTCGACTCCCCTTCTGAGGGCTCCTGCTTGTGCTCTGCCTCTAGAGCTCAAGTCACACGCACGCACACACACACACTCACTCACACACACGTGCGCACACACACGATTTCCTGTGAACCCAAAAGACAAGAGGGAAACAAAAAGCTGGCAGATGCTGGTTTTTCCGCTTAACTGCCCATATTTGATGGTATTTCTCTATGTTTCTCCCAAGACGTCCACCTGACCTCGCTCACTCTCCAAATGCTCTCCACTGGGGCCAAATGTCACAAATCACGTGACCTTGTTTCGGCCCATGAAAACATGCCGTGAATGAGAGCGCACCTGCCCTTCCATACTAACCCTTCTCTCCCCTTCCCCGGCCAGTTCTTTCTGGTAGATAAGAAGCCCTGCTGCTAGCGGCTAAGCAAGGTCTATCTGACATCTGCCCCCGGGCATGGGGAGGGGGAGGCCACACCCTCTCTCTGAAGCTACAGGGAGACAGGGTCATTGGTGTTCATTTGCATACAAAAGTTTTGGCATTTCAGTGAGTGTTTCAAAAGCTGGGGTGGGGAAAACCACCCAACTGTGCCCCCCACAAACAGTGCAAAGACAAAGTGCATGCAGACATTATCAGAGCCCTTAAACTAAAAAAAAAAAAAAAAAAAAAAAAGATAATGTCATCGAAAATTTAAACCATTATTTCAATAGCCAACATCGAGGAAAGACAATAATTCTTTGGGCGTCATACATACACACGAGGTATGAGTTCGTATTCTCATTGGTCTACCTTTTTTTTTTTTTAGAGGTCTTCAATAGTTTCTGCAGATATTAACAGTTTTCAGCCACACCTGGTGCCAGGAGCAACGTACTCCAAGCTCGAACGTAACAAAAATAGTGTTTTATCCCTGAGACGTTCCTGCCAGACACCTGAATGGGTGTCCCCGACATTCGCCTGGTTTGCAGAGAACGTCACATGTCCTCGGCGCCGAGACCCACCAGGACCGAGCAGAACCCCCCGACACTGTCATGCGCACAGCTCCTGGACCGGCTTAAGTTCCGGCGGACGAATTGCGAACGGCTCAGCAGCTCTCTGGGTCCCCCCTCCCCCGTTTCAAAGATACCCGTAGGAACTTCGGGGCAGGGTGACGCTGGAACCAGGAGGCCGATGGCATGAGGACCAGGCACCCCCAAGCCCCGGCCACGTTTCCGCTCTCTCTCCAGCCCTAAGGCGCTGAGAAGCCGCCGGAATGGGCGGGGCGGCGCAGAAGCTGCCCGTCGTGAGGCTCCCTGTTTGGGGTTCGGCTCAGTGACTTCCGTGCAAGGTAAGTATTAATTCCTCAGTGGTACTGAAACGGCCCAAAACGTAGGTTTCTACGACTACATAGGAGACGTGTACGTGTAATAACACAGGGCCTTTCTGTCTTCTTCTTCCGATGGAAAATGTTTCGTTGTTTAGGATATAACACAACTGAAGTGATGTGTTATTTCATCATCTCCTTAGAACAGATGCTAAAGTCTCCTGTGTCAAACTCAGCCCTGGGGTCAACCAGGCCACTCTCCGTGGCTCTTGCGTCTCCCTCTGAATTCCGACTTCCTGAGATATCTGGGGCAAATTGCATCTGCTTTTAAAGATAGTGTTTACTTGTGGCACAACATATGCAACATCAAATTTATCACTTTGATTATTGTCGAGGGTCGGACTCTGGGGCGCTACGTACAGCCGCATCGTTGGGCGTCCGCCGGCTTTTACTTCGCCCCCACCGGTTGAGCCCGGGCCTGGGCCAGGCTGGCCAGGGGGCGGTGACAGAGGCAAGGCCCCCTCCATTTTCCTGTAAGCTGCTGGAGCTCATGTCCAGGTGCCTTGGTTTCTGGAATGTTCTCCATAAGACGAGCCAAGGACACGGGGACAGGGAAGACCCTCCAAGCAGGTGCCCTGGCTCTGAGATGTGAGTGACAAGGACGCTTGATGAGATCTAGAGAGAAAATCTGTCGGCTCGAGAAATGCCAACTGAACACGTTAAATTGAGAAAAAAAATGCTCGGTGTGTGGGAAAGACGAAGCGGAGGCCGGAGCAAGCCGAACCCCGAGGTGTGGCCCAGACGCGGTCAGGGCGACGGGCGGGCGTGGCGGGCAGGGGCACGTCACGCAGGAGCTCGTGTGACGTGCTGCCCGGGAAGGGCCGCCCGGCCCGCGCGGTGGGCGGTCGGGGCTCGGGGTGCCGGGGGGGCTCGCGGGGGCCCCTCTGCGGTCCGGGCAGAGTGCGGCGGCTGGCGCGGTGGACACGGACCCGTGCGTGGGGTCGGCGTGGGCCTCGCGGCCGCAGTGGAACCAAAAGGAAAGCGGGCGGGAGCCACGTCGCTCTGGCCACGTCGCTCTGGCCACGTCGCTCTGGCCACCGTCACTCTGGCCACGTCGCTCTGGCCGCCGTCACTCTGGCCACATCGCTCTGGCCACGTCTCTCTGGCCACCGTCACTCTGGCCACATCGCTCTGGCCACGTCGCTCTGGCCGCCGTCTCTCTGGCCACGTCACTCTGGCCGCCGTCGCTCTGGCCACGTCGCTCTGGCCACGTCGCTCTGGCCGCCGTCTCTCTGGCCGCCGTCACTCTGGCCACCCTCACTCTGGCCACCCTCACTCTGGCCACGTCACTCTGGCCACATCGCTCTGGCCACGTCACTCTGGCCACGTCACTCTGGCCACCCTCACTCTGGCCACCCTCACTCTGGCCACGTCACTCTGGCCACATCGCTCTGGCCACGTCACTCTGGCCACATCGCTCTGGCCACGTCACTCTGGCCACGTCACTCTGGCCGCCGTCTCTCTGGCCGCCGTCACTCTGGCCACCCTCACTCTGGCCACCCTCACTCTGGCCACGTCACTCTGGCCACATCGCTCTGGCCACGTCACTCTGGCCACCCTCACTCTGGCCACGTCACTCTGGCCACGTCACTCTGGCCACGTCACTCTGGCCACATCACTCTGGCCACGACACTCTGGCCACCCTCACTCTGGCCACGTCACTCTGGCCACATCACTCTGGCCACGACACTCTGGCCACCCTCACTCTGGCCACCGTCACTCTGGCCACGTCACTCTGGCCGCCGTCACTCTGGCCACGTCACTCTGGCTACCCTCACTCTCGCCACTGCGAGCTGCGGGAAGCCGCTCTCGCGGAGGGAAGCTACGCTTTTCTGCCTTGTTCTCGAAGAATATCGCCTCGCGGTCGGGAGGGGCCGGGGCGGCCGAGCGGGGCCGGGTCTCCCCGTGCCCTCAGTGGCGTGTGGTCTGCTCTGTCCCTGTCCCCTCCGCCACCTCCCCTCTGCCTCCCACGTCTCCCGCTCTTGTCCGATCTTTCTCGGCTCCCAGGGGACTATTAACAGTGAACCAGTAAGATAAGCGGGGAGCAAGCTGGAAGCAAATCAATCCCAGAGTTTATTAGAAAAACAGCTCTTGCAGGATACTTTTTTTAACTCCTCAGGGAAAATATTTCCAACAACTGTATAAATCCCCTTGGCCTTTGGCTCCAAGCAAACATACCACGGATTCAGAACGAACTTGGTTTTAAGCTGGCCGGCTTGTCTCGTGTCCAATCCATTTGCCCTCGCCTTGATAAGTCTTCAACCCACAGAAGATTTGGAAAAGTGAAAAAATGAAACTGCCCCAGAACCTAAGCAGTTTTTTTTTTAAAAAAAAAAAAAAAAAAAAGAAGGCCGTTTCCTTTGGTTTTGCCTGATGACTCCTGAAGGAACAGACGGCAGGTGTCCAGGGTGACTGCCACAGGAGCCGCGGGGCGGAGGCCTCGGACCCCAGGCGGGCCTCCCCCCCCCACCCCCCCCCCACCCCCCCCCCCCCCACCCCCGCGTGGCCTTGACGAAGTGTGTTGACCGACAGGAGCCCGACCGCTTCGCGGCGCAATGCGGACGAGGTCTCGGGCTCCGGCTGCCATCGCGCTCGGAATTACGATCGACGTTATTGGTACTGGCAGAAGCTCTACTCCTCCGTCTTCCAAACAGATTAAATTACTCATAAAATACAATCGTTGGTTTTTCAAAATTTCCCTTGCAATCGGCATCGTTCCAGGAACAAGGCGTGGCAGTGGGGACGGACTCACGGCGGCGGAAGAAAGTGGCGAGCAAACCGGGAGCCGCGCCCCGGGGCGTCAGGGCGCCGCGTGCACCCGGCGAGGAGTGAGAACTGGCTTCTTACGTCGCCAGGGGAACGCGGGACCCCACCAGGCGGCAGGTGGGCTTCCGCGGCGACCGTAGCAAAGCGGGGAGGACGTTCACGGACGCGGTGGCCGGCACGCCCTCGGGGGGCGGGGGGTGGGGAGCGGGGTTCGGGCCGCTGCTGGGCACGGCCACCGGCCCACGGAGCCCGGACGACGTCCCCGGAGCCCAGACGACACCCCCGGAGCCCAGACAGCGCCCCCGGGCCGCATCGGGCCCCCCGCGCCGGCGCAGGTGCAGCGCGGTTCCTCGCGCGCCCCGCAGCGCCGCCCGCTGCCGCTCCCCGGGGGCCGCCGCCGCTGCCCCGCAGGGTCCCCGAGTCTCACTACGCGCGCGTCCCGCACAAGGTCCCCGAGTCTCACTACGCGCGCGTCCCGCGGGGCGCTCGCCCGCCCATAGGACACGCGACGGCGGCCGCCGCGCGGTGGGTGCGGGGCCCTGCGACGACGTCGCTGCAGGGCCGTCGCGCATGCCCGTGGCAGGTGACCTCGCGCTGGCCGGCGGGGAGGGGACCCCGGGACCGGGTGCGAGGAGCCGCCCTGAGCGCCCAGCGCCCCGGGGCCGCGGCCTCCGCTGGGGGCCGGCCGCGCGCGGGCGCCTCGGACTTCAGGGGCGTTTCTCAGGTGTGCGCGGGGGCAGGTGGAGAAGGTGCCGGGCGAGGTCCCCCTCGGGAGGGACGGGGCGGGCGGGGACGCCTGCAGACAGACCCCGACTGCGGACACCGGCCGAGAAAGCGTGAGACGCGCGTGGCAGTGGCCGCGGGGCCGGGGCTGGGGAGGGGACGAGAGTCGGGGTCCAGTTAGGAAGCCACTGGGACCGGTCCCGAGAGAGACCCCTGGGTCAGCAGCTTCGAGGAGACCAAGCGAGAGGACAGGACTCGGGGGTCCGAGCAAGGCCCCCACCCTCACCCGGCCCCGCGGTAACGGACTGCAGCCCCCTGGCTGGTGGCTTCGTGCACGTCTTTGCTAAGGGGCTGTGGCCGCGTCCTTAGCCATTTCTCGGGGCTCCCCCGGTGCGCCCGCGGGGCCGCTCCCAGCCCACTAAGGCCTGAGGCCTGCAGGGGAAACACGGAGCGCGATCTTAACGGAGGCGGGAGAGCGTCTGGCCAGGCCCAGGAAGTTCTCGGGAGCATCGTCGGCAACTGCGGAGCCGCCTGCTTGGGGAAGGGCCACACGAGCGGGCCCTGACCGGGGCGCAAACTCCTTCCCGGTCCCATTTGTCCCGGAGAAATAAGGACTGGATTCCCTGCAGGATCCTGAATGTGAAACTCGACCCTGCCGCAGAATGTTCAGCTGCGAATGTCACTGTCACGCTAGTCTAAGCAGAGGGGGGTGATGCTCTCAGAAAAGCCAGCCCCACACCTTTACGGTGCAACCTGGTATTTTTAAGGATGATTTCCAAACACTCAGATCTTCAAGAAAATCACTGAGCTAAAAAATAGTAATCAATCGAAGATGCCCTCTGATATTAGACTAAACATTTCACTGTTAGGATTTAATTAAAATCATGTACCCAGAGTGTATCTTAACCTCATCACTATTTTACAGATCTGCAGCGAGAAAAATTAACCTTCACAGTCTTTTGTCAGTATTCTTAAGAGAAAAAAATCACGATTGACTATAAATTTAAAAAAAAAAATCAAGCTCAGATATTTCTCTGCTTTCCACCAAGAAAAACTTTTCAGAAACAGAAGATTTTGCAGAAAAATTTAGAAAGGTTTATGTTGAAAGTATCATAATTATGCATAAAAGCCTCGATTATGTCATCCGGGCAATTCCTGAATACCGAGACTTTAATATTTAATATTAAATCAGGCTACATATGCAAATTTTTAGCAACCGCTAAAAACATTTAATTTAAGTACTTAGATTTAAAATACATTGATAACTTATAAAAATGTTATTTCTTACAGGGCTTCCGTGTGCAGGGGTGTGTGTGTATAATTTTTGGATTAAGAGATAGGACTTCTTTGTTTCTAAATAGAACAGATTTTAGAGAAACACGTTTTGCCCACAGTGCTGGCCCGTAAAATCTTGGACATAATAAAAAATATATATATATATAAAAAAACAGATCAAGTAAAAGTCTTTTCCTACATCAAAAACCTAGAATGATGTTGAGATTGCAGCAGAAATAAAAAAAGATTGCAATTCATGTACCACGCACAATCTGCCACTTTAAAAAATATGTAAAACCTCTAGATAAATCATAAGGGGCTTGTGGAAGTTGCAGATATTGATTAAAACGTCAGGCAGTAACGTACCAACCAATAATGAATTACTTCATGCTGGAAGATAAAACTTTGTGATATTTAAAATTACAGACTTGAAAGTAAGTAAAATTACCCCTAATTACGCAGAAGGGAGTAACACCTTCGCAGTAAACAAGATAAGCACCTCAAACAGCACTAATAATTTTAATTAACATTTTCAAGTTTCCTTTCACCTCTTTTCAAGGTCACCCCCTTCCTCTTTGAGGAGCTGCATTCCAGCTGCTGCAGTACAAACTTCCATCACATTCCTTATCATCAGGATTAAGCAACGAGAATATTTTATAGGACCGATTTTTCAAAACAAGTAATCATGCACCCAAGTAAATATTGAATCCTGGCAGCCCGTTAGCGGTGATTTAAAAATGAATTGCAAGTCTAATTTTCCCTCCTTGTTAAGATGGTAACTTGTCTTTCCTAAGTCCCTCGATTTGAATTATGAAATATGCCTGAACTGTTGAATATTCAGATTATAATCCAAGTCCGGAAGAATTTAGCTATCAATGCTGCAAAGAACCTCATGCATAACACAACCTATCTGCATAGTATTTGTATTCTCTGTTGAGTGCTGATTAATACGTTCATTTGTTCAAGATTTATGATTTCGCTAAACTGTTTTCTCTCTTTTGCAAATTAAGAAACCAGTAAGAATAGGGCTTTGTTATATCAATGGGTTTGTTCCATGCCACAAATTTAATGTACGGGGTCACTCAGAATATAATGCGTAGTGAAAGAATCTCATTAGGCTAAAATGAATGTAAAATGTGTCAATTTGATCCAAATGAGAACTGTAGTAAAACCATGTTTGATGTTCATGTGCAATAAATCTTTAACATTTGTCTGTAAAGTGGTGGGGGACCCGCGGGGAAATCTGTGTTTGTGATAGCTGCGGGTCCCGGCTGCCGTGGTCTCCTCTGTCATTCTTTGTTGGCATTTCGCCTACGGACGGAAAAAATGAAAACCTAAGGTGGGGGTTATTAACCCCGATTCTGAGGTAAAGAGGAAATGGACCTCACTCCCGCTACAGCGCTTTAGAAACAAATCTAGGGGCGATTTTCAAAAATAAGCAACGCGACCTTTTGACGACACCTTCGCTGCGCATTTCGGGAGAAGCTACAGATGGCTCTTCGGTTCCAGTCTCGGGAAACAGCGACCGACTGGATCTGTGTTCGCCTCGAAAGTCTTTCACTTTGAGATGCGATTTTGGTAAGATTTTACGTTTTCGTTTTATGTTGCATGTGCGATGACCATTATCTCCCCGATTCATTTTTATTTTGATATATTCATATTGTTAATTACTGTTGTATTTCAATTTTCTCTCTAGTATTTTTGTTCCTTCATAATGGCTTTATGGTTCACTGGACTGAAATGACTAAAATGAAAGATTTCCAAGATTTCTTCTGGGAGCAATTTACAAAAGACCACCGTTTTTTAATTGCTCGCAATGTTTAGTTCTGGATATCTGCTTCGGAAGGAAATCAATCGCGTCTTTTAGGTGCCATACTGAGCACATCATCACCTTTTTTTACAAATCTTGATAATTAAACCTATTTTTTTTCTTAAATTACTTAAACATTTTCCTTCTCAATCTGATTTCTCTAGACTTCAGAGCGTTATAATGCACTATTATTTCCGTTTGCATTAATTTAATTATCTTTTGCAGCAACTTATTTTGCTCTTTAATGTAGTGAAAAATAGTAATAATCAGTGTGACGTCAGAAATAATTAAGAGAAATGGCGAGGTTCACCCACAAGGAGAATTCTTCTTACAGAAGGACGAAATTAAGTGTTGCTATAATTAAAATCATCTGCGGAGTCCTCGAGTCAAAAAAAAAAAGTTGACAATTGATAACGCTTTCCATAACAAACAAATCATTTAGAAAAACCAGTATGTTAAAGATTTCATAGTGTTCTTTGTTAAGATTGGTGGGAAATTCTGCCGAGAAGCGATTCCTCCTGCAGCGCCCTGCTAATATTCTCTTAAAAGGTGACATTCCCTGTTTTCAGTAATATCCACACACATTCTCAGGGAATATGCTGATTTCAATGTCAAATTAGCATGTGGTTGGAAAGGGGAGTCTTTCTTCATTACTTTTAACTAGATGGCCATTGCCAACACGGCGCAGAAAATTGTCACAGCGGACCGTCGCCTGTGACCATCTTCCGTACTGTGCAGCCACTCAAATGATAAAGATTGAGGCGCTGACCAGGATTCTTGTTTTGGCGTTAACAAAACTCCATTGTTAACATTCACCTTTATTTAAAAGATCTGTGTAAAAAAAAAAGAAAAAGAAAAAGAAAAACGAGATTGAACAATCGTACTTCCGTCTGTACGAGGCGGGACGTACTGCAGCCAGCCCACGTCCGGGCGGGTTCTTCCCGCACGAGGCCGGGCAGCCCAGACCCAGCAGCAGATCCGTGCTGGACAACTGTGATTGTCCCTTTCCCTTGAAATCCAGAGAAGGACTCGCCTGTGCTTCCTGTTGGACTTTGGAACATGTTTACACAGCGCTTTTTTGTAGCAGATTTATTTTCCTAACTGGGCTTGACTTTGATTAATTTTAAAATCAGTCACCACCTCCTAGGTGTGTGTCATGTCGGAAGGGGGCCCAGGAGCAAGCAACCTGTCGTCCAAGGGACAGCAGCCCAATGTCACGCGGCGGACAGTCCAAGCAGTGTCAGGAGCGGACTGTGCCGGGTCCTGCTAGGACATCATCGTTCTAGAAAGAGGGTCCAGAGGAAGCCCGGAGCCGCCGTGCACCGGGCAGCCCTCTCTGGCGCTGGCGTGGACTCCGGCGCGGGCCCACGCCCACAACCGAGGGACCTTCGCCGCAAGCTAGATCTCAAGCCTCGGGAGCCTTCACTTGCGTGGGCGCCTTGCGAGAAACTGGGAGATCCCACAGCCGTGTGACGTTTGTAATTCACGGGCTTCCAAAGTGGCCTCAGCTCCCGAGCCCCACCAATGAATGGCTCCGTCGCGTCTGCTGCGAAGGGCACGGAGTTCGTCCGCTGGGTGTCATTTTCGGTTTGCCTCCGTGCTCAGGCTTGAGTGAGAAGCAACCCACTGGACCCCTCTTCCTGGGGGACCCCGTCACTCCCGCCCCTCTCCGGACTGCACGGTGGGAGAGAACGAGATCGCGGGTGGGTATCGTCACGTGGCCCCCGCCACGGCCCCCCATCCTCGCCTCCCTCCCAGATTCCCTGTCCCCCCCATTCCCTCTGCTGGCCTTGCCTCCCACCCCCGCGCCCACGCCCAGCGCCCCTCCCTGTCCTCTGCCTTGGCTTCGTCTGCCCGACTAATCTTTCTGCCGCACACGTCACCCGCCATTCTGCTTGGACTTAACTTCGTCGTTACCGAGAGCAGTTTCCTTAGCCGTCATTCGAGGCGCCATTCGGCCTCTCGCTCTTCTGGGCCAGCTGCCCCCTCCTTTCTCATCCTAGGCGGCTCGCAGCTGTAGCAGGAAGACCACCTGTCCCTTACTAGCCTTACGAACTGGATGAATTAGGTCCCCTAACCCACCCTTTGGGTCTTGACAAAATTGTGCTGAAACTTGGTCTTGCCTCAGAAGGTTTACGTAAGTTTTAGCGAGGTAAATGCATGGTTTGTGACAGCGCTCGGTACACAGCGGCCACTCAATAAGTTACGTTATTGTTTTCAAAACTAAAACGCCCATGCTGTGCTCACCCCTGTCACTCAGCCCGTGTCCACGTCTAGAGGCCCTTCCCCCACCCTCCCTTACCTGTCAAAATCCTCGCCATCCTTCAGGACCTAGCTATGAAGTCTCCACACTCCACTTTGTCATTGTCCACGCAGGGCCCTGTCTCAGTCACCTCTGAGTTTCCAGGGCCAGCCAAAACAGAGCGTGCACTAAAAACAAAATCCACAGTAAATGAATAAACGAAATAAAATGTGGTGTGTCCGAGGGATCGTTCCTGCCCCCTCCTCCCAAAGGGGTCGTGCTCCCCTCCGAGCTGGGGTACACCTTCTTCTGTACCTGTAAGGTGGTGTCGAACACTTCCAGTCTTTTAATTGGGGAGATGAGCGATCCCCAAACACGGCCATGACATAGTGAGCTCCTCGGGGGCAGAGGCTGTCTCGGCTGCGGTGACGGACGCGTCCGTGACGCTCACGGCAGACCCTAAAGGATGGTTTTGATGGAAGGTGGTCCTCGCTCGCGGAACGGATCCAATTTAGCCAAGGGCTCCATCAAGCGAGTTTCTCATTCTCTCATTGACTTAATTATAGACACATGGAGTTTGGCAGGGGTTACATGAGTGACTATTTAACCCCTAGGTCCCTAGATGAATGGTTGACATCGTTTTGGAAATAATAATCCCTAAACCTCGAGTTTTTTTTTTTTTTTCCTCCCACCAGCACGAAGTTTAGAGCGGAGGCGATTTTTTTTTTTTTTTTTAATGCGCTTCCCTCCCCCATGTCATTTCGATCTCTATCCTTGTAGGTCTCTCCCGAGTCGTCTCCGCCCGGTAATAATTATAGCGTGTTCCCGACCTAACTGATGGCTGGTGTCCTCATTAAGGACCATTACCCTGAAGAGGGTGTTTATTGAACCTGGCAGAGTGCTGATATTTGTTAGGCCCTGTCATACGGTTGACGGCGTGTAGTCAGAACTCATTCGCAAGCCGGAGTGAGCCGCTCAGACGGGCACCGGCAGCGGCGGCTCGGGGGCGGGCGCGGGGCGCGGGCATGCGCGCGGCGCCCGCAGGCCGAGGAGGGCCGTCCTGGGGCCGCTCGGCTGCCCCACCGCCCCCAGCCGCTCCGGAGCCTGCTCGGACCAAGTCAATAGGCATTAGAGAAGCCGCGGTGTGTTAGCCTTTCACAGCTACCTCTTTTGTCCTACACACGCCATGCCGGGGTCATTCCTAAAGAGTTAATTGGAGAATTGATACCATTCGAAAAAGGTATATTTTCGTAAAAAAAACAGCAATCGAATTCTTTATACCATTAACAAAGGATTGAACTCACCGAGAGACAAAAAAAAATCATTATCTTTCAGGGAGATATTACAAGGATGGAGATTTTTGCGTACACACCTAGCAGGGTCCTGTGTTACTCATTAGTTTCCTGACGACACATAAATCGTGGGGAGGAGAATCCTGGGACCGTGACACACAGGTTCTTGGTCGACGCCCCTGAGCTCGCGTCCGGCCCCTGCGCTCGAACTCTGGCTGCAGGAAGACGCAGCATTTCCGGGGCCCCGTCTTCTCGTTGATCAAATTCATCGGCATCCGTGGTTTTAAAACACGTTTGCTGTACCGGGAATTGTGATGCGAGACCAGGCGAGCGAGCGAGAGACGGTTTCAGCTCCCAGCCACGGTCATCCCGGTGGAGGGAGGGGCGCGCGCCCCGCCGAACTGTCTTGCCGTCTTCACAGCCTACGAAGACGTGTGTGGACCAGACATTACAGAAACGCAGAAGCCGAACGCGCTAATTCTGCATGCGGAGAATGGGCCCGAAGCCAAGACAATGCCGGCAGCGCACGCATTTTTATCGGTCTGACTGCGGGCAGGTGAGGCCCTGACCTCATCGCATTTAATTTAGCGGAACATCATCTCGTGACCCTCCAAGAACGAGTCGTCAATTTCCAGGAGGAGAACGAAACGGAAGGCACAGGGAACGGCCTGCAGAGCGGAGCCCAAGCGTCGGGTTCTTCGTTCGCCCATTTATGCCGCGAGAATTCTGGGCGTGGGGCATCGCGACCAGCCTGGGGTTACCACAGGGGGCCGAAACAGTCCCCACACTCAGATGAGCAGAGAGTCACTCCGACAAACGCAAAATGCCCTGTGCAAATGTTTGGGATTATGCACAATTGTCTACCTGTGGGAGACCTCACCTGGACGGGGAGCCAGCAGAGGCTTCCGTGGGGCTCGGCAGCGAAGCCAAGACCTGAAGACGGGGAGGAGAGAGCCAGACTCAGCTGAGAGGGAAGAAGAAGGCGGGTCGGGGAACAGGGCCAGCAGGAGGGCCGGGAGGGAAGGGCCGGGGAGGCTGGGCGCGGCCGTGGAGGGCGGGCGAGGTGCGCACGGGGTGGGCGGGGTGTCCTGGGGGCGCCTGCAGACCACGCTGACAACTACGGAAAGCGCGAGGTCGAACGAGCCTCCGGAACTGACCGCCCTGCCCTGGCGCGGCGGAGAGGTTGCCGGAGTCGGCGTGGACGCTGGTTCGCCCGCCCGAGGCGGCCGGCCCGGTGCGCGGGCGGGGCGCGGAAGCGGACGCGGTTGGGTCTCAGCGGGAACTCGCCGGGTCCCCTGCCTGCCACGCGGGGTGCGCCAGGCTGCAGGCAGCGGAGCCCTTTCCAGAGGCTCAGCCAAAGGGGTGCGGACGAGTCTCTCCCAAAGCGGGAAAGTCGTTGCGGGCAGACGCCCCGGCCGTGGCCCACCTCCCTCCTGCTCTCCGCCCCTCGGCCCCCCGAGGCCACCCCACGGTACACCTCTTGTTCACCTTCCAGAAAGTAAGATGGAGGCACCAGGAGGTGGGAAGGCTCCATGCGTCTGGAAAGCAAACTTCTGCCCCGCACCCCGACCCACCTGTTCCGGGTCTCTGGCCAGGATCATGTCATGTGACCGCCCCAGGGACAACGGGGCCGGGAAATGAAGTTTCTTTTTATTCTGTTTCTGTGCTCTTGGCTAATTGGACGGTTGCCCCGAATAGAATCAGTTTTTTAATCAATAAAGAAGAAAGGCAGAGAGGCTGCTGGGTAGGCGAGTATCAGTTTCCACCGCGCGGCTCCTCCCCCTCTGTCGCCATGCTTCGCCGCAGTCATCGTGTTTGTTACCGGCCGGCCGCGACCGCACCTGTTGGCTGCCTTTCCCTCATGGAAGCTCCAGGCGAGGGCCTTGCTCATCTCGTTCACCGCTGAGTTCTCGAGACCCAGAGGGCAGTCCGGCCTATAATTGGGTTTAATGAATATCCATGGGATGCGTAAGCGAAGGCGAATTCTTCCAGAGTCGGTGACGGATTGGAGGTGGGCGAGGGAGATTTAGCTAAAGCGTCTCCGAACGACTCCTGTTTCTGTCCGTCCCCTGGAGCAGATGGCGGCACCGTTCTCTGAGAACGGGGGCCGGCAGGACGGTCCAGGGCTGAGGCATGCGGACTCGCAGGGGCCAAGGAGAGCTCCAGACGGGCAGCTGGCTCGACAGATGTGGAGCCTGGAGGACGAGTCTGGCTGCAGAGGCGCCTTTGAGACTCATCCAAGAATAGGTGGAAATCAAAGCCGAGACTGAGGACGGGCTCACTGAGGGGGAAACCCTGGGAGGGAACGACCCTCGGCCGCAGACGCTGGCGGCGTGGGGCGGATGCGGGGGGCTGAGGCGGAAACGCCGGGGGGACCAGCCAGCCCGGTGCGGCCTCACTCCCTCTGGCGGGGCGTCCGGACCGAGCCACGTCCGGCAACTCTCCTACATTCGTTCACTCACTCCCTCACTCACTCACTCACTCACTCATTCATTCAGTAGATGTTCACTGATACGCTATCTGTCAGGCACCGATTTGGGCCTTGACATCATTCTAAAGTGACGAGGACACTGCCTCGAAGCACCTCGCTGCCTGCTGAGGACAGGGACACGAAGAGACGGCCCTGATTCAGTGCAGCGGAGGACACGATCGTGAGGCGCACAAGACCGTGTAGGCCGCAGAGGAAGGCCGTGTATGAGTGTCGGGTGGCCTCGCACCTGCCGTGACTGACACCGAGGCCCTCGCCAGGGGGCGGGGTACGTGTTGAAGACGTCCCGGGCCTCAGAGGCGGCACCGAAGGCGCCCGGTTTGTTCGCAGCGCGTCGAGCCGTCGGGTGCTGTCCAAGGCAGCACGGGGCAGACCGGGACGGGCGGGAGGCCACGCTTAGGGGCTGGCCCTGTTCCCTTGCAGGCAGTGGGCTGTCGCTCAAAGGCTTCGGACAGTTTTACGCCGGCCCGAGGCCTGGCACCGGCGCGTGGGTCGGCCGTGCGGGGAAGAGGCGCAGGCTGAGGGCGAAGGGACGGGCGGGGGCCGCGGCGGGGCCGGCACGCTTGCGGCTGGGACGTGGAGGTCGCCGAGGTCTGGGCGGGCGGGAGAATGGAGCCGGTGGTGAGGGGCAGCGCGGACGCCAGCCCCTGGGCGAAGCACCTACCGGCCGGATTCCACCCACGCGGCCGTTTGCTGACCAGCGACGTGTCGGTACTGAACAGAGAATGAGGGAGGCGAGGCTGCCCCTCAAGTTTTTGACGTGGGCGACCAGGTGGAGGACGGTGCCGTGGGCTGAGAGGGGAGGCGTGGGCGTGGGGCGTGACCCACACGTCGGAGGCGTCTGTGGGACCCCGGGGTGGCGGCGTCTGCCCCAGGCTCCGACGACGGAGTCTGCAGCCTGGTGGGGTGGAGATTTTCACAGCGGGAACATCGATCCTTGTTGAAGCCAGGGGAGCAGCCGGTGCCCCCGTGGGCGGAGGGCTGGGGCACAGGGGGCCCTGGACTTGGGGGCGAGGGGGTTAGGGGTCCAGTGATATACAGGCAGGACAGAAACATGAGGAATTATGTCGTGACACCGAGGGACATTCACGGTACCGTCAGCCGATAGTGCCGACCTGCCACCCACCACGCACGAGCCGTGGTTACGGAAGGCTGCAGCCGTGAAAACGTGAGCGACACCGGAATACACGTGTTTCATGTATGTAGTTCAGGTTTTACATGTTCGCACGTCCACATATCTATGTTTTAGCATCCAGGACCGCCTGCTATGGCAAAGCAAGAGTCAGAAACGCACCAGAAACCCCGGCGTCTGACTCGCCAGGAAGCAGGTCACCCAGGTGTCCGATGGAGGAGGAGGAACATGGGCGTGGAGGCCCCCACCCAGGGCCCCCCTTCCCGCAGCAGGTGCGTCCCTCCCAACCCCCGGGGGCAAAGGCACGGTTAAATCCACCCGCAGAGCTGTGTTTCGTTTTCGGAGGCCCCCACAGTCGTTTGAATTGAACGAAGCCTTTTTCCCCCAAACGCCACCGAAACCCGTGCTCACACCAGAGCAGCAATGCGAAGTCTAGGATTTGACTCTGAAAACGCGTTAAGTGTGAATATCGGAACCGAACGCTTCCCGAGACGGCGGGAGGAGGGTGGCCCTGGCGGACCGCGGGCACCTGTCCGGAGGGCCGCACCCCCGCGGCTGCATTCTGGGGTTGGGGCCTCAGCGGGAGCTGGGGGTGCTTCCTGGATTGGCCGGGGGGCCCTGCCGGAAGCACCGAAGTCCCCCCGAAGCAGTTTCTTCATCTAGGAAAGATGTGGCTAAGGGTCATTTCTGCCCCTGGGTGACATGTCACACCAGGGCCAGAGCTCGTCCGAGGAGGGGACCCTGGCCCCGGTGCCACCCTGGGGAGCGGAGGTCTGTCTCCCGCACGCTTTGTGCCGGGAGGAATGAGCGCAATAGACTCATTCGGAAAAGAGCTTAAAACGGGTACGTGTAGAATCCTCGATATGCCGAGAGAAACACGACACCTGTCCTTAGAAGACAAGAAATCATGAAACGAAAAGGAAAAGGTCAAAGAAGACTAGTAGCCATGAAAAAAAAGAGGCAGCCGGAAATCCTGAGTTTCGCGGACAGAGAGAAGACGTCTCGAGAGCAGCCAAAGGAGCCAGAAACGACGGCGGACGGACTTCGAAGCTCTGTCCGAGAGCGTTTGTCAGCCGAGACTTCTGCGCCCAGCCAGATCTCTTTCCAGGGCGAAGGAAAGTGTATTTTCAGAAAAAACAAAGGCTAAAAATTCGCTTCTCAGAGACCCTCCCTGAAAGGGCTGCCGGGAACCTTACTTCCGCAGGAATGAATGCCGTCCCCGAGGGAAGGGGCGGGTGCCACGGATATTGATAAACACGTCGGTAAATGTAATTAATTATTGACTCTGAGAAATAATAATTAATTACATGTACTTTGTCAGGTGACCTCCACCTCAGGCAACCCTGAGAAGGAGGATGGGGAGGGCCGGAGTTAGTGCCAGGCTCTGAAAACCCCAAACCGCTAGTCTGCCTGGCTCCAGACTTAGCGGGGCATGTGATATGGATCTGGTTATGTAATTTTTCAACAAAATTTAAACAGGCGCAGATAACCACAGTAATAGGGATACAATCTGTAACTTCAAGACCAGCAGAGAAAAATACAAAGAATATAGAAAACACATTAAGCCCCTCATAAAAAATAGAAAACAGAAAATGAGTAAAGATCAATGCTGATGAAGAGGGGAAGATGATCATAATTTTAAATGTGTTTATTACTGCAAAGGATATACTAGATTAAGCTGGCATATTAAAATCAAGAAATCAGCCAAATTTATCCATCATAAGTAAATTTTATCAGAAATAAATAAATCTTCTTATAAGAAATACAACTAAGCAGAATGAATCAAAAATAATTCCAACAAAGAAACAGGAAAATATATCCCAGGGAAATACTAACTGAATGAAAATCGTTTTAGTGGTGTTATTATAGAAAATATAAAAATCGAAGGTAAAAAGAGAGCCGTGTTATGATGACAAGAACAATCAATAAAGAAGATATTTCAATCCGTTAAAAAAAAATAAAGCATATTTTGAAAACTAAAAGATTTACTAAGCAAACCATAATTTAAAGAGAAAATTGTAATGCAGCAATGAAAAATAAAATATTTGGAATGATATTAGTACATACAAATACTTGTGGGATGTGTCTGAAGTGGTACTTGGAGGTAAATTTATAGCCTTAAGTATATTTATTAAAACAAAGAATTCTTGAAATAAAGATAAAAGAGGAGAAAAAATGGTAATATCAACTGGAATAACTGAAATAAACAGAGATCTAAAGATGATTCTTTAAAAAGGCTAATTAAATAAGAAAAACCCAACAACAAAAACTCTAACAAGAATGAACAAGTGGAAAAAATGCAAAAAAAAATAAAGCTATGGAAAGGAGGCTTGCCTACAGACACAAAATATTCTGAACACCTTAATGTCAATAACTTGAAAAGTTAGATAAAGTGTACAACTTTCTAGAAAACATTACCAATATATTAATAAAGTATATTTTATTAATAACATACAGAAGTATATAAATATCTAATCACTATGTCATAAGCTGAAACAAATGTCAACTATAATTTAAAAATAAATTTTGAAAAATCTACTTGATTCTGTGATTTAGCAACCATTGAACTGTATACCACAAACAGGTGAACTGTATGATATGTGATTTATAACTCAATAGAGCTTCTGTTTTGAAATTTTTTAAAAATTAAATTTAAAAATAACGCAGAAAAATCTGATTTAACCTATAATCACTGAATAAATGGAATTATTAGTAAAAATCGAATGCCCTAAAAGACTACCCCAGATGGCTCTAAAGGCATAGACAGCCTCACAGGTGAATTTCTTCAAACCTTCAAGATCAAGAGCACATAATCCCCACTGGTACGGTCATAAAGACTAGAAAACAGTGGAACAGCAACCCAACTAAGGTTTTCTCCAAGAATTAAAAACAAACAAACAAACAAACAAACAAAACAAACAAAAATGGTGTTACATCTACAAATGCCTATATCCCAACAAACCTATATGCCTATAACAGCAAACCAACGAGACTACATTTAAGATGTGATCGGCACGGTACATTCAGGAAAGCACTGGATAAAACCTCACCTCGTGTCGAGCAGATGACTCTCAACTAAACAGGAAGTAGAAAGAGGCTTCCTTAACCTGATGGCAGGCCTCGCCCCCAAACGCAGAGCAAGCATCGCCTCCGCGCGCGGGTGCTGGGGGCGCGTCCTTTGTGGCGGTTACCACAGGAAGGGCCACCCTGGACCCTGAGCCCTGCACGGGGCCTTATGCATGCAATGTGAATAAAATGGAGAATGAAAATGGAGGGACAGTCAAAAGGCTACTATTAGCATCGTGCAGATGAAACGGCAGCTCCCAGGGGGAACCGGCGGGCAGTAATCACGAGAAGTCATCACGAGCCGAAAGTCAGCCCCGCCTTGCGTCTCAGGCTGGTGAACGTTTTCACGCGGGACCCGGAGCCGGTCAGGGAGCTGCAAGGTGCCGTTCTGCTGTCCTCTTCGCGGGCCCGTAGATCGGTATGGCTTTTCTGGAGAGCGACCCGTGGATATAGATCTGTGTTTGTGCCCGTGTGCCGAGACGGGCGCAGACCTTGGGAGACGATGAGCGAGAGGTGTCCGGGCACACAGCATCGTGAGGCTCCAGCGCCCGCCTCCTGGCCTCTTAGGAGGCAGGCAGCAAACGCTTGGTGACCGAGTAAAAGCGACGTGCGCCAACTCCTCACGTGACGAGGAGACAGTTGCTTCTTATTTGGGTTGAAAATATTCTCCCGGCGTGTGGCTGGTTTTTCATAATGACGCGAATGGCAGTTAATTCTTTCAAGGTCAGGCAGCTGGAGAGTGGAGAGCGGGCTTCCAGCCCAGGTGTGTTCAGACGGGTGGGCAGGGACCAGGCGAAGCACCAGGCTTTAGTGCCGCAGGTAAGGAGCTGGGTGGGCTTCATTTCATAACTCCGGGCGTAGAAGGGATGAAGCAGTGTCTTCATCTCGACCATGATGGCGGCGGTGGCCTGGCGGACGGTGTGCCAGGGAGTCATTTGAATTTAATAATTTCAAACAGGAATAACATGCCCCTAGCCCTGTTTGTAGAGGCAGAGAACAGTTAGAGCAGAGAAACTGTTTTGACTGGTGCTGTGATGGTGGGTACATGTCATATACGGTCGTCCAGTTCCACGGAGCGTCCAGCACCCCGAGGGGCCCTAATGTGTCAACGTTGGTCCCTCGGCTCCAGCCAATGTGCCATATTAATGCAAGATGTCACTAATGGCAACGAGCGAGTGCAGGCTGAAGGAGCGTGGGACTCTGTTTTTCAGTCATTTTCTGTAAACTTAACTTTCTAAAATATAAAATCTGTTAATAATAATAAATAATAATAATAATAATAATAATAATGGTCGTTCAGGCCATGAGAGAGGCTGAGGGGCGTGTGGTGGGGAGAGGCGGCCGAGGCGCCTTCATCTCTGATGCCAGCGTCACTCCGAGTGGACCCGGACCGCCCCCGGGGGCACCGTCCATCCTGCTGCTCTGGGGTGCACCTGGATGGGACGAGGGAGGGGCCAGCAGGTGCTTCCCGCCGCTCTGCCTGGGACGCGCGCGTGGTTGGCTAGCCGAAGATTTTGGGAGTCGCCGGTGCATGGGTGGGACCTCTCGCCAAGGCTCGGGTGTCTGCGAACCTTCCCGCTGCGGGGCTGCCAGGAGAGGCGGGTACAGCTGCGCTCTGCGCGCAAACGCCGAAGCGCCGCTTGGTGTGCGCCTGCGCCCTGCGCCCTGTGGGAAAGGGACCGAGATGGCTTCGATGATGACCAGGTGCAGCTTTGGCGAGAGGGAGCTGCCTGCCCGGCGCATCCGGAGCCGGGCCCTGAAAGCTTAAAGCAGTGAAGAAACTCGACGTCTCTCGACCTGGGCAATCTGGCCCTGCCGAATAGAAAGAATGATTTATTTTCGGGGGCATCTTCGGTCTTCCAGAAATGAGGAAGGAAGTGCATACTGAGTTCAAGAGAAGTTCAGTTTTCTTTTGAGTCTCCCTCTTGGCGAACTTCAAGTCACGAGGCTGGTGGCTGAGCGTCTCATAGGACCCGCTGGCCCTGCGTTTCTGCCCCTTAGCTCCAAGTCTCGCCCCAAATACCTTGGAAGCCTTTCCATTACACTTGCTTATACTTAAAAAAAAAATTTTAAGAAGTCAAAGTGGGTGGGTATTTGTACATTACGTGTCATTCATTACTCCCAATGTAATTTTAATCAGTCTGACATGAAAGCATCTTAATATTCTCAATAATGGCACTGGCAACTTTAAATATTAAAACCCGCATTAGGAATTCCCCTGCTTATGTAAAAACTACCGTATTTGCATTATGGATTGTGAGTTTGACCAAGTCTACACTTTCTGAGCTCAATTTTTGATGAACTCAGTGCCGTTCCCAAGCCCACAGCGAATGCCAGGGAGATCAGTGGTAAACAAGGCCCTAACACATCAAAATTAAATGTTCCTAATTACCGACTTTAAACAAATCCTCATCATGCGGCAAGGGCAATTCGTGCCCACGTGTTTGTGACTCTCAGAGAGGGCTTTTAGGACACACAGCATTACCATAATTTTTTTGACTGGGGTTCTCACAGGACGTCAGATGAAGTCCCTACTCTTAATTTTAATTGCATAGGCTGAATTCTTAATTAAAAACTGTACAAATGGATTTTATGCCATGCCAAACGAAATCCAAGTTTATTAGTTATAAAACCTTTTTAAAAATTGATGCAAATATGTGAATTCCTTAAAAGTTTGAGCTCAAAGTCCTCATTTTATGTTGAGTTGCTTTTAATCTAGAGAATAATGAAGTCAACATAAATTAAGGGATTTTCTTTCCCTTTTTTTTTTTTTTGGTTGGTTTCTGCCTTTCTGATTTTACATTTTTTTTTTCTCGTAGAATGAGATTCATTTTAAATTCAAATTCTTCAGAGATTTCTAGTGGGGAGTTCTTCCTGACCTTTTCTGCCTGGGTTTCGCAAATGAAAGCTCATAAACCCTTTAATAATTTTGCTTATTAAGGCACAATTACATCATCTTCAGCGACAATAGAAATCAAACCTGTCATCTCCTCCCTAAACGTAAAGGATTTACTTATTGTTGTAAATTCACCATTTTCGAACCGGAATGAATATACTCCAAAATGTTATCAAAGATTTTTGTTTGGTTTAAACAGGCGAGCTCAGTCAAAGAGGCCGCATGACAATTTTCTCTTCTTTCAATTGCACGTTGTCAACAAAGGTGTATACGTGTGCTGCACACGGGGGTGCTGGGCCTCACTGAGCAGGGGGTGCCCGTCCCTTAGGCAGAAGGGACCTGGGCAGTTGGGGGCATGGAAGTTACTGTGACTAAATCACGGCACACTGTTTCTCTGGGAAAAAAGAGAAATGGCTCTACCATAATTTTTTACAGCAAAAGAGAAAAAAAGAAAATGATGCCTCTGTACCTTGCGTAGATCTGTGTTGTCCCGTTTGCTAGACGCTGGTCCCCACGGCTATTTAAGTTTAAACTGAAATCCGTTAACAGCACAGAGATTTAAAATGCGGTTCCTAGGTCACACCGCCGCGTTTCCAATGCGCGCGAGCCGCACGGCAGTGCGAGGCTCCGGGGGCAGCGCCGGTGTGGGGCGTTGACACACGTACACGCGCGCCTCACTCCGTCCGTCCCCAGGTCTGGGCTCGGGTCATTTCCACCTCGCTGCTCAGAGAACTCGGAACCGTAAGGCCCGTTCGGCTCCCTCGTGGGCGCCTCCCGGCCCTGTTTCCCACGCCCTCCCCCCCCACCCCCCAGCCCTGCGGGCCCCTCGACAGCAGGCCTCCCCGCTTCCTCGGCACCCCTGGGGCGCCTGGCAGAGAGGGGCCTTTCATAAAGCGTCTCCCGCGGGAGCGCCCTGAGCCTCGCGCACATTCACTCAAGCCCCCAGTAGCTGAGAGCGGGGTGCGGACGTCGGCGACATCGGGTGCAGAGGCGTGACCCGCGTGCCACAAACAGCAGCTGGCCGCGCCCGGGGCGGAGACCGCCTCCCGGGCGCCCCATCCGGCCCAGAACCTTCCTCCCCGCGCGCGCGGTCCCGCGCGGGCGCCCAGCGCTCGAGCCCCGGGGGGGGGGGGGGCGATCTCTGTGCCCGCAGCGCCCCGCCGGCAGGTGCAGGTGCGGCCGCTGTGACCCTTCGGGAGGGGTTAGCGGGAGGGCGCGAGCCGGTCAGCGGGCAGGGCCGAGCGCAGAGCCAGGCCAGGGGCGGCCGGCGCTTCCGCCATCTCGGCCTGTCGCGGGTCCGTCTGGCGACGCCACGAACGGGCAGCCCGACGCTCAGGACGCGGCGACAGCTTCTCCTGCCTCGGGAGTCTGCGGCTCCGTGTCGGCCCCGCCGCCCCGGGCCGGCCTCGGCTCCTCTGGGCTGGGCCCGCGCGGCGACCCGCGGCCGCTGGCAGGGGGGCCAGAGTGGCCCCCGCGGGGCCCTCCCCTGCTCTTCACGGGGGCGCACGGCGAGGTCGGGGGCAGCAGCCGCGCTCACGGCGTCTCGGAAGCGCACGCGCCGCCGTGTCCCTCGGGCCCGCCAGGGTCACAGGGGCCCAGGGGCCCAGGGCTGCAGGTGCAAACGGACCCCGCTCCTCGGCGGGGAGCGCTGCGGAGTCGCGTTGCAGAGGGCGCGGGTCGCGAGGGGAGCGAGCGACTGTGGCCGCCTCCGCCGCAGAACAGCTCGGCGGAGGCGGAATTCGCACCCCGCACAGTTCACCCATTTCCAGGGTGCAGTTTCATGGTGCCTGGTGTATTTACAGGGCTGTGCATCATCACCACAGTCGATTTTAGAATATTGTCTTAACCCTAGAAAAAAATCCCATGCTCATCAGCGACCATTCTCCCTGTCCCCCCAACCTCCCCGGCCCCACCGCAGGCCGCCACCAGCCCACGCGCCATCTCCAGGCGCGAGGCCCGAGGCTCTTCGCAGTCCAGCCACCCGCACGTCCTCTCCTCCTGAAGGGCCGATGCGAAGCGCACGGCCCCACGCTCGGCGGAGCCCTGTTCTACCTGCAGAAACGCCCTCGTCGCTGTTTCCGTCACAGCCCCGAAGGTGAGGCCAATGGCCGCCGAGGCCAGGGCCTGTGTTCCGCGCGCAGATGTCCTGGCCCTGGCGCGAAGCGGCCACTTGGAGCGGCCCCTCGGGGAGGAGCCCGCTGTGGCTGGGAGGGCTTCCCAGCAGCGCGCTTGGCCTCAACCCGCGATGTTCTGGCTTCAGATTTCATGTAAAAGCTGCAATAACGTCTGGGTTAAGAAAAGTTCAACCATGTTTTTCTCCCGTTCCTTTTCGTTCCCCTTTGCTCCACTCCGTGTGCAAAACGGAGAGTGTTGAAACGTTGCGAGTTAAAAAAAATGGAAGAAAGAAGAAGAGAGAGAGACTCTCACGGTGTTTCCGATCCAAGCAGAAAGTGCCGAGGGGCGCCGTGGGGGGGCCTCGAGTCGGTGATTTTCGGTTGAATTTCTACAGGCCCATGAGGTCAGGGCAGTTAAACAAACTTTGGACAAACCCTGCTGGCTTTTTATTCGTTCTGTTCAGGTTAAACCATCGGCACTTTCTACAGAGCCTGAAAACAAACGTTTCAATGTGATTGGAATACACAGTGCTCAGAAAACGCAATAAAACGGAAAATAAAAGCCCAGCGTTTTATGTAATAGAATTATTCCAAGACTTCTTCATAAATTTTGTTTGCACAGAAATTCATTCGGGTCAAGCTGAGTAAATCAGCAAATTAGCCAAGTTGGTTCCTGACTTAATTCAGCAGCATTTCAGAATCCCGCACCTTCCTGCCCAGCTGGCTCAGCCCGCCTGTGGATTTCGAGTGCTCCGCAGGGAAGACTGGCCGGGAGAAAACTGTACATGAGTTCGATCCTCGGAGCGAGGGAAACGATTGAAGATTTGCGCTGTCGTCCCTGTGAAAGGCGGCCTCGCGAAGAACGTCGGGTCGTCTCCTCAGACTTACCCCTCGGTTTCCTGCTGCTTGGAGGGGAGGACAGCTGGAGACAGGGAACCCAGAGACGGGACATCGGAGAGAATGGGGGGTGTGGGGGGTGGGGAGGGGGAGGGGGCGCGAGAGCTGACCAGGCAGGCGTCGCATCTGCTCACCCTCCCGTTTTCCAGAACTATTCGGAAGATAGAGGAGAAGCAAGGAGAGAGGGAAGGAACATCGAGACAAAGCCTCGACACAGCACCTTGGAGCGCTTTGTCTGCCTAACAGGAGAGAAGTGCCAGAAACACGGGCCGCGAGCCGGAGGGGGGGCCGCGTCCCCTGCCAAACCAGCCTTTCCTCCGCGAGCCTTTTGTTCCTCAGAAGGTGCCATAAAGCTTGAAAGAAAAGCCGTGCGGAGCTGGGATGTCGTTCTTTTCAGACCTTCCCTTTGCTGCTGACTTCGCTTTGGGACCCGCGGCCTGCCTACCCTGGCTCCGCTTTGCCTCTCTCTCCGCCCCGTTTTGCAGCCGTGAATTCAGTTTATCAGCCAGCCACGGGCTTGTAGTCAGCCATCGGGTAATAGCATACACGGACACATTTGTTCGAATTCCTTTACACCCTGAAAGGCGACATCTTGTCTTGGACTTCCCTATTTCAAAGACTTAAACGGAGACGATTTTGCAGAATCTTGGAACCGCCAGAGTCCTCGAGGACCCCGGGAGTGTAATTGTGAAGCCGTGTGCCAGAAAATAAATGCATGCGAGGCAAAAACCGCCTTGATTTGTCCTGGAATCGTAAACTTTACCAAGAAACTTTAGACCCCTTCCAAGTACGTCTTGGCTCCTTCCCCAGGACAAGAAATAATAGAAAAAGGTGACTCGTTAAGGGCCATGGTTTTTTTCTTTGTTCCTCTCACCCCTTCTTCCAAGGCTTCATTTTCGAGAGCAAATCAACAATCGCCTCCGTTCGAGCCGGCCCTCATCCGTTCCTACACTTTCTCTTCCTGACCGCCGGTCCCTTTTTTCCCTGCCACCCCTTGGGTCTTTGATATTTCTAGTTTACACTCAAGTTCAGATATTTGAGTACCTGTGACTTCCAGGCATTGCACAAGGCACTGAGGTGCCTAGGTGAGCAAGACACAGTCCCTGTCCCCAGGCGCCTCCTAGCCCAGCAAGAGAAATTGCAAGAGTATGTGATGAATTCTCCCTGGATTTATAGGCTCAGGTTTCCTGGCATCGAGCAGAGGAAAGTGCTGACTTTGATGGGGGGAGTCAGAGATGATTTTAACAGGATATTAAATCTGAGGCCCGAGTTTTCACGGCAGAGAAGAGAGAGCGTTGCAGGAGGGCACGGCGGGGCGCGTGTACAGACAGGGTCCAGGCAGACCGCGCCGTTCGGGAGGGGAGTCCTGCCAGGCCACGCTCGGTGTCCGCAGTGCCTGGGAGCAGAGCAGAGTCCCGGCTCGGCCACCCGCGGATGGCCCTGCCTCCCGGGAAGGAGTCCGGGCTTTATGCGCCCTGGACGATGCCAACGGGCGCTTGGACGGGGGCCTGAGCCATGGGAAGCCCAGGAGTAAGGCTAGCAGCTGGAAAGCCACTGCGGTCATCCCAGCTGGGAAGGGACAGGCGTGGGGGGCCCTAGGTGAATGGACAGAACTCGGCGACTCGTGAGGAGGGAGAAGGGATCAAAGGAAGGACTCGAGGTGGTCCGAGAGCTCTGGATGTCATCGGTTACTAGGGGTGACTTCCGCACAGAAGCAAGAACCCGGGAGGAAGAGTCGGGGGCGGGGGCGGAGACGGGAAGAGGAAGCGGTTGGCGTCCGGGTCGGTCATCAAGGCGCCTGCCTGAGCCTCCGCCGTGGGGCCGTCCGGGAAGCCGCCGGAAACACGAGAATGATTCTGAGGAAGCACTGGTGTCCGGAGAGAGACGTGTGTGGTTGGTGCGCATGTCAAGTTCAGCTGAGTCTTGGAAAGACTGGAATGACCCAGAACCTTCCATAACGGAAGGCGCTGAGTCCCCGAGGCCGCAGAGATGCCTGGGGCAGTGGCAGCGCCTTCTACTCCAGGCGTCCATAATCACTACCCGCCTTGACCTTGACCTTGACCTTACGGTGCCGGGAGAAAGCTCTGCCGCGTGCATAGACCCCGTTCTCTCGCCAAAGTGCCACGCCTCGGCCCTCTGCCCCGCGAAGACACAAGCCGTGATCTCGGAAAAGCGCATTCCTTCGGGCGGTCTACATTCACTTCCCAGACACGTGCTGCCGTGCGCATGCGCGAGGCATCGGAAGGTACAGCCGCAAATACCAAAGGATGCAGGCTTGGTCGCCAGCCCCATTTCCCCGCCTCTTGCAGAGGGGCAGAGGGTTTGATCGTACCAGCTGGACACGAAGAACATCAAACCGACAAATGCGGTGAGTTGTTATGAATGGCCGATGAAGGCGAGCATCGCTGTGATGGTACCTCACAGGAGAGAGCGTCGTGAGCAGGAGGAGAGCGAGGAAGAGGGGGGGTAGACGGGGCTTCTCAGAGGAAGGGAAGCTGGAGCTGAGCCAGTCCCTGAAGGCGGTTGGAATCCACCAGGCAGAAGAAAGGAGGGAGCTCAGCCAAGGGCAGCGGGACCAGAGCCTGGGGGCGTGACACGCAGAGACTCCTCTTAGCTGAGCCTCGGCTGGGGGCGGAGGTTGGGGGTGGAGGTCATGGACAGGGAGGAGGCTGAGATGCTCAGAGGAAGATCGGCGCAGGACGGGGGGCATTCATACCAGGAAAAGGCATTTGAACTTAGTCTTGTAATCAAGGGTAAAATACCAAAGAATTAGGCAAGAGGGTAACTAATCATATTTGCAGATTGGAAAGGTCACTTTGGCAGACAGTGGAGGAAGAACTGGAGAAATCAGAGATGTCAGGACGGCAGGCCATGGGGAAGGCCACTCGACCTCCAGATGAGAAAGGGCAGGGGACAGCGCCGTGGGCAGGGGAGGGCAGACGCCACTCGGAAGAGGAAGACGAATCCGTAAGAAGTAGCCCCTGGCACAGCTGTCCGGGACCGAGCCCATAAGACTCAATGACGCCGCTCGGTCCTGGCGGGGCCTGGGGGGACACGGGTGATCCTGACCAGACGAGCGGCCAAGGCGAAGAAGCATTCGGGGTGATGGCGAGGCGCGATCCGGGGGCAGTGAGGGGGTGGAGGAAAGGGACCGTCGAGCTGTGACGTGGGCCGTCCCGCCCTCCCGCCCTCAGCGTCCACACTGGGCGTCACCGTCCCTGCGATCGTCCTCAGGACGTGGCCGTGTGGAGCCCTGAGATAATAGTTTTACCGGTAAATGTTGAAAAACCAATTGTTATATTAAAATAACACACTCGGGTCTTTTTCTGCAGCCATTAACCCAGCCCCAACCTCTCTTGAACTTCCAATACTCATCCTTCTGCCAGAAAACCACGCGGACACAGCTAAACTCACTTAACGCCAAAGGCAACAAGGGTCTCACTCCGCGGGTGTCCAGTTGGACTCTCTCACCAGCACGTGAGGAAACCCGGATTTCCCCCCATCTGTTCGTTGAGGTCCTGATTTGGATTTCTCTCGTCGTGACATTCTGTCTCATGGGTGTGAAATCATGTAATGGCAGGAAGCACGACATTCGCACACATTTTTTCCAAGCGCAGCAATGTTTTCCAGGGATGGCAGCGTGGACGCTCTGCAAGTCATTACCTGGCGACTGTCGTGCGATGGCGTGGCTCATCTGTCTCCTCGGCCGATATCATCGTGGAAAACTACCGTGTGTTTGCTAAGCAAATCTATCACCTCTTTTAGTGCATTCTGAGTCTTATGGCAAGTCTCTGTTCTTCCAAAAGGTCGAGCCCGATATGTGTTCTCCCAAAGTAGTTAATAAAGCAGGTGCAGCCAAAACAAACAAACAAACAAACAAAACAATTGAGAAGAATTTATAAGACAGAATTGATGTTTTTTGTAATTTAAAAATAACCTATTAAAATGTGCTCTTCATCAGTTTCTATTTGCCAGGTGACCTGATCTGGCTAAAGCGCTCTCATTTTTAGATGGACCCCCAAGAAGGGAAGACATAGTCATGTTGGAGCTATGAAGGGGGTGAGCTTGGAGAAACAGAAAAGATGAGACAGAAACACAGCATCGAGGCCCCCAACCAAGTCATTGCCACTGATACTTCAGCGTGCGAGAAAAGTCGTGTCCTGCTGCTTACCTGCCTGGGAGTCACGCCCGCTTTCCGGAGGCAGAACTCTCCAAGAGATCTTCACTTCCGCCCCAACAACGAGAAAAAAAAAATGGATAATCTACAAATCATACATTATCTTGAGCTGGCGTCGGAGGCAGCTCGCTAGGTACCCCGAATTCCGAGCGGTGACAGCCTCTCCGAAGAGACGCAAGACAGGCCAGTGCTTTCGCTTTGGCAGAGCAGAGAGGAAAGAAGCCGACACCGTGAAAGCACGTGAAGAGACGAAAGCTGAAATTTCAACAGACTCAGAGGCCCGGCGTGGGCTGCAATGAGGATCTGAAACCTCTGGGAGCCCCAGATAGTAAGGGAGTCCCCAGTTTCTCCCAAGTAAGGTTGCTACTTGGAGCTTACAAGAAAGATTGGGGGGAACAGAGAAGACCCACCCCTTTGGCAGTGAACCCTACTTTCCAGAACTTTTTCTTACATGACGGAAAAGGCTTGAACAATTGAAGAAGAAAAAAGAAACCCCTAACCCCACTCCGGACACAGGCAAAGGTCCACCGCGATGTTCAAAGAGATGGAGACAAAACGAACCCCTCTCCCGCCCAGCCAGGAGCCCGACGTCCGCCTCTGGGGGGGCGCAGGGCAGGAAACTCTCCCCACCAGGCACCGTTGTAGATGTGCAGCAAAACGTGGCTGCCCAACGGGGAGGGAGCGAGAACGCAAAGGAAAGCCCGCATTTAAAGCAGGGAGAGGCGGAGCCTGCTGAAAGCCAGGCAAGGCCGGGGGGCTGAGATCCGCCCCTACATCTCGCCCCGAGCCCCGTACCAGGCACAGGAATCAGCCACCTACACTGTGGGAGCTCAGATCACGGCGATCACAGCGAAAGGTCTGCAGCCTACAGAGTCGAGCAGGGACTATCAAATGCTAAGGATGGAACAGGGACCCTGACAACTCTCAAGCAGCCGAGCCCGCGCAGGGAACAGGCCCGCAGCGGCCCGCCGGTGGAGGGATCCGGGTCTGCGGTGCGCCGAGCATCACCACAGCAACGTCCAACCGCGACCTGGCTAGAGGTCGCGTCGACTCGACACGCCACGCCAGTGAGCTGCCGGGGGAGGGAGCATGCCCTTTTTGAGCATGAATGTGCTTTACCTCGGTATCTACTATCCTGCGCTTAATGACCTTCATTCAACAAAATGAGGAAACGCACACAAGCAAGGGGGGAAATATCTTCGAGAGGTGAAATAGTCAATAGAAACCAACTCCGAGATGAAACAAATGTTGGGTTTCGAAACGGCCGTCAGCGATCCGGCAAAGATGTGGTGAGGAAGTGGACGCTCTGCACGAGCCAACGGCGACCTCCGAGCGGGGTCAAACGGGATCATTGGAAAGAAAAAACACGACATTAGAGATAACGAATTTCAACTGACACTTCAGCAGACTAGACAGGGCAGTAAAAAAAAAAAAAAGTAAATTTAAAGCTAAATCGATAGGAATTATCCAAACTGGAAAAATAAAGAGGAAAAAAAAGAATGGAGGCACAGGAGGAAAATAGACCGGAAACCCCAAGACATGCAGAACTATGGCAAATGGTCCAACATGCATGCAAATGTAGTCCCCGAAAGTGGAAAATGAGATGGGGAAGATAGATATATATATATATTTCAAGAGATAACAACCAAGCATTTTCAAAATTTAATGGAAGACAAGCAAGTCACAAAACCAAGAAGCTCAAAAACTCCGGGAATGATAAATGAAACGCACACATCATGGTCAAACCACTAAGAAAACAAAGAAAAAATTCTGAAAGCAGGCAAAGAGAAGAAGCATTGTACACAGAGAAACAAAAATGAGAAATGCCAGAGACTTTATGTCTGAAACTTTGAAAGCCAGCAAATAATAGAGGGACGTTTTTAAAGTATTGAGGGAGAAACAATTGCTAACCCAAAATTTCATAGCCTGTGAAAATGCCTTTCAACAAAAAACAAACAAGACGAAGACTTTTTCATACAAACAAAGGCTGAGCAATTTCATTGTTAGAATTGCAACCACAAAAAAAAAAAAAATTAAAGGGAGTTCTTCAGACAGAAGCGGTGTGATAGCAGATGGACATTTAGTTATCCGCAAAGGAATGCAGAACTCCAGACACGGTAAACGCTGACGGTAAATATAAAAAAAAAGAATTTAAATTTTAATGCCTTTAAAAATGTCTGACTGTGTAAAGCAAAGATAGTAAAAATATATTGTGGGCTTATAACATACGTGGAATAAAATATACCAACATTAGCACAAAGGAGGAAAGAGAAGAAATGAAAGTTTATTCTTGCAAGGTTAGTATGCCCACCCTGAAGTGGTGCAATATCATGCGAAGGTGACCGAGGTAAGGTGAAGATATATGTGACAAACCTTAGAGCAGCCTGTAAAAAAAGAAGTGATATAACTAACGGGCCAATTGTAGAGATAAAATGGGATCGTAGAACATAATGAAGCTAAAAGAAGACTGGAAACGAGAAAAATGGAAATGAAAAATGGGCAGGACGAATAAAAACCAATAGCAACACGGCATATTTGAACCTACCCGACTCGAAAATTCCATTAAATGTAAATGGCTTATCCACTCCAATTAAAGGGCAAAGATTGTCAGGTTGGATGAAAAGGGCGAGACCCAACTACATGCCATCTCTGAGAAGCCAACTGTAAATATAAAGACACATAAAGATTTAAAGTAAAAGAATGAAAAAAAGAATACCGAGAAACACTCATCATAATACAAAATAAAATCAGTCTAGAGTGGCTTTGGTAACATTGGACGAAGTAAACTTTGTCATGGACACAGACAGGCAGTAGATAATAATAAAGAGGCAACTTCATCAAGAAGATGTAACTGTACTAACTGTGTATGCACTTAATAACAGAGCTTCAAACTCCATGGGCGAAAACTGATAAGACTGAAAGGAGAAATGAAAAAAAAAAATCTGCAACTCCAACATGGCGTTCAAAGGTGTTCATTCGTACTGCTTTCTCAGGAGCGTACAGTCCTGTGGCGTGTGAAGGACCCTCCCTGATTTTGCGTGTCTGGCTCTGCGCGTGTGTGGAACTCTAATGAACGTCACAGCGGCGAGGCACAGGGTTCTGCGTGGGCAACCTGCGGGGGTCTCCCCATCACATGCGAGCGCCGCTGGCTTCTCCGGGCTTCCCTGGGCCATGACAACTTCATGAGTCCCTGGCCCCGGCTCGGCCTCCATGCAGCTCTCCTCATTTCTTAACCCACGAGTGTTATTCTCACTTTCCTCACGAAGTTGCTTCTCCTTCATGCCTAATTTTCCTCTGCACAACAAAACTTCAGTAACTGCAGGTTGAATGGGATGCTGTGAATGAACCATATATTAATCGCTTCAAAATGATTAATAACGCCATGTGACAGTAACTAGGACAGAATCAGAGAACCACACGGTCCTCTTAGGTTAAGCTTCATACATGTCTTTATCTGAGACAAATCGGGTGAACAGTAATAACACCAAGACAGGTATACGAGAGAGAATAAGAACTTGGGAAGAAACCTGTTATGATCTAATGATTAAAATATTATAAGAACTGCATTATTAGGCACTGCTAGAATGTCCCTCAATGTTTCAGGAACTATGCTAACAAGCCTGCACTGACCCTTTCAATCGTCCCAAAGTCCTTGAGGCAGAATTATGCTAATTTTAGGGGTGAAGTTGTTGAACCTTGGGGACATTACACACTGCTTGCCCAGGTCACTCAGCTAGTAAATGCCAATGGAGGTGAGATTCAAACGCAAGTTCTCCTGAATGAGCAAAACTCGCTTGAGGATGGTGGTTTAGAACAGTTACTTTGAAGCCAAATATTTATTGAACATTCACTTTGCTTAAGAAGCCATTTAGAAACTACGAGGACAGGTTGGCTAATGGTGGCTTTATGGATCGTCTGGTGGCAATGCAGACAGCCTCCAACTCATAAAGCGGGCTCCCAGGACCACGGTCGGAGGGCACAGGCAATTGAAAGGAGGTTGCTGGTGGTTATTTCAAAGGGCGAAGAGATTAAAATCCACCCTCTCACCTTCCCCCGGACAGCAGCTGTTCTTGGGGATAAAAAAAAAAAAATAGCTTTAAACTAACTTCACCATCTGTTTTAAATAATTTTTCATAATGTGAATAAGCTTTCTAATATATCCTCTCAGATTACTATCAATTTTTAAAAGGAGATCCAAAGATCGAATTCAGTCCATATTGATCAGTATCACGCAACTCATTTTGTGCATGAGAGAAACTGAGGTGGGAGACATAATTTTTCTGTATATTATTTATTTAGGGGACAAATGAGGCAAAACTCCACAGTTTGGGGCCTAAGAGGTATTGAGTTGCTTTTCGAAGGAGTGTGGTTTGAGGGGATGGGTGGGTGCTCCAGGATCCGAGGCACCAAGTGCCAGTCAAGACGGGGTGCGGTCGTGTCGTCCACTCTATGGACATCCTAGCAAGGAATGGTCAGTCACAGCGGTCGACCCAGAATGAAGCTTCCGCGCCGCCGCATCGGGTAGACTCCGAGGCCCCCGCGCCCCCTGCTGGCCGCGCACGTGTGTCCTACCGCCGGCGCGCGCCCCGCCCCGGTGCAGCCCGCCCCAGCGCGCCCAGGCCCAGCCTCCAGGGCCAGCGGCGATGGGAGGCCGCCCCGGTCTGCACCGTCTCTGATACACGGCGTGAGGGAGAAGAAGACTGGACACGGAGCTGCGAGGATCACGGAGCAGATTCCATGGACAATTCCCTGACTCGCCCCTGGCGACGGAGATGAGTCTGGCATTGGATTGTTCCCGGTGGCATTCACACGTGTGTGAGAACCGGGTTGGGGGGGCGTCTCCTATCTAAACTGCTTGTTTGGAATACTAACCGGAAACGACACACTTAAAAACTTTAAAGCTCTACTAAATTCCTATCTTTTCGTTCACAATTACTATACGTCCATCCGTTTTGGCAAACTGTGTTACTGGCGACGTAACATACTTAACAGTACAGGATTCCAGATATCATAAGCAATGATTCGCGCATTTATGCCGTCTGTAGCCTGCACGCTTCACTAGGACGACACTTTATTTTCTTTCATCCCAGTATTTTGACGAAGAATATATCGTGGGAAAAAAAGTGAACCTGGTTTCTCCAAAGTGGGAGGAACCTTCATTGTCTCCTGCAGACATTAAACTGCTTGTATTTTGACAAAGTCTATCAGCTCCATGAAGAAGAAGAAGGAGAAGAAGGAGGAGGAGGAGGAGGAGGAGGAGGAGGAGGAGGAGGAGGAAGAGGAGGGGGAAGGAAGGAAGGAAAGAAAAAGCAAATTCTAATTATTACTGCCCAAACCAGTTCTGGTAAAATGAGCCCCCCCCCACCCCCCGCCCAAAAAAGAAAAAAAGAAAAAGAAAAAACCTCCTCTCTCGTTTAGCCTCCTTTTCTTTTTCTTTTATGGCTCCGATCGGCGCATGCTCAGAAAGCGCGCACACAGGACACGTTTAATTTATTGGCGCGTCTCGCCCGGGCCGTGCCGTCTGCGGCTCCCACGCGAGGGTAATGGATGGAGCAGATGTTCGGCACCGCAGCGCCTCGTCATAACTGCGCTCCCCAGAAACGGCTTTGCAGGGCTTCCTCGCGCCGGTTCCCGTCGCGCTCAGGAAGCTGAGGTCATGGTGAAACCCGAGGCCGGGGCCGGGCCCGGCGCATGTGCTCCGCAGCTGGGCGCCCGTCTTCCGGGCGCGCGGGCGATTTATGAAGCGGCCGCAATTCCCAGCGTCCGGACGAAGGGATCCAAGTGCTGACACCATTATCGTAACATCTGCGGAGGGAGGAATACGAGCCGGTCCTCGGCGCGCAGCGGGCACTGCAGCGGCGCGGGTCCCCCAGGGCGCGGGTCCCCCAGGGCGCCGCTCCCCAGGGCGCGGGTCCCCCAGGGCGCAGGTCCCCCAGGGTGCGGCCACGCTCAGCCGGGTCCCCCAGGGCGCGGGTCCCCCAGGGCGCGGCTCCCCAGGGCGCGGGTCCCCCAGGGCGCAAGTCCCCCAGGGTGCGGCCGCGCTCAGCCGGGTCCCCCAGGGCGCGGGTCCCCCAGGACACGAGTCCCCCAGGGCGCGGCCGCGCTCGGCGGCAGCGGCGACCGTGCCTAACGCGAGCCGCGTCTGCCCATTCCGCGTCGGCCCGCAAGGCCCCGACCTCGCCGCGCAGGCGGCTCTGCCCCGCGACGTGTTGCGTCGCGCACAGGCGAAGCAGGACGCGCCTCGGCTCACCTGCCCGGCTTCGTGCACCTGCCGTGACGTCACAAGGGGTGCCACTGGGCGGGATCTGGAAGTCCCTCCCGGCTCCCACAACGAGCCGTGTTTTTCTCGTCGGCGGAGGGGCTGCTGCGGGTGCCGCGTCTCCGCCCCGAGGCCAAGTGTCCACGGGCGCAAACTTCTGTAACCGCGGGTGCTGATGTCGAGTGACGCAGGGGGGTAGAAGGCCTCAGGATGCTGGGGTGTGTCGCTTACGGGTGAGAGCCGGCCGAGCTGCTGAGGGCCATCGGGCGGGGCCGCCCCGTGCCCGCGGAGCGAAGCCCCGGCGACTCCAGCGCTTCTGCTCCCCACGAGCCGAGGCGCCCCCGCAATTCCGGGTCTCATCCGGCGGGCGAGCTGCCCCTCCCGGCGGCTCCGTCTCCAGGGGATGCTGCCACGGGGACCGGCGGCGGCGTGAGGTGTCGCTGGGGCCGTGGCACAGCTGGAGCGGTGCGCGCCATCGTGCGCGCGTGCGCGTGCGCGCACGTTGGAGGGGCGGGGGAAGGGGCAGGGAGCGCGCCGGTGAGCAATGCCCGCTCCGTTGCCGCTTTCTGCATAGCTCAGAAACATCGCCGATAGGCCTGTTTGGGAAAGAAATAGAGTCCTGGGGTCGGGCGTCGCCGGCCCGAGGCGCGCGCCCCCTCCCTCGGAGGGCGCCGCTCCCGCGCCCCGAGTGGTTGCCCCGGGCCCATCCATCACCGCTCGCGCGCGCGCTGTTACTCGACGCTGAAGTCGGTTGTCAAAGCACTGGAAAGCTGACTCCCCCTTTTGTCTCGTCCTTTCTCTCCGGCCATTTAAGACCCGTCGTCCCTTTGCATTAGCCGTAATAAGTCCCAGTTGGCATCGACTTAAAGAAGTCTGCCGTCGGCCCTGTGAGGTGTCTGCCTCATGAGACGGGGGACCTTCCTTTCCTGCTGACACATTCGCCCCGACACTGACGATGACTCCTGGTGCTGGGGGAGGCGGGTCTCGCCTAAACTTAGATTGTCTAGAAGGCGGTTGAGCCATGTTTTACTGAGAGGTGAATTTCCAGCGCAGGTGAGCGAGGGAAGAGGAGGTGGAAGTCGGGTGGACAGCAAACCCGAGGTGGCGCCTGACGCCCTCGCCCTGCTTTGCGACAGACTCCAGCGTCGCTGACCGAACCTGACAGGTGATCCCTCTCGGACAGGTGAGATGTCATCAGACAGATTGCACGGACCAACCGTGCCCATGGGGGTGTCCACTGCAGAGAGCGATGCGGGGTGACGTATCCCCCTGCCCCCTACCTCCCATCGGTCAAAGCACTCCCAGAGCAGAGTGCCGACCCCGTCACATCCGGGTTCCATCTCTGGGGGAAGCCTTCGCTCAAGGTACAGAGTCCGTCTGCCATAGAGCTGGGGCCCTCGAAGACCCGTGTTTAAACACCAGCCGTTCACAGTGGCGATTCTGCCTCTTCATCACCTGAGCGGCTGCAGAGGAGAGAGACGTCACGACCCACGCGGACGTCGTCTCTGCCAGGCCGACCCGAAGGCGGTACCAGAAAACAACTCTACGCCCCCAAATGCACGCGGCCGAGCCTTTCCCAGTGCAAGACAAACGCGCCTCTGTGCGATGCTCGGTGCCACCTCTAACAGAAAATTGTAATAATACGACAATGATTCACTTCCAGAAAGTAATTTGGCCGCGCGCCAGCGAGGAGCGTCTGCCAGGCCGCGCCGAGCTTGTCTGTCTTCTGCCCACCACAGCAAATTCGGGTCAGTAACTAGCGCTCGTCCGCCTGCCCACGCTCTCTGCGGCGCTGCCAGTAGGAGGCGAAAGTTCTGAAACCTTCCGTGAGGTGGTTGTTGCTGTGGAAACCACTCCCTTGGAATCCTCACGCTGGTTCCCAGCCGGTGAAGAATGCTGGGTCCTGCCAGCCACGCGGGAGGGCACGGGGAGGTTCGGACAGTCCCAGGGGTGACGAGGTGACGGTGAGGACAAAGGAATCGGGGACTTGGGCCCCGCCTGCCTGCCCCGCCTGTCCTTCTCATGCGCCAGGCGGGGGTGCTCCACGGTCAGCCTTCCCGGGACAGTGTGAGCTGGCGACTGTCGCACTCGTAGAGCCGGCCTGACCTCCCACGAATGCCTCCCTCTGCCCCTGACCACCCGCACGGCCTCGGAGGGCCAGGGCCACTTCCTGGACTTCCAAGCCTTTGTAAACGACACGTGTCTTTCTGCTGTAGGCCACTGTGACACAGCTGTACTTTGCTGTGGCACAAGTTCTGCTTAATGGCTGGTTGGCGTGGGGACTCCTGCACTGGGCCGAACGAACCGCCCCCGTGAGGTTCGGCGTGAGGGCGTCCTAGCCTAGAAAGACCCCGGCAGGTGTGAGGACACCGGCCCTTCCTCAGCCTCTGGAGGGCACTGGTTACTGTGCTGTCTTCGGTCCGTCAGAGTCATCATCGGTAAATTTTCCATGTGTCTTCGGATCATTTCCAATAGTGCTGTGAAGAGCTGGGACAGCCAGCAGAGATGGCAGCGTTTGTCCTCGGCACTAGCATGAGATGGGCCGGTGGGCGTGACTGCCCCTCCCCCTCAGATGCGGCGATGGAGGCTCCGCAAAGTCAGGCGGCAGCGAGCCACAGGCACGGGATACGTGTGCGGAGGCGGTCTGCCCCAAGCCGCTGGCCCTGCCCAGCGCCAGCCTCCGAGCGAACATCCCCCGATGCGAGAGGAGAAGGCACCCGGCCGGTCCTCGCGTACCCACGTTATGGCTGGGGAAGCAGCAACCTCGAGGGCGCCACGCCGGGCGGGAAAAGCCCGTCTCGGAGGTCGGCCCAGCAGGACCCTCGAGCTGGGGAGGCGTAGAGGCGAGGAGCGGGTGGGCGCTGCAGGGCGTGGGGACGCGGAGCAGGGGACGCGGCCGGACGTGCCTGGAGGGCGGCAGCGTGAGGCCCTCCCTGGTGGTAGGACGGCCCTGCGTCCCGATCGCGGCGAGGACGCCAGTCCACACGTGGGACACAGCTGCATAGAACCACACACACACACACATGCACTCACACGCACACACACACACACATGCACACACGCACTCACACGCACACATACACGCACGCACACACACACACGCACACGCACACACACACACTCATTTGGCCACGGCTTCTGAAACGCCGATGGAGGGTTTTCTGACAGCACAGCACCTGTCCATCTTCTGGGGATCGTCACCGTTCCCTCGGGACCCTCTCCTCTGGCCCAGCGCCCTGAGGGGAGGTTGAGCATGCTGTGCCAGGTCACTTGCTCCTGGCCCCGCTCAGCCTGAGACTTTCTGACCGTGGTCCCCAGGCCGACCCCGGCGCCTGCTGGGGGGGCTGCTGGCGAGGGACTCCCGGACCCCGGGTCGGAATCCATCCCTCCCTCCCTCCCTCCCTCCCTCCCTCCCTTCCTCCCTTCCTTCTTTCCCTCCTTTCTTCCTTCCTTCCTTCCTTCCTTCTTCCTCTCTCCCTACCTCCCTCCCTCCCTCCCTCCTTCCCTCCCTCCATTCCTTCCTTCCTTCCGAGGATGCGGCCCCCGGTGCCTGGCGGAGTGGCCTGCTCCCTGCCCGACCCTCCGCAGCCCCGGCCCCCAGGCAGGCCCAAGGCAGCCTCTGCAGCCTCAGCCCAGGGTCTGCACCAGCCGCTGGAGGCTGCCTCAGGCGCAGGGGACAGGACCCAGGGGACGGCGGCTGCCCTTTGCAGAGCACCCTGACGCCCGCGTGTTGCTGGGTGCACAGGCCCCCCTTCCCTAACCCCGTGACGACGGCGCGGTCCGTTCTCGGCCTCTGCCGCACGGCCCTGCAGACTCGCTGCCATGTTTTACATCCGTCGACCTGCGCCCGAGGGGAGGAAGCTCCCATCTTAACGTCCTGTTAATTCTTTTCACCAAAAAGTCTCACATCTTAAGCTACTTGGGGATGAAAAGGGTTAAGAGAGCAGTAAACAAGTCGGTCTTTTCCCGGGGGCCGTGGCAGGGGACACCCAGGTTTCCGAAGCCTCAGAGGCCCTTCCACGGGTAGCATCTAGAACATTCTAAGAAGCACTGGCCGCTTGGCCCCTTACGCAGCCGCAGCTGACGCAGCACGAGCCCGCATGCCCATGACCGGCTGCCGCCCTGCGAGGCTCTCCTGGCCTGGGACGCCTGGTCTTTCGGTGACATTCGGGGGAAGATGGTGACCGGACCCTTCTCCATGGTGACAGGCGGCGTGTGCCAGTCGGCGGGTGGGGCAGCTTGTCCCTCGCAGGGCTCAAAGGCAGCACCTGCGCGGGGTCCCCCAGCAGGCCGCCGGCTCTCCGGTCCGGTCCAGCGACAGGTGGGAGCCGGCGGCCGGCTCCGGGACCGCTCGATGCTCGGGCGCGGTTTCCCTGTGTGCGGTGTTCGTGTTCGGTGTCCTCGGACCTCGCTCGTCTCTCCGAGCGTTTCGGTGGCTTAGGCCTGCGTGGTGACAGAGTTGGCACTTTAAGACAGGGCAGCAACACTTCGCGAAACTGCCATGTCTAAAATGTCAAGTGTAATTGGAAGAATTTCACGGTTTATTTCAGCTGCGCCACGGACGGGAGGCCATGCTACTTTCCATCATGGTAGCGCTCCGCGCTGACTTCATGGAAGGCGCAGTGGAGGCTCCGGTCGTGGAGGAAGGGGCAGGCCAGCCCAGACCCCCGCCCCCCGTCCTGGAAGCCTAGGGCGAGGCCACGGGGGGCAGCAGCTCAGGGGCGGCTGGGGGGGCCAGGCGTGGCACGCGGGGCGAACTCGCTCCAGACCGGCCGGAGGGATCTGCGCTTGGCTGGCTCGGATGTTCCACACCCGACTTGCTCCAGGCCAGTGAGGAGGTTCAGGGCCTCGGACCTGGCCGAGCGGGCCCTGTCCAGCAGCCCCAAGCGAAGCCTAGAATCCTGTCTGCCCAGCGTGGGGGCGGGGGTGGCTCCAACACCGAAGTGGAGCAGCCTGTGCCCCGAGGCCGGTCGGGAGGGGACCCACACCCACGGCCCAGAGCTGCGTCCGGCTCGCGCCTGTGGCAGCGGGTGGGCTGGTTCCCGGGGAGCGCGGGACCCTCTGGGTGGGAGCTGGCCATCAGCGGTGGCCACAGGCTCATTGTCTCACCCTGCAGAGGCTGTTCACATCTCTAAAACAGAAGAAGTGACAGTCAGGGACTTTCCCGACACTTCTTAGGTGAGGTGACGCTACGTCAGGAACCCTAAAACAGCAGATGCCGGACTCTAGAGAGCCAAGGCACTTTGGGGGTTTGCTCGCCCCTCAGTAGGAAACAGATGCTCATGACCCCAGGCCTCCGAGGCCGGAGCCGGCCGCCACTGGGCCGTCTGTGGGGCTGTTGTGGGCTGGTCACTCAGCAGTTCTGACCCTCGGACCCCAGGGCGCATCTCTGCCCGTCGGTGTGACCAACAAAGAGGACCACGGGCCCTGCCCTCTGTCCTGCTCAAGCCAAGAAGGAGACTTAAACTCAGCTGAATCGATCGCTTCACAGGACACCATGAGTCAGCTCTTCAGCGTCGACCTGAAGCGGGCATTTCGGATGCTTCCAGAGGGTTCTGTCTGCTGTGTTTTTGACTGTGTCCTTGACTCTACCCCTTGCCACTGAAGGCGGGGGCAGCCTGTGACTCCATTCTGCATCCCGCTGACCAGGGGAGCCCCGCCTGGGTCCTCACGCCAAGGCTCATAGCTCCGTCGCCGTGTCTCTGTGACCCCTGCTCCCCGTGACCCCTGCTCCCTGCTCCCCGGCGTATTAACGAGTGAGCTCTGCTCGGGCAGCGGAAGCCAGAATCGTGCCCTCCGAAATCATATTCGGGGGCGAAGCCTTTCCCTCTGCGCTCGCACGCTGGCTTTTTCATTTTAATAAAAAACAGAAGCCACGAACAGCTCCGCCCTCCCCAGCACTTAAGAAGGGGGCGCTTCAGCCACGGGCGCTCACCCCTGGAATGAACACGGCGACCGTCCGGGAGGCTTCCGTTCAAATCTCGGAAGCAGAGTAAGGGTGTAGTTTCGGCTGAGGAGGAAAGAAAGAAAGAAAGGGTCGCACGGCAGAAAAGGACTTCCCCGAGAGGCCAAGAGGCCGTTCCAAGCAGAGACTCGTTTTTTCACTCTGACGGAGCGTGCCGGGCACAGTGCGCCCCTGCCCGGCCTGCCCCTGCCCGGCTCCACCGGCGGCGTCTCCACGCCGTGGCCCCTGTGTTTTAGGACAACCACGCAGGTCTCGGGGACGTGGCCCCACGCCCGCTGCAGGGCATGCGTGAGGTAGCGCGACCTGGCGAGGCTCACACCATCGCTCGTGAACAAAGACCAATTTTTCAGTAACCAGAGCCGCTCGGGGCCAGACTCCTTCGGAGCTTGAGGCTTAAACTCCTGTTTATTTGGATATGGTGCCAAATGAAGAATTTTCTTTATGTTCCAGCAGTTTCTGGAACACCAGCTGTTCTAAATTTGGTTTAAAGCATTTGTTAGAGTCACCAATAAATGAGAGAGAGAAGGAACTGAGCCGGCTTTGCGAGAGGAAGGTGCTCTCGAGTTTCCTTAAACAAGCCAGGCCGTCCTTCCGGGTGGGCGCTACACCCCAGGTTGTCTTCTGGGGACCGTCCCCATGCAGGCCCCGGGGAGGGTTTCCCACCCGCCCCTGGGGCGCGTCCCGCTGCCCCGAGGCTGGAGAGCGGAGGGCAGGGCGGGTCGCGTCGGGCCTCCTGCCCGCTCAGCGGGAGGAGCGCTGGCCTTGGGCCGGCCGCTGTGGCGTCCGGGACCCGGCGGGACTCCGCGAGCATCTTCACGATGGGTGAGTGAGCCGCCGACGAGCACCACGGGAACAGAGCCCCTTGGCGAGGAGTGAGCGCAGCGCCTCTGTCTGGAGGAGACCCCGAGCCCCCGCCCGACTCACGGGCCCACAAGGCCAGGGCCCTCCGCCCGCCTCGGAGAGCGAGCAGAGCAGAGGCGCCCGAATCGCTTCGCTGGGAAACGTGGCAGGCAGGGGCCATCGCACCTGCTCTGTGCGCCGGTGCCCAGGTTCCCGGTCCTCCTGGGTCCTCCCCTATCACAGAACGCAGGACAGCGTCACACGGTTCCGAGACAGCGCAGAGCCCGAGCGAACGCCCTTCACGGCACACGCCGGGGGCGGCCGCATCTCTCCCCCGCAAACGGGGGGCACGGCACAGGGGCGTTTGCCTTCTTAGCCCACGTGGCAAATGGACCCCCCTCCCTCGGGCTCCTGCTCACGCTGAGCCGCTGTCGCGAGCGCGCCCGCCCCCTCGCTGCTCACGCTGCCCTGTGTCCCGGATGGATCGTCCCCACGCGGCTTCGACCCCAGAGCGCCGTTGCTGCTACGCGAACCCTCCCAGATGCGACCCTCGTCCCTGCCAAGACCAAGCATCTCTTGGGGGTGAGGACCCCCCGGTCCCACGGCCACCATCACGCCCACGGGCGACTCCGCAGGTGGCGGTGGGTGGGTCGACACCGCCAGGAAACGCAGCGCCGGGTCCCCCTTCGGAAGTCTCCTGAGTGAAAACGCCCTTTCACAAGGCGTTATAACATGTCACGGTGGAAAAAAACGTTTTCCAAGACCCGGCGAGGTGTGCGAAGTGAGGGCTGAATGCAAACCAGAACCACATTGCAGCCCCCTTGACATTTCCAAAATAGTGACCAATAAAAGCCGCTATTTATGCGTGCCCCGCTGGTGACACTATTAAATCTTTTGGCTGCACTGTTCAGGGGGGTTACGGGCGGGAAGCAGTGTGAATTGGAACCGTGTCTAAATTGGAATTTTATCTGGCACCATTTGGCTTAAGCTTGGATCGCTAACCCTTGGGTTTTACTCATACTGGAATTATTCAAAAGAGGGCTCACTGCTGTGTGGCATTTTTTAAAAGTGTATGTGAAAAAAAAAGAAAGAAAGAAGGAGAGAAAGAGCGAAGGGGAAACTTGGGCATGTTGCCCACACATGTATTTTGTTTGGAAAGAACTATTCTCCCAATGTGGGGAATGAAAAGGAGATGTAATTTATTAGCATTTCAAAAGTCCTCCTGGCCGCAGAGTGGGCAGACGGGGAAGCTGTGATTAATCTAGATCGAAATCCACATTTTGTTTATTAGATCCCTAAACAAGCCATCCTACATCGTCTGTAATTGTTCAGACTTCTTCTTTTCCTTCCCCCCACCTTCAGAAGTGACAGAGAAAAATCTATTTCTTGGCTGAAGTCATCTCAGAAAAATTAATATCATTTTTCATATAAATTTGTTTGGGGAAACTTGAAACTAAAGCATAACCTATTGATTTCGTTATTTGAATTAACTCTAAGAAATCCTACAGCTGTTTGCTGTCAAAATTTAAACCCACTGTCCGCTTTCAGCCGGGCACTTACTATACGTTTCACTCGGGGCTCGGCGTTTTCACACAGAAGAACATGCTCACGAGACACAGGCTCGGCCCGCCTCGCACGCTGGCGAGAGACAGAAGGCGTAACAATTAGCAGTTTTGTTTTCCTGGGCTTGAAAGTTTTTCCTGGGCTGCTTCCAAGACTCCAGTTCCTCGTTTCTGACCTTTTCGGAGTGTGGAGTCAGCCGACCCCGTTGCCTTCCACGAGAGTGTCAAGTGTAGAATAAAAAATCACATCACATCGTTTTTCATCATGGCCAGATGGGGTCTGAGTGGAGGAACAAGGAACAGGAAGGGGAGAACATCTGAAAAATTGGCTCTGCCGGCTGGAATGTGATTCTGCTCGAAGGGGCCACTTTTTTTTTTTCCCCTTTCCTTCCAGAACAGGCAGGTTGTAGACAGATCTGGGTCTTAGCCTGTCACCCCAAGGGCCCCGACGTCAAGGCACCGTGATAGAACACCGTTCGCTTGTGCAACATCTGTAACACATAGAGCAAATTATTAATAGCCCAACGTGCCAATCTGCCACTGTGCATTTTTGACAGAGCGGGGCCAGGAGCATGAAAGTTTTGCAGCTCAGAAATGGAAACGGTGCTCCCAGTGAAAATTAAACACAGGTGCTCCGAGCGCGGGTATGTGAACGTGAGCATCGCTGGCTGCTCGGGGCGGGCGGGCGGGGGGCGCGGGGCGCGGAGGGACCGAAAGTGGCGGCGCTTCCAGCCCCGCTCCAAGGGTGACAGCGCGCGCCTGCTGCGGGCACGGCCATCGGCGTTATTTACGTCACCTGGTGTCACTCGGTGCCGATGCTGCTGACACTGGCGGCAGCGTCAAGGGCCGGTCACGCCCCCAGCGGCAGCGTGGGACGCGCGGCCGACCGCGGGCTGGGGGCCTTTGGCTGAAGGAGGAAACGAAACCGAGGCCCCGCACGGGTCGAAGCCCCAGGCCGCCCCGCCGACGGTCAGCCGGTCAGCCGGCACTCGGACGTGAGGGACGGAACCTCCCTCCGCGCCGGGGGAGCGCCCTGGCTTCCTGTCCTTACTTCCTTTTCCTAATTGATCACAAACCCTTGTGTTCGTTGCTTACGATTTAGCGCACGGCCAGCATCGCTTTTTCTTTTCCTCCGGAACGCGAGCCCCTGAAGGGCCGGCATCCTGCGCCCGGCCGCGGCGCCCTTGTCCTGGCGAGACCACTGCGCTCGGCGTCTGCAGAGGGCAAGGCTCCGCCTGAGCTCCAGCCACGGGGTCTGACCACCTCCCCTGGCTGTAGTCCACCCTGGAGGCCCCGTCACAGGGACCGGGGGACGGTCATGGTCACAGATGAACCCAGAGGACGCGGCCTGCCGACCCTGTCCTGAAAACGTGCGGGGAAAGCGTGATGCCCAGGGTGGGGGGCGGGGCCGTGGTTGAGACAGGCCCACCCGACTCCTCCGCTGCTGGCTGTGGTGGTGTCGCGGGCCGTGCCCCCGGGGAGAGCGGGGCTGGGCCGGGGGACGCCCTGCTCCGGGCACGCCTGCAGGGCACCGGCCTGCCGGGCGGGGGGGCCGGGGGCGTGGCCTCTACCACGTGCCTTGTCGCCCCTCTTGGCGGCGTCCCCACATGGCGGAAGGGATGAGGGTGCTGTCTGCGGTGTCCCTTCTAAGGGCGCCCGTCCCATTATCGAGGGCTCCATCCCCAAGGCCTAATCGCCCCCGGCAGCAGCACCCGGGGACGAGTGGCCGCCCCTCTCCAAGGCGACCGACCACTGCCTTCACGCGGGCCGGTCACTTAGCCGCTTCTCTCCCCACAGACCACTGGGCGGGTGGTGATGGGCGAGACTGAGTTGGACCCCACGTTTCTCCTCAGGTGAGCGGAAGCGCCTCGGACCCCAGGGGGCGTCGCTGGCTCTGCTCGCTCTGTGTCCTCACCGACCACCTGGACACGCAGCATGCAAGCGGCTTCTTGCATGAAAACCGGGGACCCGCAGGGCTCAGGGGCACGCGGTCTCTGCTTCCAGCCAGAAACAGGGCTCTTCACTCTGCGACCAAGGCCTCGTTCAACTCGGGTGTGCACCGAAAGCCGTCACGCGCCAGCCCCGTGCGAGGGAGGGGACGGCCAGGGACCGGACAGCCGAAAGGCATTCGCGGGCCGGGGAGAAGGCCGTCAAGGCGGCAGCGCGGTGCCGGTGACCCTGCAGGACAGGGGGTTCCCTGTATTTAAGAGGCGAGTTCGTGCCATCGGCATGCTGTGTAACACGATTTACTTGGCTTGGTCGCTTCTGTATATTTTTACATTGCTGTTTCTTCTTCCTTTGTTTTTGCCTGTTTGATCGAGTTACTAGTCCCTCTCTCTCGACATGTTAATTTGGGCGTTTCGCTCTGCATTTTTATCCCACTGTTGGTCACCTTCGGTGTTGGGCCCCAGCTCCTGTGCCCAGGGGCTAGCAGGGTGGACGCCAGCATCCGCATGGCTCCGGCTGGAAGGAGGAGGGGCTCGTGGACCCGCCACGTCCCACCCGCACTCCCTGGAGGCGGCTTCGGTCGCTTAAAGCAGGACCCCAGCTCCCGCCGGGCACCGCCTTCACGCCGGGCGGCCCTGTTCTCCTAGCTCCGTGTCCCGCTCGGCCTGCACCCTCTGGTCACGCCTGCGTCCGCAGCACCGGAGGCCCCGATTCCTGGGCCACTGCGACACCCCCGCTCGGCCCTACCGGCCGTCCCTCAGACGTCCTATTTGAATGCACCCCCCTCCCCTGGTGGGACTGCTTTGGGAACCATCATCAGACGAATATGTGTCTCCAAAACGATGTACAAACATATTCTACGCCCGTCCCTCAAACGGTATTTTATCCCCCCGTTTCTCCTGTGACCCCTCAGCTGCTTTCCCCACCCTCTCGTGCCCAGACGAGGCCCTGGGAATGACTCGTTTCCCCCCCGCGCAGCCCCCCACTCACTCCTCGGGCTGCCGTGTAATTTATTGCTTTATTTCAGGATTATTGCTGGCGTCTCCTCTGTTTCAAGAAGCTCGTGCGTCTCCGGGCATCCGCCATCACTCACGGAGATGGAACCGTGGCTCGCAAGGCGTATCCGGCCGGGGCCTCCCTCCTCGGCGTGCCTGACGCGACATCCTCGTTCCGGGACGATCGTTTGCACGTAACAGTGCGACAATTAGCAGGCGACATCCCCGCCCTGGCCAGCGAGGGCCCGGCCGCTGTCAGCCCCTTCCGGTTGGCAGCCCGGTGAGCCACCGCCCAGCTCCGTCCACTCGTCACCAAGTGAGAAAACGCCGATTCCGTGCCATCTATTGGTTGCTGGATTATCGGTTTGGGGGTTTCGGTGTGGCCCGGACTTGATGAAGAGAGTTGTCGCGGAGGCCAGGGTCCGCCCGCCTGAGCTTCTGACGGGTGTTTTGCTCCACACCTGGAGGCGGGAATTATCTCTCGCTTGGGAGCGAGTCGTGAATGGAGCCTTAACCTGTCACTTGGCTGTCCCTGGCTCTGAAAAAAAGCCTTTCTACTCTGTTGCAGAGTTGGGGCGCGGCTTTGCAGGATTCCCAGTCCTGCGGATCAATTTCCTTTTTCCAGGTGTCATAAAGTCAAGTGTTCGAAGAGGTGCGCTCGGGGTGAACGATGTGCGTGGGCCACAGCCCGGTCTGAAATGAATCTCCCCACGCGAACTCGCATGCGAGGAATCACATTTGGATCCTAAAACGACAGACAGCGCCAGACGGTCCGGGACCCCGGGTGTGTCCCGGCGACGCGGCTCCGAAAGCGAGCGTCGCGAGGTGGCGCTGCAGGGGCCGGCGAGGAGGCGGGGCGCCGAGAGCCCTTCCTCCGCCCCTTCGCGGGGTTCCCGCGAGGCCAAGGCCGAGCCGGGGTGTCCGCCCCCCGTCCCCCCCTCCCCCCGCGGCTGCCGCGCGCTCCCCGCCCCGGATGCTCGGTGCCGACCGCAGCCGCCGGCCGCGCACCGGGCAGCGTCTGAGCGCGCGGCAGGTGCGAGCACCTGCGTTCAGGTGCGCGGTGATCGAAGCCGCCTCCCGATGCGAACCGATCGCCCCGACCGCGCGGCATCGACGGCGTGAAGCCCCCCTCGCTGCGGAGACCCCGGTTCGCGGCGGCGAACGGGATGGAACGGTCCCCGCCCAGCCGCCCGCAAGCCTCCCGCCCGCCAAGCGGGGCGCCGGCGCCCCCACGGCCCTGACGCCCGCGCCGCACACGCGCAGCGACGCCACGTGCCCGCGCGGTGCCCAGCCTTGGGGGCTGGGGACGCCGCTGTGCCAGCAGAATCGCCCCCGAAATCCCCATTTCCTTTTTCAACCGAGGGGCGGTTTTTCGTGTCACTAGATTTACATGTCAGTGGTCCGCTTTTTAGAGGTTATTTGATTACAACGCAGTGGTGCAAGGCACACGGCGCCATGTGACACGAGACCGTATGGGGACAGGTGAGCTACGCCGAGGGAGCGTTTTGGAGACAGACTCCGCCCTCGCAGTGTGCAGACCGTTTAGGAAGGCAAAGGGGCGACTATAAATCTCTAATTATTCTGCAGTTCACATCTGTAACGTGGACGCAGGTAAAATTGTACGGTTGCTCCCTTTCTATGGTTTTGTGCCTGCCGGAACCATCTGGGGTTTTCGGGACCACGGGGCACGAGGTGCCCACCATGGGGCCCACGGCGCTGTCCCCTTCGGCTGCCCGCCTCCCAGCCCCACGTCTCTGGCTGGGGCCATGCCTGGTGGGCCGGCCCTGCAGCCCGCTGGACCCTGGGGACTCAGAAGCCACCTGGCCCTGGGCCTCCCAAGGCCACCTGCCACTCATGACCTGCCTATCAGGAAGCCAGACAAGGTCCCTTATCTCCCCAGTGACCAAACGTGCCTCGCTCCGGCCGCCTTTTCCTGTACTGACTGCACATCGCCTCGCAGGCAGAGTCTGTGACCGTCACCCCGGAGCCTCGCTGAGGGTGCCTGAGGCCTCGCCTCCTCTTCATCGGCTTTCCCTAGCTGAGTCCCAAGCAAAAACTACAAAAGGTTTTGTCCTTTAATAAGTATTGGTATGTATTTCAATATCACCATCCTTCTGTGAATAGGAAAAAAAAAATCGCAACATATTTCTGCCAAAAGCTGTGTTTGCCTAAACCCTTCGGAAGTGTCTGTCCTCACAGCACACGGAGTCTTAGGTTTCTCCTTTTGGATCACAAATAAAATTGGAAACCTGTTTTTTATATTAAACGTTTCCAGAAGGGAAGAGAAAATCATGTTCTCTTGCAAATCTTAAGGGACCGTGGGCAGGAACCGTTGGTGTAGTCCAGAAAAGGCCCAAGGGTTTCCCAGCGCCCCCGTTCTCCCGACCCCTATGCTCTGTTTCCCCCACCCCGTCCTTGACCTTAACCCTCCCGCGGCCGCGGCCACCGAGAGACGGCCTCTAGGTGACATCCGTCCCCCAGGGCAGCAGGGGGAGGTGGAAAGCCCCTTCTGGGTGAGTCCGTGGGACAACTGTGACATCAGCCGGCAGAGAGGAAGAGGGGGGAGCAGAGCCGGAGGACGGGGAGAGGCGTGCAAGGCCAAGCAAGGGCCAGACCAGCCCGGGCCCCGCGACCCCCCGCCCTCTGCGAACCAGCGGACGAACAGAGGGGGCATGGCGGCCAGGAGAGTCTCGGGGTTCGTGCCCCTGGATCCCGCTTCAGCTTTTTTTGATGCATTATCTGGTTTGTCAAAAAAAAAACAAAAAACAAAAAAAAAAAACAAAAAACGTTTTTCCATGAGAAAGAAAAACTTTGGCTGAATTGCTAGAGTTAGCAAGGCTCAGTCCAGCAGTTTCCAAGGGCTTTGAACTTAGATTCTTTCATGGTTTTATAATCTCGTTCTTTTGGAAACCTCTCTGAGTTCTCTCCCAGCATGGAAGAATAATGGATTACCATCCCAAGATGTTTTTATGACAAGATGATTTCCTCCCGGAGTTTGAGGTGAATTATGAGGTTGAAAGTCTCGCTGCATCCTGTAAGCTCTGATATTTCATATTCATATCAAGGGCTGTGCAGCTTCCAAACTCCAGTTCGTACTTTTCCCCCATTTCGTCCTCCCTATCACATGGGGGGGGGGGGCGGGGCACAGGAAACATAATCTTTTTTTTTGCTCCACTGATAAGAAACTGAGACTCGATGCTGCCAAGGGCCTGGCCCAGACCCTCAGGTAAAGGGCTCTCGTTTGGGGTGCAGTGCTCTTCCCAGTAGCCCCCCCCTCCACTTCCCACTCCACTGCCCAGAATGTGTCCCCACATTTCTCAGGGGACAGCCAAGCTTACAGATCTTCATCCGACACCCTCACGTCACGGACGAGGACACCAAGGACCCCTGGAGGCCGCTGCCCCACGTGTGTTTCCCGTGGACCGAGGTCACGGGGGAATCCAGACCCCGCTCTGCGCCCTCTGCTGCCTGCTGCGCCCCAGCCCTGCACACGCTGCGTCTGCCAAGAGTCATTTGTTTTATTACGGTTGGTGATCAATACCGAACCCGGAATCATCTTTGTTCTTTCCCGTCTTCCCGCCAGTGCCTTGAAACAGAAGCTCATCCACGTTGGTGCTGTGACTGTCCCTGAGAAAATGCCCACTCTCCTCGGCGGCCGAGAGGGGGTGCGAAGTTAAAATAGTCTTGCACGTTCCAAACAGCAACTTGCAAACAGAAACGGCCTCGCTCGGGGCCGAGCGGGGCTGCGGCTGGGGGACTGGCGGCTCTCCTTGTCCAGGAGGCCCTGGCTTCAGGTATTGGAGGGGGGACAGGAGGGGACAGTTCCCGTGAGGAGCAGGGCTGCTCCTCCGGCTGCTCGGAAGGCGGGCGCCTGTGTTTTTCTCATTCCCTGAGCACCTCTCCTTGTCACAGAATGACTTACAATCAGTAAAATGTTTGCAGAAGCGACATTTTTTAACAGTGCAGAAAAAATAAAGACTCTATGCTCACGAAGAGCCCAAGGACTCCCATTCCTTTGGTCTGGACGATGAGCAAAATGAAGGAATAGCAGACTGGATTAAAGAAAAAGATGTAACATTCTATTACTGGGTTTATAGCTGCATATAAAATCCAAGTGCGCTGCTCCCAGAAACTCACTCTCCTCCATTTGAACCACCAATAAAGGTGAATTCCTTTAGTTTAAAGACTGTGATACTCACCTTTAAGCTTTCATAACTGTTTGAACGGAGAAAATTAAAGCGGCATAACCATAGCCATTACTTTCAAAAAGAAAAAAAAATTAAAGAAATGGGAATCTTTTGCAAAGGTGAGGAAAACATATTTCCTGGGCCTGGCATGTAAATATTTGCTCGCTAAAACAGGGTCTTATTTTGGCGGGGGTGCCGGGCAGGACCCATGAGCCTGGGGCGTTGAGTGGGCAGCACCGGGGAGCCCCCCGCCCCGCAGGCTCGGTCCGGCCGAGGCGGCCGGCCCGCCGGCGAGCTGTGACGAGGACCTCCAACTACACCCAAACAAACGAGCCCGCCAAGAATATTTTTTTCTCTTATTCCTAACTTTCCCATAAAAAAGATTCAGGTAAATGTAGCATGACGAGCCAATTTAAGCCAATTTCAAAGTTATTTGAGTAATTGGTTATTAAGATAACAGTCTCAAATTTCAATTCAGCAATTATTGTCTTAAAGAGGCAGGCCCAGGCATCGGGAGAGGAGCAGTTGTTCTAAAGTGAGATAGTATTGGTTTCCTGGGAAGAAATGTGGCCCCCTTGGCGGGGAGGGCCACCACTGGGGACATTTCCCTTTCTCCCCAGGGGCCTCGAGTGCCCGTGAGGAAGTTTCCAGAACACAGCAGAACTGTGTCCAAACACGGATGCCGAAATAGCACAGTCGCCCTGGTTAGTACAAAGCCCCAAAGGTTAGCGATCGCTCCGTGTCTGTCCTCTGCCTCACGCATGCACACGCGTGAGCAAGTCCTCACCCTAAGCTGAGACCCACACAGGGACCTCTTCCTGTGCCCCCAGGGGACAGCGCAGCTTCGTGCAGTCTCCCGATGGGGGAGACGGCTTCGCCGGGCGTTGCTGGTGGAAGGCCAAATTTGCCTTTCCAATGAAGGGTGGAATTACGTCCAAAAACACAAAATGCTTAGCCGATTCCCAGCTAAGCAGCCCCCTAGGATAGATGTCTGGGACCGATTACCGTGAGCTACTAGCTGACCACTGAGTCCGGGCTGCAAAGGACCGACTTTTGACTCCAGTCGTACAAATGTTTTCTTTCGTTTTGTTTTTCAAACGGAAATCCTTGATCCTGGCTAGGACCAGGGAAGCCGTCCGTCAGGAAAGCGAAGCGAGCTTTTGAGGAACGCAGAGCGACACTAGGAATGGGCACCGCCTGTGAGTAGGTCTTGAGCATCCGGGTGCCAGGCCCGGTGTCTTCCACGCACCAACCTGCTCGCCCCTCACAGCGGCCCTGGAGGGAGAGGGACCCTGGGGGCGGGGGGGACGCCAAGGCTCAGGGGGCGTAAGCAACCTTCCCAAGTGCCTAGGCGTAGTAGTGGGTGGCGGGCGGGTGGCGGGTGGGGGCGGGAGATGGCCCGGCGCCAAGCACCGAGCTCAGAGTCACTCACTACGCTGGCTTGTCACTAGAAGACAGGGCACCCAATGGCCCATGGTCTCCCAGGAGCGAGTCTAAGGAGAGGCAGGCGACAGATGTTACACACGCCTGGACATTCATCGTTCATTGGGGGTCCAGGCGCCGGGTGCCGCTGCCGGGCAGGCAAGGCTCCTCTGAATGCACGGCGAGGCCGCACGGAGAGCAGAAGTCCTTCAAACACAAGCACCGCAGGCCGTCAACGCAGCTTTGAACGTCGCCGTGCGTCGCTGGGGACAGGTGGGGAAAGGTCTCCGGGACAGCAGGTCTCACCTCCCGGGAGCTCGTGGGGCTGCGCCGTGCCCTTCCGAGGTCCCCCCGGGCCGGCGAGGCCCCCGGGTTCGAGGCGGGCTGCTCTGCAGAGGGGACGGTCTCGGCGGAGCACTCGGGCGACCTGAATGCGTCTGCTGGACAGATGGCGGTCCGAGCAGCCCGGCCCAGCACAGGGACGAGGGGGGAGGGTGCAGGGAGGGCCCGTGCGCTGCCCGCCTGCCCCTCGCCGCCTGCCCCGGGAGCGGGCAGTTGTCATCAGACAAAACGCTTTTCGGGCGGACAGTTATACCAATGGGGCGTTTCCCAGCAAATTCTGAACCTCGCCAGCGGATGTACCCACGGGTTACACTCTCTGTTCATCCTCCTAAACTCACGTCTTTGGGAGTTTCCTGTCTGGCTGAAGTTTCCCCAGACAAGGACCCTGTAGATGAATTATGGGACAGACATTTCCTGAGGAAGGGGCGGGGCCAGACGTGAGAGCCGGCCGGCACCGCTTCCGGTCACCTGGTCTGAAGTCCACAAGATATAGGTGGTTCGGAGAGAGCACGTGGTCCTTACGACTTATACCCCCTCTTTAAAAACCGCCTTTGCAGAGTATTGGACCCAAAATGCCCTCGAGTATCAGTGATTTATTCTAGTTACTTCCAAACCAGTTTGCCATGCAACCCTTTGTTCACGGTCTATGGACAGGAAGGCCACCGAGTGACACACAGCCCCAAAGTGACCCCCACCGTGACCGGCGCCACCCCACCACCTCCGGTGGCCCGTGGAAGGGCTCGCGCGGGCCCTGGGACCCCTGGACCAGCGAGCAGGACACTGCTCTCGGCCACTGTCCCTCTTAGTGAAGAGGAGGCGACCTCGGCGGGGAAGCCAGAGCCTCGGGGATGGGGCGGGCAGCGGGCTGGGCGCGTGGACCTGGCCGGCCAGGGCTCCGGCCCCCGGCTTCCTCAGCTCCGCCCTCCCCGGCCTTTCTCAGCCTCAGCACCTTCGCACCTGCGTCCAGGGAGCAGGGTACAGGCCACGGCTTCCCAGGGGCCCAGCTGCCCGGCGTCATGGCCCCTCTCTGCGCCCACTCTCTCGGCAAGCCCGGGCGGGAGCGCTGACCGCTCAGAGCCGCCCGCCCTGGTGTTTAGCTCTCTCCCCGCAGAGAGGCTGGTCCCTTCCATTCCTTAGTAGAGGGACGAGTTCCCTGACCATGGCTGAGAAGGTCCCAGACTCCAGCAGCCTCCAGGCAAAGTGACAGACAGGATTTCAGGAACCTGGGGCCAGGAGGACGAGGCTCAGCTCCATGCCCCAGCACCTGGCCTGCATCCCAGGGGACCGGGCCTCACACACCCACCTCACAGGCAACGGGTGCCGAGGGGACCCGCCCCAGCTGTGGCCACGAGGAACGACCCATGTCACCAGAGACGGACCCGGAGATGAGGGAGGGGAGCTGCCCCCCCTTTCACCCCTACGGTGCTCAGGGCACGGCTGCCGCTGGGGGCTAATGAGTCCCCAGGTGGTCTGAGGAGGCGGTGCCCCGCCTGGACCGCCCGGAGCCCCAGCCGCCCGCCAGCTCCCCAGGTGTGCGGGGCCCAGGTGACAGCCCCAGGGAAAAGAGAAAATTGCAAAATTGTTGCTGCTAAATCAACCCCATTAAAAATGGCAATTATCCTCACTTTCCGTGTAAGCAACAACCCCTCAGGCCGGTTAATGAGACGAGCTCCCCTGTTCTTGGCCACTTCCTCCCCAGGTCGCCCTTGGCCATTTCGGGGTTCTCAAGGCTCACAGTGGACCCAGGTGGAGGAGGCTCGCGGGAGGGACCACCCCTCGTGGACGACGCTGGTTCACAGACACCCCCAGCCCCAGCAAGCCACCCCCATGGGGAGCGCTGCGGCCCCGTGACTAAGGGGCCCGCGGAGCGAGCGCGGGGTGACCCCGGCACCAGCTCTGGGTCCGCCATGGGCCAGCTCTGCGAGGCGGGCTCAGTCTCTTCGCCTGTGGAATGGGGTCACCGTAGAGCTGACCCCACGGGGCCGAGCGCCGACTGCCCCCCATCGTGTCCGGCACCGGGGTGAGCACAGAAGCTGCTCCTCGTTTCTGGGCCCGGCCCCCCGTCTGCGCACAGTCCCTCTGACCCGCCGTGAACTGCCCGGGGCCGAACTCTGCGCTCGTGAATTTACCCCTCTCTGGCGAGGAGTCCGCGCCGCGCACAGGCCGACCGCGTGTGTCCGTGTGTGTCCCCCGTGCGAACGCGCCTGAGCGCGCCCCACGGCACAGACCGCCCCGGCGTCTCCCCGCGGCGCTGGGCGGGCGCATTGGCCGCCCGCGGCCCGCGCTTCGTGGGTCCGCACGTCCCGTCCGGCCCCGGCCCGGCCCCCACGGTGTGCGTCAGCCACGGCCCGGCCGGGCTCCCCTCGCCTGCCGCTCGCTCGAGCAACCCGCCTGCGAGGACTGTGGCCCCCCGGCCTGTGGTGCCATCACGAGCCCAGGGGAGACACGTCTCCGTTTTCTGCGTGGTGACTGACGGGTGGCCGTCCTGGGCATGTGCACCAGTCTGAGTTTCCACCGAGAACACAGGACAGTTCGGGGCCCCAATCTGTGACCAGTTTGCTATTGGCTGGAGAACGTGACTCATAACTTCAGACAAAATCTGAGACACTGGATGTGGCCAGGTGATCTGTCCCCTCTGCACAATGACAAAGGCTGCCTGCGAGGGGCCATCCACTTCGGCAGGGACAAAGCCGCCCTCTCGGGCACACTCTGAACCCGGGACCCTCAGCAGGGCCTGGCACGGGCAGCGTGGGAAGGGGCCCCCGGGCGGCGGTGGGCGGCAGCCCCCCCCAACCCCACCCCCCCCCCCCGAGGGTGCAGCCCGAGCAGGGTCCCCGCGGGGGGAGCGCGTGGTGCTTTCCCTCCCCGGGGGTGCCATCGCGTCCCGCTGGGATCGGCTCTGTGCCGGCAGCGGCGGGGTCGGCACTGGGAAACAGACACGTGCCCGGCCGGGCCGCTCAGGCCCCGACGCACAGCTCCGGGTCTCGGCCGCACGGACGCCGGGCTTGCCCCGCCGGGCGACCGCGCTCGGCCTGCGCCGCGGGGTGACGGCCCACTGCCCCCGTGCCCCGACGTCCCGGCCCCTGGCCCCGCTGCTCCGGGGTGCACGTCGTGTGTTTTCCGAAGCGGAGTCGAAGCGTTCATTTTCCGGTGCACGTGACTGCGACGTGAGACCCCGGCTCCACTCCACCGGAGCTGAGGCTCCTGCTCACTCCCGTTTCCCACGCGGTGGCCCCTGTCACAGCTCATCTCGCGCTCCCCGAAGCCGCGCCCCCGCCGGGAGCTGAGGCGAGGCCGGCGCAGGCCCTGCCGTCCTGCCCACCGTCACCCTCCAGCGATGTCAGCTGACACGGCCGTCCCTTCTGCCCGTCCTGGCTCTGTCCCCGAGCTCCGGGGCGTGGAGGGGGCAGCGCCCGAGCCTGGTCCTGCTGTGGTCTGGGGGCCCCCGCCCCTACGCAGAGACGGGCACTGCGTTTTCATGGAGAGGGTGGGACGGAACCGCGCACAGTGTCACGGAGGTGCGAGCCGTCCCGTGGCCCCTGGTTGACCCCCGGGCAGTGGAGGCGCCGGCAGGCCAGGTCCAGCGGAGCCAGACCCTGACGAGGGCCCGCGGAGCATCCCAACGGGACTCACCTGGCTCAGGGTGCTGCCCTCAGGCACGAGGCAGCATGACCCAAACATGGCCCGGCCAGGGTGCTCCTCAGGCACAAGGAAGCCGCCCCGTCCCCGCGGGCCCCAGGCCAGGGCCTTTGGAAACCGGCAGACATCAGTGCCCACAGACGGCCGGGCCTCCGGCCAGTGTTTTCTCTCCCCTTTACTTTACAAACACCGTGTCAACTTTCCGGAACCCCAACGAACATTGACTCCTGGCCATCGTATCTTCCGGCTTCCTCCGGGCCGAACACCCCGCGGACACCCACGGAGGGCCTTGGCCGCACGGCAGGCCCGCCCCTTCATGAAAACACCTTCTCCTCGCGAGGCGTTTGGAAATATTCATGAAACCGCTTCTTGCCCAGCCGCGTGGGCCGATCGGACGCAGGCCCCGCGGACCGCGGACGCTTGTCAGGAGAAGTAAATCGAACTCTTGACGGGCGGCGCGGCGGCGGCCTTCGCCCGCGCCCGGAGCGGGGCAGCCGTCAGTCGGCTCCGCAGCAATCATTACAGGTCTGCAGTGAAGCAGAAACACGCGTAATCACCAGGCCCCGTCAGTGCGCTCACCCTGCCGACGGGCGCCGGCCCTGCCGGCCTCGGCGAGCGATAAATCCCCGTCCAGCTGTTGACCCCATTACGGGAACATGACGGGCACCCTGTCACTTGAAATGCCTGCAACAGTCGGATGCACCGAATCTATCTTCCCGACAGGTGCACCTATGGACAATTTACTTTTATGTGCTTTCGAGGGATGTTGACAGCAGTCGGAGTGTCGGCCACGCGCGCTCCGTGCTGGGGGCGTGGGGCCCGGGCCGGGCGCTGGAAGAACCGCGGCCGGCTCCCCTACGCCCGCCGACCTGCGCCCCGGCCCCGTGACGATGACCCGCACGGGGGTCGCACTGGCAGGGCCACCAGCAGAATCGCCCAGCAGCGGGGGTTAGGGGACACGGAGCACGAGCCGCGCGCCTCAGGACAGGGCCGGTTCCGAGGGCCGCACTGGACCCACGCGGGTCGGGCTCAGCTGACCTACTCGCCTGGCCTGGCGTCCGCCAGGCGGCCCGTCCTGGGCTGGCAGGCGACTAACTCCCTGACACGCGCCTCTGCCCCGAGTCCGAGAGAGCAGGGCTCGTGGCCGGCAGGAGAGTTTTAAGCTTCGTCACCCCTCACGTCGCGGGGAGCAGCCGCGCACGGCGGGAGTGTCTTCTGCGAGGCGGCCCTGCGTGTGGGGCAGGGGCTCCCGGGCAGGGAATGACTTCCAAGTCGCCCTCGGACGGCGGCCTGACCGCACCTTCACAGAGGGTCCATTTAAGCCGACAGAACCCAATCAATGTGTCAGTTAAATGGCCGCTCATCTGTCGAGATTAAGCGTTGACTATTACCTCAGATTTAGTGGAAGTCTGAGATACTGGCACATTTCGCCGGAGCCATTAGTAACACCTGGAATCATTCGCATTAGTTTAAGATCTGGCACCATAAATTCCCGGCCATTAATGATTATTCTGACTCCTCAGGATAAATGGCTTAACGTTTTTGATAATGAAAATATACATTCTGCAGCCGTCCCGTCCTGAACCCACATTACCTTTGTAATGTACTTCATGGCTGATTGTGACGGACAGCACCATAACTCTCGCACGGGTTTTAGTGTGCCGTAAAGGGTTGAAGATCCGCTGTACTATTAATTTAAAAAAAAAAAATTAACGAGATATTTACTTAGCTGTTTGCATTCGGAAGCGTGATCAGACACCGTCCCGAACGTTGCTTGTCGCACGGCGAGGCAGGCGTCTCGCCCGACCCCCGCGAGCGCGCGCCCCGGGCACCCGAAGGCAGCCGAGCCGCCGACTTCCATCGATGTTGTCAGAAGTAACGGGGACGTATCCTTGTGAGAGCCGAGGGCGTCGGCTTAGTTATAGCCGAGAGAGATTATTTAAATATCTCAAATAAATCTTTTCATTCCCAGCACATTCATCTCTTTTAAGTGTTCATTAAGGTAGGGTGTGACAGTCTTGGAAAATGAAACACTAATTCTTTTCCTCCGAAGCCTGAGTGTGCCGTCCCCAAGGGCAGCTGCGGGTTAGGGGTGAATCACAGACGGGCGCGGACGGGGGCGCCCCCGCCCCGTCCCGTTTCCAAACGCGACGGGGAGGGGCTGTTTGTCTGAGGCCACCGTTCCTCTCGCTCGTCTCGTGTGATCTGTTAGATCTGAAGAAAGCGGATGTCGGTTCGTGGTGTTTGATAAACGCTCACTGGAACGGAGCCCGCCGACCCCGCCGCGACGCGGCTGGAAGACGGAGCCGGAGGACGGCACGGAGGCCTCATGGCCCCATCCCCGACGGCCGGGTCCTCGCTTTTATTTTTCTTTTAAGTTTTAAAGAAACTGTCCCAAAAAGGTCCGCGGCCAGACTCTCCCACGCGGGTACGTCCAGGTCTGCCTGCTTCCGGAGCTCTTAACCGCTGCCGGCTCGTGAACGGCGCCCGCGAACCCTGCGGGGAGCCGGGACACGGTGACCCCCTCGCACCAGGCCTCGTCTGCGTAGATCCAACTCGAGACTTCGCACGCGGTGTCGGAAAGCCCGGCCCGGGCACGGAAGGGGCGCGGCGGAGTCCCAGGCCAGGCGGAGCCCGTGGCGCTGGGCTGACGGTGCCGACCTCGGGGCCACCCCGGAGCCGTCGCCTTTGGCCCCGGTCTCTGAGGCCTTCTGCCAGCCTGCGATGTGGGCAGATGGGCACGACGCCGGGCTCTCTGCTGTAGGAAAAAGTAAGATGATAATCGCAGCACTTGCAGAAGAAGTAAAAAGACAGAGGGAAATGAGCGGCGAGAAAGGTTTAAGCCCAGAATGTCGGGATCACTAAAGCGTCACGTGGAAGGGAATTCGGACGAAACTCAGGTCACCGGCGGGAACTGGGCAAACAGGGTCTTGTCGAAACGCTCAACGGGAGCCGGCCAGGCCGCCGGTGGGCGCGCAGCAAACGGCCGCGACGATAATGATGATGCTCAAATCGATTCCCGTCGGGCCGGACGTTCCCCAGGGCGCCGCTTGAATGCCCCGCGGCCCCCGCCCCGGCCCCGCGGCCCCCGCCCCGGCCCCGCGGCCCCCGCCCCAGCCCCGCGGCCCCATGGGTGTCCAGAGGGGCTGTGCCTGTTTGTCCCCCACGCACGTCACACCTGCCCTACCGAGGGCCGGTGAGGACATCCCCCGGGACCAAGGCTTTGCAGAGCAGCCTCTGCCCTCAGCGCTGGCCTCTGGCGTGTGGGCAGAGAACAGGGACGCCCCGTAGGCCTCCCCAGCCTCACGCGGAGAGCAGGCCGCACCGAGGCGCAGGGCGGAGGACAGGGCGGGAGCCGCTGGAAGCGGGGAGAGAGCCCGGCGCTGGGCAGGGCCGACGCGGACCCCGGCCCAGGCCCGCGGCCCTCGGCGTCGTCACTCTCCCTGACCTCTGACCGGGCTGGAGCCAAGCCGGCCGGGCCGCCCTGAGGACGGGGGACGCTCCGGGGCCCCAGGGAAGGGCAGGAGAGCCAGGGCGCGGTGGCCAGCACGGCGCCTGCCTCTGGGACGGCCACACGGGAGGAGCCAGAACTCAGGACGGAGGTGGACGCGGGGAGCCTGGACGAGCGGAAAGCGAAGAGGCGCAGGAGACGGAGCGGGCAGCGGGGGCAGCACTGGAAAGCCTCGCGCTGCCCCGTCCTCAGGACGAGTGGACGGTCTGCTTCGCAGGTTGACACCGAGCTATTTCTAAGCAACATGAAACCGACTAATTCTAAAAGCGAGGGACAGAGCGGCTGAGAACATCCCAAACCCTACTGTTTCTGTCGCGAACGAGCTGCTCTTAGCATAGCGTTTCCATCAGAAGCCAAATTAAAGCATGTATGAGCAGCGGGCCCCCCCGCCCCCGAGTTCGGTGTTTAAAATGCACACATGTGTGCGCACACAGACGCAGGTTCATGCGTTCACACACACACACGCTTGCACATACAGACACGTTTACGATCTCCGCTGTGTGCGTGCACCACACACACACACACGTTCTTTCTTGCACGTTGTGTGTGCATCGTACACAGAGATGCACAAATACTTCTTCCTACAGTTTGTGTGTGCATCGCACACATACACTTCTTAACTCTCGCGCGTGCGTCTCATACGCGCAGCTACGCGTGGACCTGTGAGCGTCCACGATTCAGCAACACGCAGAGCGATTTTCTCTCTTGCCGAACCTTCCATGATCTCTGGAAAATATTAGAGGAGGAACCAGGCGAATCCGGAGCTGTATTAACCCCAACGAACGATGCTTCCGGCGGCGGGCGATCTTTGTAGACAGCGTGCCCTAGAATTTTTGGAAGGTGCAGAGAATTTGTAGAAATAATGATTATGAGGAAGGAAATAGCGCTGGGGGATGGTCCAATTTCTGCTAATAAGTGCTTCATAATAGCTCAAAAAAAAAAAAATCCCTGTCAGGCCTCTGCCGCTTGCGAAATGCAAATGGGTGAGCGTGGTGCCGACGAGCGTGATCTCTGCTCCATGTCACTCCAGATGATGTGGGAACAGCGAAGGCGTCCCGGCTGCGGATAATCACGGGAGAATGACAGGCCGCTAATAAGTCCTCGCTTCGGAGCCCCTCAGATGCGGGAGGGGCCGGGCGTTTGGGGAGCCACGACTCTGGGGTCCGGGTGCCATCTGCACGAGGGCGAGGGTCTCGAGGACTCTGGGGCTGGGGCACGTGCATGCGGAGGGGGAGGGGGACAGGCACCTGGACGCACCCCTGGTTTTGTTAACCTTGGGGAGGAATCGGTGTCTTCGCGGTCCTTGGAGCTGTCGTGGGGAGGAAGGGTCTGAGCGGAGGCTGCGAGGTCCAGCCGCGCCGTGAGACCCAGGAGGCCCAGGCCGGTGGCTGACACGGCGCCCGCCGCAGGCCGGCCACACGCCGCTCGGGCCATCTTTGCCCAGGAGGGTCGTTCGGCGGAGTCCCTGACGTTTTTAGGTTGAAAACAAGCTCAGTGGAGAGACTGCAGGAGTCTGTCCTGTTTCGAGAGGATCCGGGTCTGAAGCCCGGCATTACTGATGCAGGTTATTAATGATCAAAACTGAGGAGGAGGAATATTTAAGTCGGCAGCGATGTGCCGGACGGCTGCCTGGCGGTGCCGAGCGGGCCGGGGAGCCGCGTGTCCTGCCACATGGCACTCTGGCTTCGCGGGGGCCCCTGTGAGACTGGCCCAGCCCTGGTCACCTCTCTCCACCCGAGCGGCAGTTCTCACGAAACCTCACGTAGCCGTAGAGCCCCTCGGCCCCTGGCCCTGGGGACCCTCAACCACTCACCTCCCCGACGGTAGCATGGTCGACGACCAAGAGCCTGGTAGCAGGCGAGCAGAGATCACCCCCCATTCTGGAATCTTCTGTTCCCCTTGGCTCTGTCCTCTCCTGCCCTGAACACCTGCCGCCCAGGTGCACCTGGCAAGCGAGCACAGGTCTCCCCGCGTCCTGCCTCTGTCCCAGGGCCCAGCTCCCGGGGGGCAGGCCCAGTCAGACCTGTCTCATGCTGCCTTCTGGGCCCGAAATGTCCATCAATGTATTTGTTAATTTCATGCAACCTGGCTCTCTAAATGGCTGTTTTCAAGTGGCCCGCCTCGTTTAACGTTTCTATGGAAAAAAGGCATTTGCACCCCCCCCCCCACGCATCTACCGTCCGCAGACTTGTACCCAGACCTTGACCTTGGAGCTGGGCGGAAACAGGACCAGGCAACCAGAGGTCTTTGCCAAAATTAGGGAAGGAGAGTGAGCCCTGAAGTCAGGGCGGCTCCTGTCCCCAGCTCGGTGACATGGCATTGACCTTGGTTCACCTTCTGGAAGCAAACTGCCGAGCCTCCCAGGGCAAACACGCCACCAGTCCCGGCAGTGGTAGAGTGGTTTGGACGACACAGACAAGCTTCAGAGCCGGGAGGGGCCCCGGACGCCCCCGCGAGTCGGGCACCGGGCCAGGGCTTCGGTGCCCCTGCCGGATGTCACCTACGACCCCCAAGACTGCGGTCGGCCTCGGCCGGCCCTGGGATGTCTCCCCATTGACACAACGTGGCCGCTGGTGGGGCCCACGAAGGAATCACTTCAAGAAGAAGTATTGATTATTTAAGCTGTTAAGTACCTAAATTGGTTTTTAGATTTATTTAAGTAAATGGACCTTGTTTTCAGCCCCAAAGGAAAGAAAAGCTGGTCGAGGCAAGACAATTCTTTTAAGAGGAGTTTTGAGTCGCAACCCTTACCTCTCGGGGTGGTAAAGGGTCCTCTGTCGGAACCCGAGACGCGCTGGGTCCTGCCTGGGGTCTCACGGGGTCGCTGGGGGCTCGCTGGGCCGCCCCCCGTGGAGCCCCCCCCCTCACTCAGCGCAGGCACAGGCGTGTGCCACGGTCATGTAAGGAACTCCCGCCGGACGGGAGGCAGCGACGCCCTCCGCACGCAGCACAGACGGGTCCCCGGCAGGCTTCTCCTGCACGGGGGGGGGACCCCGCGGGATGCTGGGCTCCCCCCCCCGCCCCCCCACCTGTGCATCGTCGATTTTCCTGACCCTTCGAGGAGTGATCTGACCCTTCGCGGGAAGAACAGCGAAACTCGGCGAGGCGGCTGGCAGAAGCCCACGCCCGCTCTCCCAAGCGCAGGGCACCCGGGCAGGTGACGCCTCCCGACTTGCTGCAGGTCCGGCCCCACCAGACGTTTCTGTCGGCCGAAGCCGACCCCCTCGAAACCCAGTGCCTGCAGCATTGATCTGTTTCGATGAACAATTGTCTTGAATGACCTCCACTTGCACAAAGCATTTGTGAGGTTATTATCAAATACTCAGATATGCAGACGTTTGGGAGACGGCAGAGCAGAGGCGGGGGGTGGGGGGGCCCAGCCCTCTGCAGTCAGGAGGAGAGGACGATCACAAGGGCCCGAGTCCAGAGCCTTCCCGCCGATGACCACGGGGGCCTGGCTCCTTCTGCCCCATGCTCAGGCTGAGCCTGCGAGGGACGGGACCACGGGCCGGGACCCGTGCAGAGGAGGTCTGCCCGGCTGCAGCCCGGGGAGGCTTGGTGGCAGTGTGGGGGGGGTGGGCTACAGCAGGCGGCAAGGGCCTGGAATGCAAGCCGAGGCTTCGGACTTGCTCTGATCAGCTGGCCCCTGGGGATGCTGAGCACCGGCCAGCTCTTCCGGGCTCCCAGGGAGGCTCGGCCAAAGGTAGGAGCCCACTACGGAGCAGGAAGAGGGTGACTGGAGCCAGGAGGAGGCGTCGCCCCCCACCACACAGCCTCGTCGGGGAGTCAGACAAGCTGGGTGTCTCTGCAAGCACGTGGGATTCAGAGAGGGGCCGGCATCTTTTGTCAATCACAGGGATGTGAGTTGTGGGGTCCCCTTTCCATGGACGGCTCAAACCCAGGGAAATCCCCTCCCCCCTTCCCCCCAGAATGCAACGATCAAATCCAGAACGTCGGGCACCTCCCAGCTCCCGTGGGTGCTCTTTGCCCTGGGCGTGGTGGGAGGAGCCAGCAGCCCCTGCAGTTTGGGGAGGTCTGCGGGCTTCTGTCCACACCGCTGGGGAGGGGCCGGCCCCGAACCCCACGAGTGTCCTTCCTCTCCGGCCACTTCAGCCGCCCACACCCGTCCCAACTGGGCAGCAAAGACCGGCTTCCTTTGTCAATGAGAGAGTTATCATGAGCAGAGCAGTGCCCCTTGATGGGTAACAGAGTCCTTGGCCCCCCGCAGACGCGTCTCCCCAAACAGCGCCCGGGAAGTGACAGTAAATCTAAAACGACCCCCACTGTCCCGCGGCGCCCACGGCACCGTGACGCCTGAGCCGGCCCGGCCCCGGCTGCCTGCGCGGAGCAGGGACCACACGCTCCTCACAGTTTTATGTGGATAGTTCCATGAAAATTGATCAGGTCTGAAAAGTCACGGTCCAAATGAAGCGAAGGTTAAAGATAATTTATACGCGGTGTTCCTAATTTTATTCCGAGCCTTTTTACGACAGCGTAGGTCTTTATGACTTTAAAGAAAATGTCAGTGGCAGCAATAACAGGGCCCTGAGCCACCCAGCTCTGCGCGGAGGACGCTGGCCGCGGTCCACGGCCACGTCGCTGGCCACGGCCGAGCGCCCGGCCCCGCCCCCGCCCCCCGCACCCCCCGCGCCCCTCCCCTGCCAGCCTGACCTCGGCGGCAGGCTCGGGCCATTCCCTCCGCCCCCCGCCATCCAGACGTCCTAGCCACAAGCCGGGTGACGAGCACCCCCGTTCACAGACCAGCATGGGAAGGCCCAGGGTTTCTGGGCTGGGCTGGCAGACTCCAGGGCCCCCTGCGGGGCCCCCCGGGGGAACAGCGCACCCGTGTGACCCGGGCCCCAGCTGCGAGCCCCCGTGAATGTCACACGTCAGCACGGGACAGCGCCCTGCCACCCACGAGAGTCCCCACGTGGGGGCGAGGGGAGTCCCTGTGCACTTAGCGGCAGCCATGTCATCAGAACTACTGCGGACAGGGGCGAGCGTCTCGACTGCCCAGCGTTCCAGCACCTTCTGTCTCTGACCCCCGTTCCCCGGGCCACCCTCATGGTCCTGATCTTACTGTGCGAGTCAGTTAACAGGTACGCGGAGCGCGGGACACACCAGGAAAGATGGAGCGAGCACGGGCCCTCACACACGCACACTCACGCGCGCACACTCACACTCACGCGCACACACTCACATGCACGCATGCATGCACACTCACACACTGACTCACACACACTTACACACGCACACTCACACTCACGCATGCACACTCACACGCTCACTCACACACTCAACCCATACACTCACACACTCACACACACTGACTCACACACACTCACTCACACACACACACGCACGCACACTCACTCACTCACACGCCTACTCACACATGCACTCGCCCTGGGAAGCCCGGTCCAGGAGCGTCTGTCAGGCAATCTGAAACTCCCTCTCGGCCGCACGTTGTTAACAACCCGTGCACATTTCCACATGGCCCAGGGGTGCTCGAGGGTCTGGTGGGGGCTGCGGCCAACGCCTGGACCGGCCTGCCGCTGGGTCTCCTTCCTGGCCAGCGCTTCCCCGGCACGCCGCGTCACAGTCGCTGAGCCAGATGCGGGTCCAGTCCCCTCTGCAGAGCTGTCCCGCGTCTCCGAGGAAGGGGGAGCAGGGAGGGGAGGCTGTGTGCCTCGCACTGTGTGTGGGGGGGCCCTGGCATGGGCCCCGGTGTGCACTGGAAAGTTGGTTTCTCGCTAACGCCAACACCACGTCCCTGGCCGGGCAGGACCCCGGGCCTGCTGCGCTGAGCTCCGTGGCTGCCGAGTGCAAATCACCGGTTTTCTCAGGAAAACCACAAACTGGATGTTAATTTCCTTTTCCTTGAAAAAGCGGAAGATCAATTAGTGGTGGAGCGTGATTGCACCGGAGCCGCTTTCCAGGATTTATTCCGGGGGCTCCCCCACCCCAAGCCCCATCTGGCTCTGCCAGGCGTGCGCTGCGCCTCATCAGGAACGGGCCGTGAAGCCCCCGTTAGCTTATCGATCGCCGCTGCGACCGGGTCCTCGGCACGTCCGCAGATGCCGCACCAGCGGAGACTCGAGACCCCGAGCCAGATAGGAAGGGACGGAAATTAACTGATGCTTCAGAACCTGGCAGGAAATTTGAGTTTAAATCCCTTTCTGCAGGGGGCCCCTTGGAGCGAGCCCCGAAAACCACACCGCCCAGCTGGGGCCCCTGCGTGCAGCCCCCGCCTGGTCGCTCCGGGCCGCCCGACCCGTGGCGCCCCCCGAGTCACCTCCACTGGGCCTCGGGCCACCGCTGTGTGCTCCGGATCGTCTGTGAAGCTCAGAGCGACAGGGGCGGCTGCCTCTTCTCTGCCAAGGCTCTTCCTTCTACCCCTTTCCCCTGACGAGCAGGGCCCCAAAAGCATCGTGGGAAGCGGGGTGCCAGCCAGGGGCGGAGACTGGCAGCGCTCCATCGACGGAGCCGTGAGGACGTGCTCAGCCCACGGGGACACAGGGGCTTCTCAGAGTCGCTGACGCGGGGCCAGTTTCGGGGAGAGGGCCGGGGCCAGGGACGGGGACCGGGCTGTGTGTCGGGGAGGGGGGCCAGGCTGGTGCCCTCCGCCCGAGGAGCCGCCGCGCCCGAGGCCTGCGTGGCCGTCAGTGGCGTGGCGAGAGCGTCGTCTTCCGCTGGGTCCTGCTGAGCCCTCGGCCCCCGAGCACCAGGGCAGCGAGCGCCAGGAACCCAGCGGCCAACGCACCAGCGGCTCCGCACACGCGGTCTCGTTTAGACCTTAGCAGTAGATAAGGGCGGGTTTCTTCCCACCTGACTAACGAGAACACCAAAATGCGGGAAAACGTTCAGCGAAACATCAACGAGCTGGGCGCCCAGCGTCGGAGGCTGGGTGGGAGCCCTGCCCCGTGGGCTTCCTGCCACACGGTCACGGGCCGCGGCAGGGGGACAAATGCGGGCGTGAGGCCCCTCCTCCTCGCGCCCTGCGCCCCACCCCAGCAGAGCCCCGCGCCCCACCCAGACATTCACGAAGGGCCCCCCGCCCGGGTCCAGGTCCAGACGCGGATCGGGGAGCATGGAACAGACGTGGGGACCCGCGGGTGACGCCCGGGTGCCCGCCCTATCGGCGGGACATGGGATGCCGAGGTGTCCTCCGGCGGCCGCCCGCGAGGACCGCCGTGCGGGGGGCCTGGTCCTGGGGGAGCCGCCCGCGAGGACCGCCGTGCGGGGGGCCTGGTCCCGGGGGAGCCGCCCGCCTTCTCTGCTGCGTGGCGAGATCTGCTATTAATTCACTGGGTTCTGCGGAGCGCGGAGGGGATGAGCCACGTCGCCGAGGAATGCTTTAAAGCGTTCGTTCATCTTTTCCAAAGCATTCCTCCTGCCACCAGCCTGAAGCGCTGACTCCAACAAGGCTGAGCTGAGAGCTTCAGAACTTTCTGTGGAAACCGAAGGCGTCGGGCAGGGGCGGCGGCTCGGACAGCGGCAGGGCCGTCCACGTCCCCCGCCGGGAGCGGGGAGCAGGGTCTTCGCGGCAGCAAGGGGCTACGCTCACAGCACCACGGCAGGTGCCTTGTGGGGAGACCGACCGACCGAGGTGGCCGGTGCCCCCAGACGGCCTCCGCAGAGCTTTGTGGAATCGCAAGGCCAGGAGGGGCCTTAGGCCGGTTCTGTCCAGCCTCTTGTCTTCATATACGGAGAGGGACACGCGGCCCGGAGGAGAGACAATCAGCCCAGACCCTGCAGAGCGCGGGTGGCCTGAACCCCACGTGCGCCACGGCCACGGACGGGGGCGCTGCGTGCCGCGCCAAGCCGTCCTCCCCACACTTAGACGTTCACAGCAGCAGATGCAAACACGCATTGCTCTCTCTGCTAGAGGAAACCGAGGCTCCAAGAAGCCAAGTTCCTTGTTTGAGGTCACTGTGGCCGTAAACGGGCGGCCGCCCTCAGCCCCGACCCGCGGCGCTGCTGGCGGTCCCCAGCCACCCCGACCGCGGCCCCCGGCGGCCCGTCTCCGTCCCCGCCGTCCTCGGGGGTCCCTCGGGGACGACCGCGCAGTCGGTGCCCCACCATCTGGCTCTCCGGCGAGCGTTTTAACGCCCTGACTCCACGCGTGAGGAGGAGGATGCTTCCCGCCGTCTTAGGCGCGCGAATGCGCCGCGGAGACAAGGGGCGCAGCCGGCGTGAGGGAGCTGGCCGCGCCGGGAGCCCCCGCGGCCGCCGGGGCCCGCTCCCCGAAGCGGGGGCTCGCTCAGTCTGCGCCCCGCTCCGCATGGCCCCCGCGGAGCCTCCGGAGCCTGCACGAGGAGCGGCTCACACTTCCTAGCGTGCACCCCACGGTCAGATGGCCTCGGCCGCCTTGGCCAGCTCCCCCGTTCCATGGACCCCCCCACACACACACACACACGCGCGCGACCCCGCGGCGGGCCCAGGCTGGGCATCCCACCTCTCCAGCGGGCAGTACGACCACCCCCACCCCACGTGGCGGTCCAGGGGCGAGGTGGAGAAAACCTCACCTGCCACCGCTCCCGACACGTCACTCGACGAGGTCGTGGGAAAGGGCTCCGGGCCGGCCTCAGCTTCTCCGGCGCCAGGCGTTAACTCCCCCAGCAGCTGCGTCTCCGGCACTAGAGGCCCCGTGGTCGGGTGACCGGGGAGAGAAGCTGCCGGGAGTCCGAGCGGCACCGCTCAGCGGGTCTCCCGCGGTCAGACGCAGCTGCCCGAGGGGCAGCGTCACGTGGCACCTGCCACGTGCCCACGCCGGGCGGGGCCTAGACCCCTCCTCCCCAGGTGCCCCCGCGCGGCAAGCTCTCGGAAGAAATTCAGCCTTCTTGTGACATTGAAGAGCCCCAGACTAGTTTCGCGTGGGAAAGCGAAGGACGGACATCTTATCTACGAACCGATCGGCAAAGTGGAAAACCTCTTAAACACGAGCCGCAGTTTCTAATGAAATTAATAAAAGGCTTATTTATTTAAAAATGATAACAATAGCAGTTAAGTGCACTGTGTTATTTTTTCATTCTATCCAAGGCAGGGATGGGATGTCTATAAATCATATTATTAAGACAATTGAGGAAAACCGAATAAAGACCGAATATTAGATCTAGTAGGTCGATGCCATATTTCTTGAGTAAGACGAAGGTGCTGTGGTCCTGCGGGACGTGTTCTTGCTTTTTGAGAGTGTCTGGGGCTGAAGTGACGTGCTCTCTGCAACTTACCCGAAGGGATTCAGAAAGCACATGCACACACACACGCCCATGCACATGCACACGCCCGTGCACACACGCGCACACACACGCAATGTGGCAAAGTGGAGGACCTAGGCAAAGGATGCACAGTGTTCTTTGTCCTGTTTTTTGACATTTTCTCTGGGCTTGAGATTTTTCAAAATAAAACTTTGAGTAGCGTTATACGATTCAGAATTAGACGAGCTCACCGTGACCGAAGGGCTCCCGCACGGCTGTCACGGCCAGCAGCCTCGACTCTCTCCTCGACACGAGGAATGCGTCCTTGTCCCGACAGGGGCCAGTGGGCCGGCATGGCCACTTCCTGTCCTGGCTGACCTTAATCCCAGGGAAGGCCACTTGGGCAGTGGCCCTCAGCGCTCCCTATGACTCGTCCGGCAAGGCCGGCTTGGATGCAAAGGTGTGCGGCCCGGGAAAAGGGGAGTATGGAGTACAGGCTCTTGGGTTAACGTCGCCAATGTCACAGCCAAAGACAAAACTTTTAAACATATCCTAATGACCCTCCCAACCCTAAAGCTTACTTTTAAAAGTATCCTCACAGCTTACCCAGTGGGAGGCTAAATAAAAATAAAACCCAACAAACTAACAAACGAGGAGACAGAAAAAAAACAGCTTGGAAGCCCAGGATGAAAGACACTGGACAGTGTGTTCTGACCTTGGCCAACCCTACAGTGGAAACCAGTAAAAAAGACCACGGTCGTTTGACGAGCACCCTGCCGCCGTCCCAAGGCCTCCCTGCCTCCGCTCCGGCTCGGGCTCCCATGGGAGCCTGTGCGAGCATTGGCCCTGGAAACTGGAGCTATCGGGATGTGGTTCAGGGCGAACCAGCCCGGATTCCCACGTGCCACGGAGCAGGAGCCGGCGCCCAGCCTCCCGCCCCGGCCAGGCCACTGAGGCGCGTCCCTGTGCTCTGCAGCCGGGGCCGCTGGGCTGGCCCTCACTCACCCCTCGCTCGGGACCTGGTAGCCTGGCCACACGGGAGGCCTCCCGCGCCTGCCTCCGCCACAGAGGCCGCCCACGGGAGGGTCGCGCCCCCCGCCACCTCGCGACCGGAGTCTGCTCCTTCCGTACCCTCCTGCCGTCTCCTGCCCCGTCCTGACGCCCACGCCCTCGCGTCCTGTCCCCGAGCTTTGCCCGCCCTGCTCAGCACGTTCCCATCCAGCCCCAGATGAGGACAGGGCCCTGGGCACGCGATCCGCCGTGACCCGGGCCCTAATCAGAGCGCGGCCCCACGGAACGCGGGTCCCGGGCAGGGCCTTCTGCTCCGAGGCGGGTCCGGAGGAGGCGCGGGGGCCCCGGGAGGCCTCCCGTCCAGCCCGCGACCACCCCTTCCTGGCTCCCGTGGGTCAGCCTGGACCGGGGAGCACGGAGGACGCCCCCAGCTGGGCGAGCGCCTCTCGGCTGTGTCCAGTTTGACTCGGGGAGCACTGCGGTCGCCCCGACTGAGCGTTTTCCCGTCTGGGGAACTGAGGAGGGCGGCGACTCCTCGTCTTCAAGCTGCAGTGCGTGGGGTTTGGTGGCGAAATTCACAAAGACCCCGGGTGTTTCCCGAGCCCCGGGGCCCTCGGGGCGTCCACGGAGCGGACGTCCGGCCGCGCCTGGCACGCTCAGACCCCGCGCCGGCCTCACGGCTCCGCCTTCCGCGGCGCCTCTGCGCCCCCCGGTCTCGCCGGCCCTTCCCCTCGGCCACGCCAGCGTTGCCAGCGTCGCAGGGCGTCTTCGCCCAGAGGCGGAGGCGCCGTTTGGGCTCATCCTCCAGGCCCGTCTAGAAACCCGGACTAACGAGCGTCGCAGCTGAGGGCAAAACGTCTCTATTACATCCTCCTGGCTTTTATAAGATTAAAAAAAAGAAGAAGAAAAAGAGGAAGAAGAAGAAACTTTTTCTTCCTCTAAATGCAAATCTTCCCCGTAACACTGTGCCTAATCTAGTACAACTAATTAAGCTGCTGCAGCCGATGAAATGTTACCCGGTGCCTCTCGTTTCTTGTATACAATTATTGTAACAGTGGTGAATAAATCAATATTCCCAATCCAACTGTAAAAAACAATCAAGAAAAGCAGTGCTTCTCAGGGAAAAAAAAAAAAACACCAAATAATATTTATTAACTCTGTCTCAATCCGCAACAGAACCAAACACCATTCAGGCATTTTCTGCAAGTGGAATAAGCAAACTCAGATACATGATGAAGGGGGCAGATGCCAATAATCTCGCATTTTACACTGCAGAGTAATTGAAGGATTTAATGAGAAACAAACCAATAAAAATAAATAGACCATGTTAGAGGAGGAGACACTGATCTGAAATGGAAGTTGCTCCGTTGTGAGTTTAGGGTTTTTTGTGTGTTTTTTTTTTTCTTTTTTGCATGGTTTGACCAAGGAGGGAGAAAAAAAAAATGGCATCGGGACAACTCGCTCTTCTGCATTTTTTGGAAGAAAAAAGAATAACATTTCGTGATGAAGATCCCGGCCGTGGTGACCGTTAGCCGGTGGAGGGCGGTGTCCTTCCCCCGCCCATCATAGCCATGTGCCCGCCCCGAGAAGTCCCGCGGGGTCCGTCCCACCCTGTGCTGGGTGGCCGGGGAGTTGCGGTCCCAGCGGCGAGCCTGGCTCCGAGCGGCCGCCCGCCCCCCGCCCGCCCCCCGCCCGCCCCAGGCACCGTCAGCTGCCAGCTGCTCGCCCATGATGCGGCAGCATCGAGAGCCTGGCTCCCCGGGCGCCCGGCCCTCAGGGGCCCCCATCGGAAGGAAAGGGGAGTGCCCCGCACCGGGCACCGCAGAGTGATCTTACCCTGCGTCCCCCCACCTCTGGGCTTGGGGGTCAGAGGTGAGCCAGGCATGCGCGGTCTCTGCCCACAGAACGCTGCTTATGGTCGAGGGTCGAAAAGTGACCTAGGGGCATCTGCGGGCCCAGGGAGCTGGCTCCCCGAGGTCCCCTCATGCACAGAAGTGGCGGCCGGGGCAGGCCCATCTGGGACGGATGAGCAGGACAGGGCGGTGGGCGGCACCACATGCAAAGGGCCCCGTGGGCCAGGCGGGGGGCGGGCTGTGGTCGGCGACCGAGGACCCACACGTGCGGCCTGTCGTCCAGCGCCTCCCAGCTCTCCCCCGCCCCCCCCCCCCCCCCCCGCCAAAGGTCACAGTGCTGGCGCCCTCCCCCGGCCAGAGCCGCCCTGCTCACCCTCCTGCGGAGGGCCTGGCGGGGTCACCCTTGGACGTCCCGGGGACGGGTCTTTGCCACCTACCAGCACCCTTATGTTTAGGAAAAAATGCAAACATCAATTCTTTTTTTTCTTTTAACTCAAATCGGAGAGCCGGCTTCAGGCTGCTTTCTTAAAGAGAAGCTATCGGGAGCCCCCCGGTTTCGATGCCCCCCGGTTTCGATGCCCCCCGGTTTCGATGCCCTCCCCGACACACAACTGAAAACATCCACTCGTCACAAGTGCCGACCGCGTGGGGCCCGGGGAGCGGTGGGCACGGGCCTTCAGAGCCGGGAGCCACGCAGTCCTTTGCCGACAGGCGGGGCCGGGCCGGTGGCAGGCCCCTCACCCTCCCGGCCCCTCTTGGAAGAGCTCTCTCGGAAGATCTCGATGGGACGAAGCCTCTCATTTCTCAGCCCGGTTCGGCTGAGCTCGTGCTAGGCCGGCGGCCAGCGAGGCCGGGGGCGCCTTGCTCCAGGAGGGGCGGCTGGGTGTCCTCTGGTCCCCATGCCGGCCGCACAGTCGCCGCCTCAGCCTTGGGGGCCCCGCCAAGAGAGAGTCCCTCGGCACTGACCGAGTCGGCTGAGCAGAAGGTTCCAGAAGGGTCTGCTCCCCAGGCCACACTTCTCTCCCTGTGCTGGGACCCGGGGCAGCACTGAGAGGCTGCAGATGGAAATGGGAGGGACCGAGCCCTTTCCCACAGTCCAGGCCACACCCTGGAGCGTGGTGGCCCTCGGCCCCTGCTGCCGAGGTCCCGAGCGGGCACGGGCTGGGCCAGGCCTCGCCCAGGGAGAGCGGCCGCCCCTATGAGCCCCTACGCGCCCCTACGCGCCCCTACGCGACCCCACACGCCCCTACGCAACCCCACGCAGATGCTAAAGGAAGGCCACTCAGAGAGGCACTAGCTGTCCTTGTCGTTGTAAAGCAGTAAAGACGATTATAAAGCTTCAATCCCAATTCTTCCAATTTACCAGTGAAAACAGAAACCCAAACCGTACTTCTGAGACCAGGGGAGGGGACTGGCTTCCTGAGACCCCGCGGCTGAGCGGGACGAGAGCCCTGTCTGCTGCCCTCCCCCTCCCCACCCCCCGCCTCGAGGCCCTGCAGAGGACGGGGAGGGAGGGTCCTGGCCCAGGCTGGGCCCCGCAAGCCCTCGGCGGTGTTTGCAGACCGGAAGGCAGACAGGTAGGTGGAGGACGGAGGGCCTAAGCTCTGTCCTCACCCTCCCCCGCCAACTTCCCGAGGGACGTGACATAGAGTAACCACCCCGTGGGCCTCAGCGTCCCATCTGTAAAGAGAGAGGGTTGACGAAGACAGACCCCGAGGTCTCGCAGCTGAAAGGGCCATGGCAGTCTCGGGGAGGCAGGGGTGACCTCAGCCGCGAAGAAGTGGAGAAGTGGGGGCGCGGCGGGAGGTGGCCAGAGACCCACCAGGGGACTCGGACCAGGTCCTGACACCCTCGCTCAGCTGCGCCTCCAAAGCCGGGCCCTGGCTGGTGAGGGCGGGAGCTGGGGGGCGGGGTGCCCCTCCTCTGTGAGCTCTCCGCCTCCCCATCATCGCGGATCCAGGGCCGGATGCAGGTCCGTGGCCGTCACCGTGGGAAAAGGAACAGAGAACAGAAGAGCCAGCCCCGCCCCAAGGCTCATCAGTGCCCCGGCGCCAGCTCCGAGCGGTCGCGGCCGGCGTGGACTCGTGCCCCGGTCACGCTGCCAGACGCGCCCGCGGAGGCGAGAGCGTTGATGGCCGGGAGCAGACGCGTGTCGGATCCCTCCGGAAAGACGGAAGCCGTCACGCCCCGCCACGGCCAGCCTTCCCGAGCGGTGACACTATTATGTGGATCGATTGGGGGTAAATTTTATAAGCAGGGAGATTGTTAATATAATAATAAAAAGTTCTACTCTTCTGCGTTTCACCAGAATTGAATGTTCCGTTTAATTACATGCTCACCATTGTTCTTGTCACCATGCGTCCACAGCCGCTGAGTAATATGTCACACTTGCCGGGGTGACTCATTTAGAAGGAACCACCAGTCCTACACCCGCGTGGTTGGTCCGTTAATGAAGTGGTTCTAGCCGCCTCACGTGCTGGGCCTCAATAATAGAATTTAAGCAGAAGTAATTTCCGAGTGCAATCATAGTTTACATATCGGTTATCGTACAAGGGAGAGGCTGAGGGGCCACGGTAGGTCACGTGCAATTAACATCGAGGCCCCCAGGCCCCCCCGGGAAGCGGATCGGCTGCGCAGGTGATTTCTCAGGTGTCAGCGGGAAGACGGAAATGTTTTACTGTAAGCGCCACGGCTTTCTGAAAATTCAGGACGTCAACCAGGCCTCAGGACGGGACAAACGCGATCTGAGCGTTTAACTTTAAGCCGCTCTCAGAAGCGCGGTTCCTGGCGGTGCACGCTGCACGCGAAGATCCAGGGGGTGGGGACCAGCGTGCGTCTGAGCGAGGGGCCCGGGAGAAGCAGGGCTGACCGAGGGGGCCCTGGCCGAGGCGAGCGGAGGGGCCCACGGCGAAGGGGCGTCCAGCTCGGCCTCAGGGATGGCTGCCACAGAGCCAGCCGCAGTGAGAGGCGGGAGCTCACAGCCCTGTCCCCACCGCGGACACGCGAGCGCACGCACGCATGTCCACGTGCACGCACACGATGACCCTGGCAGCCTCGCAGGCCCTGGTGGTCCGGCGGGGGTGGAAACCGGGTCCCAGGAGGAGACGGACGAGTGACGGAAGAGCGGAATTTGGCCGGCGACAGGAAAACCGAGCAGAGAGGAGACCGGAGAGGAAGGAGAGGCAAACGAGGCTATTGGGGGGGGGGGGGCGGCGGAGAGACTCACGGGGACGATTCCTGCCCCGGAAGGCAGGCTGGACGGGGACGGCGGTCCAGACCCTGAGCCCCCGGCGCAGCGGGAAGCGCCAGACGGGCCAAGACGACGCCCACGAAAGACCCAGCAGGACGCGGGGACCACACGGGCCGTGCGGGAGAGGCGGGAGGGGGCATCGCGTTGGCGCAGCGCGGTGGGGAAGGACGGCAGGGGCGGGGTGGGGGCGCGGGAGGGGGGGGCGGGCGGCGGAGCGAGCCTCTCATCCTGGCCGCCCGCCTGGCCGGCGAGGCGGTGTGGACAGAGCCCGCTTAAGGGAATGACCTGGGGCGGCAGCGAACACAGCGGCCTGCGGCCACGAGTCGGCGCCGCAGAGCGCTTCACCCCCGAGATCTGACCCCGCCTCTCATGAACGGCCTTCGAGAAAGTAGAGACCGCCTTCGCTTTAGAAATAAGAAGAAAAATATGAGTGTGGGTCACCAAAGACTGACTCCTTTTGGTCCTGGTTGAGTTTTCAGGTTTTCTTGGTTCCATGCGACAAAGCGCTATAAACCCGAAAGGAAAACCTTCCGGCTAATGTCACTGGTGAGAGACGGGGGCCCCGAAACGGGGCAGCCGGAGCCAGGGCCGCCGCGCCCGCCCCCCCGCACAGGTCTCTCTGCCCGGCAGCGTCTTCCCTCAGAGGTGTTTGCGTGAAAGGTGGAGGGGGCGGGTGGCTGCTTTCCTTGTGACATTATGGCTGCTACAGAGAGAGACCTGTGGTACACATGTCCATTCATTCGATCAGTCAAGAAGTCAGTCAGCCGTCCATTCGAACCAACGTGGATTGAGGAACCCCCGACAGAGCGGCTGGACTCCAGGGGGTAGAGACCAGGGGGTGAACGAGGCGGAGGGGGTCGCTGTCTGTCTGAGGCGCTCACGGTCTCATGCGAGATCGCAGTTAAACAGCAGCAACGACGAACCGCGCCCCAGGCGCCCATGGGTCTCTACCCCCAGCACCCCCGGATGGATGAGCCGTTCCATCTCCACAGCAGAAGACGAGAGCCTGTGGTAGGCTGGCGGGGGGCACAGCCCCGAAGGATGGGTCTGAGATTATAGCTGAAAGAGGAAGGGTGCCGGACAGACAAAATAAAAATGCAGCATCACAAAATATTCAGTTTAATAGTTTTTTTTAATTTTCCTATCTTGAATATGTAAGAGAGGAATTGAGAAGGCTTCGTTCTGAATTACTGCGGTTCCGAGTATTCTCCCAGACCAAAGACGTTTGCAAAGGTTTGCAGATCGCTCTCCCAGGAGAGCCTGGTGTGCAGAGGACCCGTCTGCCTCCTGGGGCTCCCCACACCGGCGTCCACAGGGACCCCCGGGCCTCCCCTTCCAGGGGCTACAGACCCTGTTTCATTCACTGTCATAGCCCAAGTGCTTGGCACAGTGCCGGGCACTCAGACCGCACTCAGTATTCGTTCAATCAGATGTTTCTTTTAATTCATTACAATTCACCGCAATCAATTACGTTCGAGCACGATAAATCAAGGTCACGTGTGAAAAAGTCTTGAGAGCGGTTTGCAAGCTTCTCTGCATCCAACGCTCTTTCTTCTAAGAACAGCAAGACCCCGATTTTAAGGCCTGCCTAACACTCGGAAACACGACGCGTTTCGAGGGTCACAAAAGCTCACGCAGCGCAGAGCACTGGAAAAGCTCTCTGCCCAAGCGATGGCACACGCCAGGCGGCGTGCCTCCCCGCGCGGCACTCAGCAGCTCGCCAAGCACTCTCCTGCCCACTCGACCCATCGTGCCGCCCACATCTCCATCTTAACCCCCCGTTGCATCCCTGAGCCCCGTGGCCAAAGCGGCGCCCGCCGCGAGCCGCGGCTCGACCAGGATTAGCCTCCAGCGTTCAGAGCTGCTGGGAGCAGGGACCTGACTGCCCGTCGCCGGCCAGAGGTCTCGGATGTAGGAAGCTGCAGCTAGACAAGCAACGCGGGACCTCGGCACCGGGAACACCCGTCCTTTCAAGCCTCATATGTTGTTGAGCGTGTGTGCATGGAGGAGCTCTCACCCCCGCCACAGTGTTAAATCTCAGACAGCAGCCAGTCCTGAGGCAGGGTACCACCGTCCACCGCATCCCAGGGCACCAGGCAAGGTCATCGGCACGAAGACAGATGTAGATAACGGATGGCCCAGAATAGGGTGACGGCCGGACGTGCGTGTGTCTGGGAGCCAACGTGGGCCGGCGTCCCTGGCCTAAGGAACAGCACACCTGGCGGTGGCGAACTCAGACCCCTGACCAGTGGACTTGGCTGATGACCGCCCCAGGTAGGTGGAGCACCCCACGGAAATAGCCCAGCAAGAATAACGGGACACAGGGTGTGTGCTGGCCGCTGGCCACTGAGTGGTCGTCTGTCCTTGTCACCAGAACACAGGCCTGTCTCTGGCTTGCATATTTCAAAGGCCGCCACTGTTAAGAGCAATTTTACCATGGAGCGCCAGGACTTTAGTCTGAAGGCTCTCAGTCCCCACGCTGACCCTGAGTCACGTAGCGTTAGTTCGTGAGCAAACACCTGGTTCTTTCTCCTCCCACTGGAAGCAGGGGCGGGCGCCTCTGCCCTGGGCACCGCGGGCAGGAGTGCCTTTGCCTCTTCGGGGTCCCCTTACGTGTTTGGCACAGGTGTTTCCTTCCAGTCAATAACTGACCTCTCACTCAGTGCATGTAAGGCAAGCTCGCCAGGCACACTGAGCTCTGTCAATTTTGCTACATCCTGCTCTAAAATATGGCATAATCCAGAGTCGCTAGATGGATAGTTCTTTGTTTTAACATAACAAACGTAACCACCAGAGGAAATCCCGTAGCACAATACAAAGAATAAAAACATGATAAATATAAACCATGGTTCCAGAAAAAGCACAAATATTCACAGTAAAATAAGAGAAATAAATGTAGACATTAATCAATATTTCCAGAGGGACAGAAGATCTTGCATTCACACAACAAGGACAGGCCAGGATGAATAAAGAACAAAGAACAAGAAGGATTTTTAGAATGTTAAAAATAATATATTTACTGATTTTTATAGCAATAGATTGGAATGCAAAATTGAGAATTACTTTTTCCAAGAAAAATAATTCAGTAGAGAAAATAATAATAAGGAAAGAGAGAAGAATGATTAAAAAAAGTAGTCTAATTCTCAAATAACAGTAGTTTCAGGAAGAAAAAACATAGAAAACAGAGGAAAGAAATAAAATAATGAAAGACGATTCTCCAAAATGAAAAAAAAAAATCTTAAGATTGAAAGTTTGTTAACAGCAATCATTTTTATAAGATATGAAAACCATCATCATGAAATTAGAACACTAATAAAAAAGAAAAAGATAACAATTACTGTAAAAATAGGAATTTTGCCTATAAAAAAAAAGAGTAAGAGTGACACCAGACTTCTCAACGGCAACGATGCCTGCCGAAAGTTAATGGAGCAACGCCTTCGAAGATCTGAAGTTCTCCCTTCAACCTCGGGATCCATGCCCGGTCAGCCTATCACTCAAACGTGAAGACAGAACAACGACTTTTCAAAACATGTCACGATATGGAAACTTAGTTCCCAAGCAAATTTTAGGGGGTTAAGTAATGACGTAACAAGGGAATAAACCAATAATAGAGACCAGAAATCGATAGTTTGACTCAGGAGAGTATGCGGTGTAATTCAAGCATGGCATCTGCACCACGGGCCCAGAGATCAAGCCGTACAGAGCAGGCCCCGGGAGGTCTCCGAGGAGAAGAGATGCTACAGGCGAGGCCATAGAACGGAGGGCTCCGTTCAAGAGCTGAGGGTTCACTGAAGGTCAAAGAGAAGAATCTGTGTGAACTCAGTGTCAGGAACATTTCACTCAGCTACGCAGGCCCTGCTGGGTATTCAGGAAAGGGATTGCAGCTTCACTAGAATCGTAGCAACATGAACGGTGTTTGTTGGTTATGAACTCTTGAAATCCACTTGAAGACAAAATCTGCTGGAAACTAACCGAATTCATATCAGGATATAAAAGCTGCCTATAACCTTGATAACACAAAGGAAAAGAACAGATGACCGAAACGAGAAGTAGGAGGAAGAGAGGTACAGGGAGGTGTGAGTGTTACTCAAACTTCCGATGAGGACAAAATTGAATTATGCTGTGTGGTTTTTCAAAAATCACTAGTCGATGAACTTAAAATTGTGAATTAATCAAATTGGGAGGAGAAGGGGTATAGGAGAAAATTTAACTAAACTCTCCTCTTTCTTAGCAATCATTTCATGAGCAAAACTAGAAGTTGACAAAGCAAGAAACAAAAATAAATATACACAGCTCGTAGTTGTGACATAAAAACAAAAAAAATTTACAAAAAAAATGAAGCGATCACTCACAAAATATTGAACTAGGGGTATGAAGGAATGCAGCTGGAGAATTTCTGTTTATTATGAATCTTTCTAGATTGTTCGCTTTTATTTTATTCCCTGTTACTTTTGCAATATTGTTTTCCAAACAAAGTTTAGAAATTCTTTCTTTCGTAACAGGAGTGTTGTCATGTATAAAAGCAAATAAACTCCAGTCTAGAAGGACCCATTTTAATGATTTTCCAAACCCGAACTTTGAATAACAGGCTACACACATTCCCCTCCTGCCAAAGTCCGTACGGTCTTTGCTTCCTATTTTTCTTTAAAAGAGAAGGATGAGTTTTAGTGGCGCCCCTGAAGTAGAATCGCCTAAAGCGATACGAAGAACAGATAGGCCAGCACCCAAACCCAGACCACAGCCTCGGACTCTCTGAGACCGGGACCTGGGAGGCTCATTTTAACTATCCTCCCAGCTGATTCCCACTGACCTATGACCTGGTTTGACCACCCTAACCAAGCTGGGCAAGGGCAGGCGAGGGCCCAGAACAAATAGACAAAACTGCTCATCGTGGTTCAAACGGAGCCGGCGTTGTGTCTTGCCCAAGCACAGTGTGAGGCGGGTGAGCCCGGTGGGCTGGTGGCTCCCCCGCCCCATGGTGGCTGAGAGACAGGCTCCTCCACCTCGTGCCTCCACAGCAAAAGGCAAGAGTGGCTTTGGCGTGGAAATCGCACTTGTCCCTCCTCTCAGACTCTACCTGCAGGGGAGATAGATAGATACCTGCCATGTGAGCCCAGGAAGAAGAAATGGATTTTCGTCAGTGTTTGGTAGTCGCCTCGCTATAGACCCAAGGCACTGGCCACAGAAAAATTCGCCCCCGGTTCCTCAAGACGACACCCAGTGTGAACGATGCAGCTCAAGGACTCGCCCTTGAAGGAAGGCCTGTCGGGACCCAGACGCAGTGACGGTCTGGGCTCGACCCTCCATGTCTCTTTCCGGATGTCTAAGTCCCCTCTCCTTTGTTCTTCAGACCCCACAGACCAAACCTTTGATGTCTGAAATCAGCAGAGCATGGCCACCTGAGCACGTGGTCCCAGCTACGTGCCCCCTTGAAAGCCACACCCCCAAGTAAACAGGGCCCAGGCCATTTCCAGACCCGACACCTCTGAGCTGCTGTCCACCCGTCGATGCCCCATGCCCCGGCGCCGCACTGGCACCCACGCCCGTGGGCGGCTTACAAACGGCATCTTTAAAAAGATGGAAATGAACACATTTACTTCCCACATTCCTCTGTTTCAAATGAGTTTGAGGGAAAGAAAAATGGGAAATGTTATTTCGCCATTTAGTATCAAATTGACAACCTACAAATCTTGCACATCTATCTTTCAATGCTATCTAATTTAGTGGCATTTAGGACAGATATTTTTAACTAGTTCCTAGTGTGAATTCTCCAGGATATTTTCCAAATATCAGTTACTTTCTTAAAGTTCATCTACCTGAAGAGTTTTTTTTTAAACTATTTCTACCTGTAGCCAGTCTTAGGACAAACCATTTTTTATTCCAAATACACAGAAAGACATACAAAGACAACGTACAGTTTTCTTCATTAATTTCACGCACACACAAAAAAAATTGCACATGGCCCCAGAACACACGGCATAGAATGTACAGGCGACCTACGCAATCATTAAATGTGTATGACTCCAAGAGAGCAGCAAGGCGGCGGATCTCTTTACGAGGTCAGATCCAGCGTGGGAAGCGGATGGCATCGAAGAGCACGGCACCAGCTTTAACTCGCGCAAAGGCGCAGCCTCGCGAGGCCGGTGCCCGGGAAGCCTGAGCGACGCAGCAGCTCGCGCGCCCTCTACGACCATCTCTCAGTCTCGGGGGGTCTCTCTTCGGGTCTGTCCTTAGATGGCCCCCGTTGCTGCGGGCTTCATGTCCCCTCATACCAACGAAAGGCGAGGGGCCTGCCCTGCCACGACCTCCTTCGTCCAACCTCGCACACAACGCTCACCCAGAGAGGAGAGGGACCCCGGCAGGCAAACTGGTACCCGCGCCCATGGAGGCAGAGCGATCTGATTGGACAGCTCGAGAACATGGGGCGATCTGATTGGGCAGCTCGAGAACATGGGGCGATCTGATTGGGCAGCCCCAAAATATGGGGTGATCCGATTGGCTGACCTCTAGGAGGGCAGGCAGGTCGCAGGCTTTAAAGCCCCTGCAGAGACGCAGGGCTTGGAGACAGCCTGACCCGTGTCCACTGCTGGGCCATGTGCCGGCCGTGACTCCGGCCTGCACACTGATTTCAGCGCTGTGGTCGAGAACCAGGCAGACACCTAGGATGTTCAGCCCAATGACTCGTCACCCAGCACACGTTTGTGCCCAGACAGGCTACGGAAGCCCCAGGCCCTCCTGCAGAAATTCCGTGTCTGGCCGAGTTTACCGAGAACCCGGAGAAGGGGTTTTCGGTCACTTCCGATCAGACGCCACTGTTCCAAAGCCACGGGCCTCTTTCCTGGACCCAGGCGTCTCACCCTGTTCTGCCTTCACCCCGACTCAGCTCCCTGCAGCTAAAAAAATGTCACACATGCCCCCACGGGACACAGGCCTCGCTCCGCATGTGGCCATCTGAAGAGTCGCCTTAGTCCCCGTGCTCCGGCCACATCAGTGCCACCTCATGCCCATCTGCGATTGGCAGAACTTGGAGTGAAATTCACTGGGTAAATGTAGACACGTCCAAGCCAGGACATCCAGAGAGATGGGGCGAGCTGCCGCCCAGCCCCTGACCGGGGATCGTTTTTCCTTGAAATGAGAACGGGCCGCGAGGCCAGCATCTCGGGGGCTCCTGGCGCGGGCATTGCCCTGTGAGCTCTTCCTGTGTCACCACCCTGCCGGGTCACCTCTACTCCCATAGAGACGGTGCAATCCTGCTTTGGGGCCAAGTCCTGCTGACCAGTAGCTTCTCCCAGGCTGAGAGGACAACGAATACTCCATGTATTTTAGCTTCTATACTCAGGGGGCCGGGGGACCCTCTTTATTGAAGTTATAATCCACCAATAAGAAAGTATCCAAATTGCCTTTTAAAATGTTTTTCTGTGTCCACTGTTACCAACAAATACCATGTACGGTTACACAGTGTTTCATTTTCACCTCCAATTTTTCACCAAAAATAGTCGAAAGCCTCTTTGAAGTAAGGCTGGATTTGAAGGCAAGTCTCATTTTTATTTATCAGAAGCTCACAGAAAGCTAGTGGAGTCTAAGGATTTTATCCAGAAGTGTCTGTTGAGGCCAAGTGCAGGCTGCTTAAGGAGTCTTAAGGATTCTTCCTAGTCCCCCAAATCAGCTACTCTGTTAAAAGACAGAGCCGCTTTGGGGGACCTCGGAAGCCCAGAGGCCCTGTGCCTCAGGGAGGGTGAAGGCAGCCTCAGCCCCGGGTCTCAGGGGGGTGCCCAAGGTGTGACCGAGGCTGGCTGGGGGCTCCCAGTGCCTGAGCAGCATCTTGTAATTCCATTAGGGTGTGAGATTTAAATGCAGAATTAGCTGTTGCCCACGCAGAATTATGCTAAACACAGGCCAGACTGAAAATCAATATTCTGCTTAAGTAACTGGCCCTCCAGTAATTTAATGAAGCTAAATTGCATTAGACCCAGGCAAGGTGAGGGGCCCGTCTGTCTCAACCTTCCATTACACGGGGCTGTGCAGCTGTGCGCCCAAAGAGGGATTAAACGCATACATACTCGTTTCTTTTCCCTGAAGTTGGAGCTGTGCTGTTTGCGCCGGGTTCCTTGTTGGCTTTTTCAATTTAAAACTCGAGTAAATAATTTCAGCCCCATAATTAGGAACGAGCTAGAGACCCATAATGAGAGCGAGCTGGTAGAATAGTGGAAAACATGCTTTTCTTAAATCCACAAGAAAAAACTTGGGGGAGGTGAGTGGGAGTCGTTAGTCTTAATATACATTAAAAAATCCAATTCCAAAGGCTTTAAATCAACGACATAATTTATGAGGTTCACAATTTGAAGACTGTAAAGCAAATGTGGAGACAATTTTTCATTAAAATTCTGTATATAAATATACATAAAATAAAAATATTTTAAGGATATCATTGATATATCGGTCTTTTGCATATTTTATAGTATCCTTTGTACTTGCTTTTTGCTTTACTTTTGGGCTTGGTACACATGAAGGGGTGTGTGCGTGCACATGTGTGAGTGTGTGCACAACTTAAGTTTGCTAAGCCCAGAACCCTTCAACATAAACCTGATATGGGCATCTTTTCATTTAAGATTCCACCGCAAGAACTTCAGGCTCCTCGCACGCTCACTCCGCACTCATTAGGACACTCCAACCACAGAAGTTTGTGCTAAAAATGATTGACAATAGAAAGGAGGTGTCGCTACACCATTTCGAAGTTATTGGCAATTCATTTATTTATTATTCAGCTTCAGACTTCATCTATATGAAATACTTCACAGGCTTATGTCCAAAACCCCAAATTAAAATGATAATAATTGCATGTCGCTTAGGATAGAATAATGTAGAAATCCAAAATCTTTCCTTTACAGATGCCAATTTAGATCTTAGGCCTGATAAGACTTATTCAGCACCTGAGTCACTATGTTTGAGAAATATAAGATGTTTGGGATATATAAGCACTAAGTTAACTGACACTTACTGTTTGCCTTCCCAGCTCCCATTTTTCTTAATCTCTCAGAGTAGAAAGAATATAAGATATCAGCAAAAGAAAAGAAAATGATCTTGAAACAATATCACCTTGATTGCCGGCCCTTTAAATGTCTGCTTTATTCAGTTTTCCATCAGCAACTAAAGCAAGGTCAAGGTCAGCTGGGATGTCTCCAAAAACACTAAGACAACTACAGGGGAGAAAGAGATTATTTATGTTTGAAATTCAAACATAAATATATTTTAATTTCTTAGGTATTTGGTCCTGGAAAAATAGTGAATATGGCCGGTGAATGGTAACTAAGGAGCTGAGAAATGTCCTTGAAACTAGTGTCTAGAACACTAACGCCTGGACAGAGAGTGAAGAGAAACGTTGTAAAAACTATGCAGTTCCACCCTGAAAAAATATTTTGTATCACTAAGTGGTAATACAAGCACCAACTGTAACTATTTCCAAGACAAGATTTCAGAACCTGTCACTGTTACAAATTTTCTAGAACCCTAGCAAGCTCCAAAAGTCCCACCATAAAAGGCTAAGGCTGCTCCCGGCTTGCAACATTACAAGTGTTACTTTCGCCTCTATTTTTATAAAACTTCAAAAAGGTCTTAATTCTTTGAGTCACAATCTTCACAGATCAAACTTTAAATCCCACCCCTCTGTTACACCCTTTTTGAAGCGATAGAGCCCATGGTTTTTATAGTTAAAATAGTCACTGAAGTTAAGAAAATTCTCTCAGTGGGTTTGGCAGTGAAGTGGTTAATGATGTTCACATGTAAATGGTCATAATTAGGTTATTCCTCTGTGGGAAAATGGGAATATTTGCTTGTCGAGTGGCAGGGGCGATGGTGCATTCTTAATGTTTTGTTTGTTTGTTTGTTTCATCAAAAGCAGAAGAGATGGAAGCCGTTTAGTGGAAACAAAAAGCTGAGGGGAAAGCAGGAAGAGAAGGAGAAATCCTTGCTCGCTCCCGTAGATTCTTTCCAGCGACAACTTCTGCAGCTCCAGTGATACTAGCTGTCCATTCGTGACGTCTCGAGTGTCATGAGACAGGAGCATGTGCACCGAATCCCAGAATTTCTCACAGAGCCATTCCTCCAGACACAAAACAATTCGCGGTAGGGGCGGCGGGCGGCGGGAGGGCGTCTAATGCCGCAACTAACGGAAAGATTTCAAATTAAACAATGAGTGTTCTTTGCAAGACCCCTTTGATAGACAAAGGGGAAACGAGGCAATGTGTCACACCGAATATGAGAACGAATCAGGCAAACGCTTTTGAAAGCAGTGTTACCAAATTCCCTCATTCAGAAATATTTTTAAAAATTTACCCCAAAGAAAAGTCCTTTATACACGAGGCTGCTCAACAAAGGGTCATATCTAATTGCAAAGAGAAAAAGCCGAAATATCTAATAATGAGTTCAGCAAATTACGTTAAATCCATTTGCAAGAACGTTTCCCATCATCACGGATGCTCGCGAAGATTTTCTGATGTAAAATAGGGAAAGTCCATGACAGAATATGAAATGATAGCATACAAACTATATGCACCGAGTAATACGCGCCTAGCCTCGAAGGGACACAGACCAGGGAGGGTTCACCATGTCCCCGCTCCCACCCCCCACCCCTGCCCCGCCAGGAGCCGGGAGCCCCGCTCAGGTGAGCCCGGGAGCCCCGCTCAGGTGAGCCCGGACCGTGCGGGCCGGGACGCTGCTTGAAACGCTGCTGCCCTTTGTGAATTCTGTGTCCTTGGAAATTCACCAGGCTCCCCAACTTTCATAGTAAGGAATACTAAATGCCTTCTTCCAGAAGCTTCTGGGAGAATGGGCACCTCTGGGGGAGAGGGGAAGAAAGGAGGGCCCGGGTGGGGGGCCGCGACGGCACCCCGAGTGGCCCCCAGCTCCGCTCCTCGGGGCGAGCCTCCGGGACACCGGGCCGTTTCACAATTCACGTCGCTGAGTTCATGTCCGATCGGATTTCACATTCGATCGCATTTCATGGGGGCTCAGGGAGTGTTTTCGGGCGCCTGGCGGCTCCGCGGCGGGCGCGTGGGCGGGGAGGTCAGGACCCGATGCCGCCTGCGGGGGGCGCCGGCCGGCCGGGCGCTGGGACAGGACGCGGTGCCCCGGGGCGCTGCGGGGGGGGGCGGGGGGCGCCTCCCCGACAGCCAGCAGCACGCGCCCCGCCACTCTGTCCCCAGCGGCCCGGCCGCGCGGCGCGCCAAGTCACACGCACATGTCGCTGCGCCGTGGGCTGTGTGCATTTCACCGTCTGCCGGGCAGCGCGGCCGCCGGCCGCCCCCCGGGACCCCTCACTAAATCCCGGTCCTGCAGCCGGCGCTGTCCACAGCGACCCTGCCCGGCCGGTGAGCGCGCCGCGGTCTCGCGGTCACGTCCGCGGGGCCCGCTCTGGCCCGTGGTCAGGTCCCCGCGTCATGGGCCCCCGTCCCTCCCATCCGTCACCACCGGGGCGGCTGAGCGCGGGACACCGCTGAGCCAGCCCAGCTGGACGGACTCACTCACGTCTCTCCGGTAACTCGAACCGGCAGTGACCTCACCGCGAAAATTTCCGAGCCGCACGGACCAGAGCGCGCGTGCGCGGGGTAACGGGGCTCCCAGGGCCGCCGGGTGGGGCGGGCCCAGCCCCCCGACTCAGACGAGCCGCTGCGGGCGCGTCCGGGACGAAGGAAGCGCCACGCAGCTCTGCCCCGTCGGGCGGGTGTGCGCCCTACGGTGATGCGTGTCACCGAAACGTGAAGAAGAAAAGAAACAGATAGAAACACGTGACGAAAAAAACACATATACGACCGTTTCTTCAATGAACTCCACCAAGGACGTCTTTGATTGATTGATATGTTTAATGTTTATTCACACAATAGGTAAAATCTACTTTCTAAACAGGGAAGTTGCTAATAATCTTACCTCGTGTTTAACAGGATAGATTTTTTTTTTCCTAATTGCAGTTGGCTTCTGCTGACAGGGCTTTTATTCTGGTATAAGGAAATATACTGACGCGTAAAATGAAAGGAGAAATTTAAGACATATATGAAAGGGACAGTCCTGAAGCTATTAAGTTTTATGCATAATATGTTATTCAAGGTGATTGAAAGGGGCTGGCCACGGAGTCCCCGGAAGACAGAAAAAGAAGCAGAGAGAGCAGAGAGGGGTGGGGTGGGGGCGGGGACTGGCCCAGGGGCTACGGGGCTTTTTTGGAGGATGGGGGGGTTGGGGGTAGCAGGGTTCTCCATTCCCTAATGAAAACCAGACAGTATCATTTATCCCTTTCTATGCAATGTATAATTTAAAAAAGAAATTATGTTCGTCGTTCATAAGGAAACTACAGACGAGACCAGGCAAACCCAAATGCCAGGCGTCCACACTCGGAGGAGAAGGCTCTATGGTTTGCCTTCCTGCACCTACAGCAGTGTGTGCCTTCCCGGGAGAAAGCTCAGCCGCCATTCCTCAGCTCAGATTTTCTAGAAGGCAAGAGGATGCGAAGACTTTGAGTTACAAACTGCAAAACGAACATGAAATTCAGAAAACATGGGTCCGGGTTGTTCGTTTGTTAATTCTTTTGCTAGGGTGGCCGCTGTCCTTGGTTTGGGCCCCAAAGCACCACGAAGGGAAAATAACTCCAATTCCATTTAGCATATTTTTTTTAAATATAAAGCATAAACATTTAAGCATACTGAAAATAGAAAAAGTTGCATTTTGAGAGAATGGATCTTGTTATAAATGAGCTTTGCAGGAAAATCCAGACTATCGTGGCTTTAACCCATTATGGAGCTAAAGGGTTGGGACGCTGGGGGCGCTATCTTGAAGGAAAGAAATCCAAGTGCTATTATGTATGTCAGTAAAAAATACCCTTTTCCAGGCGTGGTTCAGAAGGAGCCTCCGCAGCCTTCCAGGACAGACGGGGCGAGCGAGCTCACGCGGGCCCCACCGTGTGCGCCGCTGAGGACGCGCGCCCTCGGGAAGGGCGAGGCCCTGTCCAGGGGACACTGACGAGGCCCTGGGACACGCCTGCTGGAGAAGCCAGCTGGCCCTGCCCGCCGCCCGGCCCTGCAGAGCTGACGGACCGCGAAGGGGACCCCAGCAACGCGAGTCCCTCAGGAAGCTTCGCAGCGCCGGGCAGGCCCGGGAGGAAGGGGCAGGGGCGCGCGGTTCTGTCCACCCCCAGCCCGTGCGATGGAGACGCTCCGGGGCCGGGGGGCAGGGGGCCGCGTGTGGACACTCGCTTCTTCCAGTCTCTCAGGCAGCAGCAGAGAGTGGACCAGGCCTGCCGGTGCCTTCTCTCTGGAGCCCCTGGGGGCCAGTGGCTGGCCTGCCCCTCTGAACCAGTGCCGTCCACGGGCAGCGCCCAGCGGCTCTCGCCCCGGGAAGGCCAGGCCGGCTGGCGGCATTGACAGGCCCGGGGCTAGCAGAGGGTGTTAGGAAATTAGAACAAACATCTGTTCCAGCTTCAGAACACAAAACTTTATCCTATCTTTAATCAAAACCACACTGGGAAAAATATTTGCTCTGGGACAGCCCGCCGCCCTCGGCCCTGGTCCAGCTACCAGTCGTGCTCGAGACCCTGGCTCTGGGGGTCTCTCCTGGACGCCCCCTGCCTGAGGCTGAGCTCATCCCTCGCTGGCACCTACGGCACACCTGGGACTCACACCTGGGCCCCTGTCGCTCTCCCCGCCCCATCTCCCTTCAAGCCCCACTTCCCTGCCTGGGCTCCCTGGGCTGCAGCAGACAGGCGTCCCGCGGTGGGGTGGGTCACCCCGCACACCGGCCGCGTGCAGTGGCCCAGCACAGCGGACTCGCTGGCTCTCCTTCCCGCCATCCAGGTGTGGGGCGCGCACGGGAGGCAGCCCGGCCTCAGCGCCCCGGCTTCCCGGAAGGACCCCAGCCAGCTCCACAAGCCTGGCAGCCTGCTGCTGGCCTTGGGGACAGGCCGCGAGGCTCCAGCGAGCCCTGGCCACCAGCAGGCCCAGCACAGGGCTGGGAGTGGGTGAGACCGAAAGTGGCCCTCAGAGGCGTGGAGAGAGAAGGAGCTAGAAACAACCACTTAACAGCTCTTTAGAGCCTGGGAGCGTTTGTGGAAGTCGGCCCCATTAGTGTTGAAAAGATGCAGATTTGGTGAAAGAATCAACTGTAAGGCTGCGGGCTGTTGCCCCAGCACCCCGGCTCCTTAAGGGGTGAAGGCATCAGTGTAAGAGGCAGGCAAGGCCAAGTTCACCCAGCTCAGAGGTCACCCCCGAACCCAGCTCCACCGAGTGCTGCAGAAGATTTGTCATCTCCAGAAGGAGGTTCGTCCACGCAGCCAAAAAAAGATTAAAAAAAAAAAAAAAACAAGGCACACACACAGAGTCCTTCGGGCTGGGGACGGAGCAGACGAGACGAGCCACCGCCACGCCGCGCGGAGGAGCCCGGCTGGCGCTCCCGGTACTGGTTCCCTCGGCAAAGTGGCTCTCGTCGCTGCAGAGTGAAAGGCAATTAAGGCAAAGATATTTTTCCAGCGCCGTTTTAAGTTCTACATCAAATATTCTTTCCGACATTCAAGAATACACTTACCTACAAATGAAGGGCATAAGCTACGCTATTGATTTCTGCGCCGGCTCTGCCCTTTGTGCAGAAAGCACGTGAGCAGCTGAGCAGCTGCCGTGGACGCGGGGCCCTCGCCTTCCCGCACGCGGAGCCCGGAGCTGCGGGGCGCGGTGCGTGCTCGCTCCTGCGCCGCGCCGACCCCGCCCCCGCTCCGGCTGGCAGGAACCCGGGTGGGGGGGGCCGAATTCACAGAACGGCTAGGCGTGGCAGTACCTTTAACCCAGAAAATTATTTTTCGTGCCTGCAGCATGGCAAAGACTTTTAAGTGATGCGGTTACAACGGACCTAAAATGCCACAGCCTATAAACTGAATATTTCATCAATTTGCTGAGTATAAATTATATCTTAAAACTCCAGTCCTCTAGGATCAGGACATAAAGTGGCCTTTCAGTCAAGTGCTTTGAGCAGTGTGATACAAGACGTCTATAAAATATTTTACTGTGTTTTCATGTATAGTGAATTTGAAATAAGGTTAATGGGAAAACAAAAACGTATCGCGATTACAAGCAGTTACTTGATTCCTTTTTCTATACTCCGGTCATGCTGGCTTTTTGCTGCTTTTCCTTTTTTTTTTTTTTTTTTAAGAACTGAAAAAAGAAGGCATTTGGAATTGTGGAAGATGGCTTTTAGGTTGCCACCACATGAAATTATTTATTTGGTTTATAACTTGGTAAGAAATTGAACTTGAAGTAGGCTTTGTGTGTGTGCATTTGTGTGTGTGTGTGTGTGTGTGTGTGTTTCATAAGACGGAATGCATAAAGCAGGGGAAAGCAAAGAGAGCTGTTAAAATACAGCTATATTTATGCATTGTGTATTTAGTTTTCTTTCATTTTTCCCCTCAGAGGATGGAGAGGGTGCTGTAATTTCAAAATACTGCAAAAAACATTTCTACAAATTGCTTTGCTTGTCTGCCTATATACATTAAGCAGCACAAAATAAGCGAGGGGACCCTTCAACGCAAAACGCCTTTTTTTTTTTTTTTGCATTTTCTGTAACAACATAAAAGCTGCTGTTATGACAAGAAGTCTAGTAGTTCACTCTTTCATTTATAATTTAACCACAGCCTATATAACATAATCCAAAAAATATGGGGCATGATTAGTGTAAAAATCAAATACAGTCGAGGCTTTCTGAATACTCCAAGAACAAAACAAAACCAAAAAAAAAAAAAAAAGGAGAGAGGAAGAAAACATTGCCGGCGTCGGAATATATGTGGTATTTCTTTAATACTTCATTTTAAACTACCTAATTGTGTTTTTAAGCTTCGGTTCCTGTAATTTCGCGAGACGAGGCATTCCAGTGAGGAAACATATGGTGAGGGATTTTTAAACCTCATAGCGAGAGTGCATCATAGACTTATCTGCTGCTTCGGTGTCAGAAAAATCCACCACTGAGTTTATCCAGTCACCCATTAAAGAAAGAAAAGAATTAAAGGAAAAGGAGGCTTTAAATCCCCTAATGCTACAAGAACGAGTGAAATATGGTATCAAGTTCAAGTTAGAGTGCTGGTAGAGCTTCATGACTTTACAAGACCAGCAAGTAGCAATTAGCAATCCGAAGCTCGGAGTTATTTATTTCAGAAGCACGGCAGTCAGCCAGCGTCTCAAAGCCTCCGACCAATTCCAGCTTAAGCATCTTTCCCACTTAGCTTTCCAAGATGGCCCTTCTCGGGAGGGTCGCTTTTAAGTTTGTTCCTGATAGGTGGGTAGGCAAAAAGATTAGATAGATAATTAGATAGATAGATGATAGAGAAATAGATAGATGACAGATAGATAGATAGATAGATAGCTATGATAGATAATAGATAATAGAGATATTTGCTTCTATTTTTCAAGTAACTTTGCAATTATCACTTTAAAAATAGTTGCCTCTGTATGAAAGGGCAACTGTCTAACCACAACGTTTTTTTAGAGGAGGTACTGAATTAATTCATGTGGCTTTTGCAGCAGCAACACAAGGCTCTGAGAGTGACAAACTTCCATGTTTGCAGGGAAGAACTAGAAAGATTCCAAACACTTTCAACTAATGTTTACTTTACAAAAACCTGTTCGGCTCCACAAACATGAGTGTGCGTGCGTGTGCAAGCGTGCGTGTGTGGTGTGCGTGAAGAGTCCTCCCGGCTCACGTTCGAGAACGGGGGTGGGGGCAGAGGCACGCAGGCGCGAACCAATGCATATCATTACTCAAATTACAATCAGATCCGTCCTTAAATTACACTGGTGTCTCTTACCAGAAATTGTTTCCTATAGTATATTATGCTGCAATAAGTGGACATTAATTAACGCTAAATTACAATGGAATTACGTGTTATATCCACATGAATACCAAATGACTCCATCATGAATAATATTATTGCAGTAAATATTAAAGGGCTGCAAGTGGCTTTTCACTAATTACAAAGTGTCGATAACTGCGTATGATCTTAAGTCAACATAAACTTTTAAATGTAACAGCCCAACGGCAAATCTTGCCGCTTCCGAAACGCAGCCCGAGACGCAGTCCACCAGCCCCGGACGTCTGATTCATCCGTGTGACAGGAGCCTTCGCTTCCCGGCTTAGAATGCCATTAAGTTCTAGGCCCTCGGCACAGATGTGTGTGGCGCCCGCGCTCAGCTAGTGCTTGAAAAAAATCCACACATGACTTCGCCCGAGTCTCTCGTGTTGGTGGGTGGTCATTTTGTCTTCGGAAGGAAAACCCTTAACCCTTTCCCACTTCCCACTTAAGAGATTTCAAAATACTCCGGTGGCATTTTTTTTTTTTTTTGCAAGGCAAAATGGAGTAGACAAAGTGTAAGGTGTTAATCTTGATAATTAGTTCACAAAAGCAATTAAGGGTCTAAAAACCTTAAGGGCACAGAAAGCGATTTTTTGGTTGTTGTTTATTTGCTTACCTTATTAAGTTAAATATCTGTCTGAATTAATCGCTAATGGATGTGAAGAAGGCTCCGGAACTAGGAGCTTAATGAACAGCCATGTCAGTTGCATTTTACAGGGTCCCAAATCATCGAAGATTGCACGCCAACGCGCTGTTCAAAATTACTTTTCTGCCCAATTTTCTGTTTGCAAAGCAGTAAATTATTTACATTTATTGTGCTTATTTAAGCACTTAAATGACTATGAATGGAGTACGGGCACGTTTAAAAAATATAGAACCATTACACGGCTCTACTGCGAGGAATTCCCGTTATTTCCCCCTGAAGGCTGCTTCCCTTACTTTTCTAATCTCTCTTTTACAACAATTCATGAAAAAGGCCATTATTACATTGAACATGTTTTAATAAGTTATTTATTATTTAACATACTTTAAGAGGCAGTGCCGTGGAAGTTACGTCACACACAGTAAGAACGGTCTCTTTCATACTCGTCCAGTTGCCTGAGCCTAAGTGCTTAAGTTTCTCCGAATAAAATGACGCTGTCCTTCATTAGGGGCAAATCGACCCTGCTTTCCACCCTCGCTCACATCATAAACATCGTGTTTGGAGAGATCAGTTATACTGATTATTGTCTTTGAAAATTATCATCTGATGTATTTACTTCCTCTAGCAGTTATTAATTTGAAAATGGTGGCCACGGTTTTTTAAAACATGCAGCTGCTCTTGCAAACAAATCACTGCCTTAAGTTGCTCTTAACTGCACAGGAACCAGCATGCCCGAAGCCCTCCCCGAGATTCCTCTGCTCTCCGCCTGGGAAGCACTCGGGATATACCACCAGGCAGCCAATTGACCACTGCCAAACCCATAGATGGCCCGGATTCATCAAACCGAGGTTAAGAGTGCATAATAAAAGAAAACACAAGGAGGGAATGATAGGTGAAGGAGCCGTAGCAGGGAAGGAGGGGGTGAAACTTGGGAAGGGAGAGTAAGATCCTTGGCAACAGAGAAAGGGAGAAACCTCGGAGAGTCTGCTGGCTAGATCGGGATCAGGCAGCAGCTTCAAGTGTTTCCTTTCAAATCTTTCAAATTATTGCAGTAAAAACTTTCCAATGTTTTCAAACACAGACAGATGCTCTAAACGAAGTTCTTCGGCTGACGCATGCATTTCCATACATAATACAGTGTGTGCTAGCTCTGACGTTAGCTCATTTCTTAAGCAGCAAGAAATGGTGGTGTTTTTCAAAAGTGATTTCAAACATTTGTGTGCGAGAGAGAGAGAGAGAGAGAGAGAGAGAGAGAGAGAGAGAGAGAGAAGAGAGAGAGAGAGAGAGAGAGAGAGAGAGCGCAAGCAAAAAGCAGCCATATTTATTATCCAGACTTAACTATTTCAATGTATTTTCCCAAATAATACTGGGGCAGCGTAATCAGTACTGTTAAAAAGCCCCGTGCTATTCATGACCGATTATGCTGGAGTAAACATTACAATAGCAGCCAGGATCTAATTAAAAGAATCAGACCTACTTAAAAGAGTCCCTTCTTTTTTGGGGGGCGGGGGGGGGGGAGGGATCGACGATGCGGGGCGCAGCCGGGAACGGGGCGCAGCCTTTGGCGGCATCGCGCGCAGCCTGCCCGGCAGGAATCGAGCGTCTCTGCTCTTTGTTGCTGGGTGCGGGGCTGCGGGGCAGGGGTGCGGGGGCCTGTCTCCCCGCGCTCCCGCCGCGCCGCTGTCTGTGCCGAGCTTTGTTTCGTAAGTTGGTGTAATTCTACCGTCCTGCAGCGCACGGTGCTCCTGTGACGCTAAGCGTTTCCCCCGATCTGGCCAGCGCCGCGCGTGGGCTTCTCCCGAGGCAGCCTGAGTGGGACCCGCGCAGGTCCGCGCGCGCGGGTTTGCGGGCCGGGTCCCCGCGGGCCCGGTCCCCGGCCCCGGTCCTCGTCCCCGGCCCCGGCCCCACCACCGCGCGGGGCTCCGGGGCCGGCCGCGCGCCCTCGGGACCCCACGGGACACAACGCCGGGGCGGGGCGCCCACGCCCCCGGGGCGCCGTCCCGCCGCCGCCCCTCGTCCGCCCCGCTCCCCGCCGCGCCGGGCGTCCGGCCGGCCACCCGGGTCTGACCCGAGCCCGCACGAACGTGCAGCCGCCGCCGGACCGAGCGGGACGCAGCCGGGCGGGAGCCGGCGCCGCGGGGGCGCCATCCCCCGGGCGGCCACCGGGCGGCGCTGTGGCTCTGCTCAGGGCCGCCGACGCCGGAGGGGGAGGGGCGGCCGGCGGGCGCGCTGCGGCGGGGCCGGGCGCAGGGGAAGGGGAGGTTTTATAAGTTCCCGAATTTTATGACTGTGCTGCAGCCGCGGAATGTCCACTCAATCTGTTGGGACGTTAGCACAGAAAACATGCGCTGGGCATATTAAGTACAGGATGAAATGCCGTAGTGAATATTTATTAGCAAAAATATAGGTTCTCAAAAACAGAAATAAAACAGGGTAATAGATGAAGGGAAGAATAGATTTAACACTGAAATAAATATCAAAGGTGCAAAGAAAAGGCAAAATATAGTGTTCAAACAAAGCTGTGAATTGGGCGCGGATTTAGCACCCCCTGGGGAAGGAGAGGCCGGACGGACTTGGAATTGAGACACCACTTTTAGTGCACAGCCCTGTAATGCTGTCAGCTTTATTTCCTTTGACAAATGTGAAATAAAATTTGTCAAAGTTAGGGCTTGAAAAGTTGGCTATTGAAAATTCAATTGGTAATAACCAGTATAGCTGAGCACTCTCGAGGCTTTTAAAGGGGGGTGGGATGTTTGAGATGCTTGGGGGGTGAGGGGAACAGTCCCTCGTATTGTATTTCACTTTTTAAAAATTTAGCAGTTGACTTAGGCAACTGGATTTCTGGGTTTCCTATTAGCTGGGTTCGCCGTTGAAAGGCGGTAATTTAAAACCCATTTCCACCGTACCTACAGTTACGCCGGGAGTTTGAAAATATTTTGCTCTCCGTGCAGACGAGGGGGCCCCTCTCATCTCTCAGGCCCCGCCACACGTGGCTTGAGGTGCACGCACACTGGAAGGACGTCCCCTGATCAAACGGTGCAGGGGTGCAGGGTGCGGTGGCCACGGGAATGGCGACAGGAACAGTGCCCTGGTCCCGCTCTGCGCAGCTCCTGAGTCTGCTGCTCCCTGGCCTGTGAGTTTGATGCCCTAACTGCACACTCTGACTTACCCCGGTGTCTGATAACGGCTGCTCTTGTCTTCACAGTTGGGCACCCAGCCCCCTCCTCTTGCCCCTCGCTCTGCGCTCGGCGGATTTGCGAAGGCGGTTCAGAGAGGCTGCTCCCGGTGCGTCCGCCCCAGACCTCCGCCACACCTGCCGCGAAAGCCGTAGTTAAGGAAACGAGGCTCCTCGGCCTCCATTTCGACAGCCAAGGATAGTTACCTGCGCTTCGCTGCTCTGAGTTCCCCAAACGCAACCGGAAGGAGCGACCGGGCCTGCGGTCTCACCCACGTCCTCATGTGAGAGGGGACTCAGTGCCCCCCGGCCCCCCCAGCCCCACCACCTCCAATGCCTTCATCTGCTTTAAATGCGGGTCACCTGGCGTTTCGTCCTGCTCCCCGAAGAGTCGCGAGGGGCATTTCCTGTGGGTTGGGCCGCCGCCCCCAGCTGCAGCCCCCTTTATTTGAGAAGAGCACAGCAAAGACCTGAAGGCGTGACCCCTTCGTCATTGCGTCATGGGACAGCTCTGCCGCTTGTGACATTGGAGGGGTCGCTGGATATTTAATTGAAGATTTTGCTTTTAATTTTCACATTCTTACCATGTGGTCTTTACTTTATTTTTACATTTTCAGCCCATTTTCTCTCCAGCCCCGTCGCAGGAATTGGGCAGTCAGCAAGAGCCGAGAGTGGTGGCATGTGTCATTACGTTCTCAGGATGGCATATTTACTGCGATTGCCGGCAGGGTCGCGCTTCTGTCCTAGTAAATGTAGCGGAGTATGAAAAAGGCAATTACATCTCGCTGGGTGACCTTTTAACAGCCACGACTCCCTCCTATCTATACGTAATTATTATAGGTGATGATTTCCAAGTATTACAATCTCCTAGAGCCTCCTCTAATTCACATCACATTTAGGCACGTTTGTCACCAGTGCTAGAAATTTTAACCCCCGAAAACTGGAAAAAAAAACAGAAGAGAAAAGTGATAGCAACGGATGTCAAGCTCTCAAGTCGTCCTAATAAAAACACAGCAAATAAGATGTCGCCCTGTTTGTATTCATTATCAGTTCTTACATGCTCCGACTCTTGCATTAAACATTAGACAGCCTCTGATGCCTGCTTAACAGTTTAATTCCCTCCTCAGTATTCAGGCTGTCATAATAAAATCAGTGAAGCAGGCAAAGTCGAATAAGAGCAAGAGGGGGCGTGGAGCATTGTCACCGCGCGCCGCTCGCTCCGCGCCGCTCGCGGGCGCCGGCCGCAGCATATGCTGCGCAGCGACACGCAGCCCCGGCTCCCCCTGCACCGCCCGGGCCCGCGTATCTTGCCGGCGCAGGGTGAGGGCGGCGCGCGTGCAGAGGGCCGATAGCAGCCCCTTCAAAAGGAGCCAGCTTCTGAGCCACTGGAGCTGGCACAATAGAAGCCACTTCTGTCAACAAAGACTGTAGACTAAAGAGCTAGATATCCTCACCACAGAAAGATTAACAGCACTAAATCCGTTTAGGCCCTTTTTTTACTTATTTACAGGCTGCTGATCTTGAAGGCTGAATCAGAACAAGAGATTAGCTCTATTAAGTGCTGCCCATTTTTCTGAATTATGTTTTTGAAGACTTGGACAATATGAATAAGGACTCATATTAACCACTGTACGAAAGGCACACACTTCATTGCAATGACAAAGCCTTCGGAAAACTACTTGTCACTTGCAGTGATCCATTGCAAATACAGTTTAATATATAATTTATATCTACCAGCTGGTGAGTGCAGAAAGACAGCAATCCCACTCTATTTCTCTTTTAAAGGGGAGAGGGGAAAAAAAAAGAAAGGAAGGAAGAGAAAGCCTGGCAATTTAGGATGTCACTAACGATAGTAAAATAGCTCAGCAAACAGTTCAATAAATGGTTCAATACTGTGATACTATCCAAACAAAGACTCGAAGCCATTAATTTTAAAAAGTTCTGTGAATCTTCTTTGAACAGTAAATATTTAATCACCGCAATATGTAAGCTGCCCTCTCATATTTTATCTCCTAACCAGAACTGTGCAGTGAACCCGGTCTGGAAGAACTTCGACCGGAGCGACATTTTGCCATTTTTCTCCTCCCACCAAATTACGCAGCGCGCACGCCGGCGCAGGCTCCTCGCGGCCTAAGGCGCACCTGCCGATGCCGCAGGCGGCGCTGGCCGAATCGGGTCCATCGGCGGGCAAATAAATAACGCCTGGACCCCAGTTAAAATATATATATGCGTGTGTGTCCCGAATATATAAAATTCAACGTGTACAATTATGTGCTTAATAAATAGACGGAGTGTTTTTAAAGAAACCCTATAACGGGGAAATTGAAGCCCCTAGGCAAAGACTTTTCGGAGCCGAGCAGCGGGAACACCGCGGAGCCGTCTGCGGCGGCGTCTGCCTGCTCAAGGCCTGCACTTGAGCGAGGAATGTCATCTCTGGCGTATTTAATAAACAGTGAGGAGCCTCGCAGGTCTCAAAAGCTTATGCAACCAAACAACTAATATTTATTTATTTTATTATATATTTTCCTTTAATTCGGGAAATACCCACAGAGATTACAATTCTAATTTGCAGGGAATCCTGTTGACAGAAAAAATCAAACAATTAGCAATTTACCTTCTAAACAGACTAACGGGTAACGGACAGCGTCATACGCAGCCGAGAAAACACTCAGGCTCCCCCCTGCACACCTGAGCTGGCTCGCAGTTAGGATGACAACGAGACCAGGAGGTTGACTGGACAGACAAACTCGAGCGAAGCCCTCGGCGGCACCCCCACCCCCGGCAGGACTGCGCGTGCGCGTCACGATCTGGCAGGGGTCCGACGTGATCTGTTGCGCTCTGTGTAAGTTTCTCAAAAAGTAGACTCTGCTCTTAGTAACAGTGTTGTCACAGCCACAATCATCAATGCAAATTATTTGGACACACACACACACACCACACAGACCTAATTAAAATGCATTGTGAAATTGGAGTGTATTCCCAGGACATTTCTTCATTAGCTATTTTGGCTGGCCTCGATGCCACACACATTTCAAACGCCATGTTCCCCAACTCTCGAATCTAATGCGGGCTTAGGAAGTGCAAGTGGCCTGAAAGGTCACCTGCCCGCCCCTTCACTCGAGGGGATGGCAAGGGGCGGGGATGGGGAAGCACTTTCCCAAGAACACGGCTGAGTTCACGCCAGGGCTCCAGCGTGTAAATTCTCTCCACTCCTTCAAAATGCAAATAGAGATTTGTTTCCTCGTATTAGCATGTCCTCTGTGCGAAAGGAAGAACAAAGACAAATGAGGCAGAGGTATTCCTTTCCGAAGGCTCCCTGTCTCAGCCTTAAGCACAGGCTACAGCCCAAGGCATCAAGTTCCTTGTGGCCAGACAGAGCCCGAGGCACGGGAGCTCACTCCGCTGAGGGACCTGGGAGGCTGAGAAGAAGACAGGTCCAAGGTCACGCACGTGACCTTCTCCTGCAGGGAGAACTTGCCTTCTGCACGGGCAGAGGAAGCTACCCGTGTCTTCCGTGGAACTTCCTCCTTTCTCTATAAACGTGACGTCCCTCCCCATCTCTTGGCCTCTTCCTATGACCCGACTAATGGAGGAGGCAGAGACACCAGCCCAGCTTCTGAGTCCACGGGAGAGGCCAGGGTGGCTAGAGGCGGGGTCTGCGCCCGGAGTCTCTCACACATCGCTGTTCTTACTCCCAAAAAGGGAGACGCCATCATCCCATTTGAAAGTTGGGGCAAACGAGAGCCTAAGCCACTCACCCCAGGATGCTGGGGGCAGCGTCTGTGAGCCCCTGCTAAACCCTGCTGGAAACGGGCTTAAGAAACTCTAATCGGACACGTGCCGTGAGACCCTCACCGCGGCCCCAGGCGACGGGCAAGTCCCATGGGTGGGGGCTCAGGGGTCAGCACTGGGGACACTTGCAGCTTTGCTGTGGAGACGTGTGAGCTAAAGGTTAACCGGCAGCATTTTGTTGATAGTATATGTACAGCAGATCTGTATGTGTTTCATCTTTTATAGACGAGACTAGAAAAGTAAACCCCACATCAAGAAGAGGAGACAGAGTCATAACCTGTCCTTCCTAGCCAGGAAAGGCCCTCTCTGCTGTGGGTCCCGTGTGAGACCCGCCTCCTGCGACCTCTCCGGTGCTCCGAGCCCCTCTGCACCTGGCCGTCGCTCCCGCGTGCCGCAGCTGTGCCCTGCACGCCGCCTTTCCGCGAGCATCTTCGTGTCCCGGTGTCCTCTTCGCATGCAGCGTCCTCAGGAGAATGGCCGCCCCCCCCCCCCCGCCCCCAGCCTGGCAGTGATGCCGCCTCGGCCCGGCTGGAGCATCTGAGCGTGACTCTTAATGCCAGCCAGCACTCTCGGCCCCGTCGCTCACCCGCTCCTATTGCGTAAAATAGGGAAGCAGTAGAATCGCTCTCACGGGCACGTTACAGGTGCGTAGAGAGGGCTCGGCTCACTGTCTAGCACGTAAAAAGGACCCAGAGAATATGACACCTGGTAGGGACCTTTGGTGCCAGCAGCAGCAGCGGCCACGACTTCGTCGTTCACTGAAACGAATCCTCAGTCTCCCGGTTTGCAGGACGAGAACGGCAGGGCCGAGTCTGCCCGCATCCCAGCGCGCTGGGATAATGCACGTGGAGAGCCGGGCCGGCGCGGATGCTCAAGCTATTTTGTCTCCGAGCAACAGGTCTATATATTTACATCCCCGGAGAGCCGAGCCGATGTAACAGACACTCCACAAACACTTGACCTATTGAGAAAAGAATTCCCTGCACTAATTACATGTATTCATCCTGATACAAATTAACTCCACACACCCATTTAAAGGGAAAGAAAAACAAAGCATGTTGCTCCGCCACCGGCGAAGGCCCTCCGGCCACAGCATCACCGTGCAGAGCGCCGCGGGGCCAGGCCCTGGGCTTCTCAATTGCACATCTGCGTGTGCGCTTCCGTCAGAAGCACTATTCAATCTGCCTCGCGTCATTTTTAAAAGTTCGCAGGTTTTCAGGCTCCAAAGGTATTGTTATTACACTTGGAATGGAATTCTGCCTCCTCCACCAGCCATGTAATAAAATCCTCGAGTCTGAGAAGAAGTCAGGAAAGTTCAAATGTCAACCAGGTTAACATTAAAATTGTTGGAAAACAGGAACCGCGATGTGGGGATTGAAAAAGAGGCTGAATTCACGTCGCGAGCGCAGAGATCTGGAAATAGGTGTTTACCTTGGCCGCCGGCGAGGAAGTGACGTCACATCGCACGTCTACTGGGATATTAGTCCTGCGTTTCTCAATCCAGATTTTGGCACTAAAGCTGGCAAAATTAGACCATTCTGTGAGGCCGATCTTCAAGGCGTCCGCCTCCCCCGCCCAGCCCGCTGCGACTCGGCGGGAGCACAATGCGGCGAACCGGCTCTGGCGCGGGGACAGGCGGCTTCTCCCAACGTGGACCCCGCGACGCGCGCTTCCCTGAGCGGGTCGCAGCGTCCAGCAGCTGCTCGAAGGGCCAGACGGACACGAAGAAAAAACGCGCCCGCCCGCGAAGTTGAAAACGCGATCGCGAGGAACGCTCCGGCCAGCTGGGCCCCGCACGGAACCACTGGCCAGCTCATCCTCAGATGTCTCCCGCATTTTGTCAGAAGCGTCGTTAAGATGCGTGAAACGGAAAGTTAATTTGGGGGGTGGGGGGAAGAAAACAGTAAAGGGTGTCGCTGAAGCGTGCAGGTGCCTTCCGTGCCCCCCCCCCCGCCCCCAGCAGGAGCCGGCTGCTCGAGCGCCTGGGGCGCCTGGGACCCCGAGCGAGGCCGGAACTTCCCGGCGGCGGGCGCTGGGCGACGCGAGGCGGGGTGGGGGGCTGCGCGCGGCACGAATGGGAAACGCTCTGGATGGGAAGTCCTGCAGGACTTCTTGCTGCCGACTTCCTTTCGGGAAGATGGCATTGTTTCTGCCTACAATGAGCCGGGGCGGGGTGCGAGTTCGGTGGGGCCGACGGCATCCTTCAAAGCCCCCGGCGGCCGCAGCAGGCCGTGGTTCTGTATTTTTGTTCCTGGCCGAGCAGGTCTGGGCTATTTATAAGTAAGATCGTGCCGGTGCCGAAGTTTCACTTCCCTAGAAAGGATTCTTGGCAGAGTGTTTTGATTAAGAATGCGTTCTGAACACAGTGCAAGAGGCATCTCCCCGCCTGCAGCGCTCCGTGCTTAAAAGTCGAGTTCTTTCCCCTTCATGGACAACAGCTCCAAAAATACCCCTCTGAGCAGCCGGGCCAGCGGACACCCCACCTGCCCGGCGAACATTTCCTCTCCTTCTCCTCGACACATTCTTCACGGAAAGCCGTTCTCCGGCGTCAGTGGACGTGCACACAACGGGATTCCATCCCCGGGGTCAGGCAGGGCGCGCATTTAGAGCGAGAATAAAACAAATGTTTAAAAAACCCATTATCGGTTCCATTTCAGTCCCTGCTCTCAGTTCTTCCTTGGCGCCACATGCCGCCCTCATGCTCAGTACAGATGTTGTCGCAGCTGCCCGCTGACAGTGTGCAGCGTGGGCTCCAGCGCTCGGGGTCCCAGGAGAGTGACCCAACGAGACACGAAGTAAGGGCGCCGGCAGCAGAGCCTCCAAACCACTGCCGGGGGGACCTCTCTGCAGTGCAGGTCTGAGAGCAGAGCCGTGCTGCCCACAGCCCCGCCCGGCTCCCTACCGCTCTTCTCCAGGAGGACCTCCCGCACCCTCACCCGGCACGGAGCGGCCTGCCCGGCGCAGCTCCGCGCCCCCCTCGGAGCTCGCCCGTCCCTGCTCTCCTCCTGCCCCCGACGACATGTGCTCCAGCTACCTGCCCAGCTGCTGCGAGGCCCCGCGGCGAAGCAGACTGTCCCCGGCCCCGTCTTTAAGAATGATGCCATTATCTCGTCTGCCTGGCAAACGCCTCTTCATCCTTCAAAATCCTACTTAGCCTCTCCTCCTCCGTGAAGCCTTCCCAGACCCAGCCTTCGTCGGAGTTGATCCTTGTGCACGGCGTCTGTGCACAAACGCTCAATCGTACACTTTCCGGTTACTGCGGTGCCCTGTCATACCGCGGTGCCCGTCGCAGCCCAGGTACGTTCTGCACGCCCGGGGGCCTTGGGAGGACGCCCGGGTCCACTGGTGAGGCACAGCCTGGGTTTGAGTACAGTCACGGATAGATGTGGAAAGGGGAGAGGCAGGCGAGGTGGACAGGGATGGAAAGGAGGTTCAGGTGGTGGGGGGCAGGAAACGCCGGCCGGCCGGGCCGCCGCCAGCATGCACACACCCCCGCGCGGCCAGCCGGGGGACCGCGGAGGCGCACTCGGCGCTTTTGCTCCTTGTCTTGGCCTCGAAGTCTCTGGAGCATGAGAAACCCAAGGCCGGCTCCGTGCTGGAGAAAGCAGAGTTGGCCCGAACAGCCTGCACGCTCCTTCTGTTCCATGTGACCCATTCGCTGAGCACCCACTGGGTGTCAGGAGCCCAGCGAGTAATAGCTCATTTGGAAGAGAACCTAAGAAAGAGGGGGCTCGAGGCAAACACCATGGTCCTTCTCGGGTGTGCGTTTCCCTGGGGGCCTCCTGTGGATGCCTGTAAATGGGACCCGCCACCTGACGTCGCGTGCCCACAGAAGGACTGTATAATGCCACTCCACCAATGTGCATTTTGTCCTCTGTCTGCTGCCCTTCAGTCTAATCTGCAACCCCAGATTTGCAGGGGACCACTGAAATAGCCCACGTGTAATGTAAATAACCCAAACATATGGGACACATGAACACTTGTTATTTATTTAAAGATAACAAGAGCCAGTTATGTACGGAGCTGTGGAAGACTAGGGCATTGTACCTGGCCAATGTCATTGCACCAGAGAAATGCTCCCGACCTTGAAACAGGAAGCGGATGTTCGGCGTCTGGTCCTTTCGCCTCCAGGGTGCTTGGTCATCGATACTGTTAAAACTCTTCTTAATACGGAGCTGTCTCCAAGGAGCATACTCCCTGATCACGGCAATACCCTTGGGCCGAGAGGAAAGAGGCTCCATGTCGCACCAGCAGCGAGTGTCTGACCTCGTGCCAGTCTATGATTTACCCGTAATTACACTGGGGGGAAAAACCGGATGGAAGCAACGCAAGTATTTCTTTTCGTTCTTCAAGTACATACTTATTAACACCATGCACTTATGAGATTATAATTAAAATGTTAATACATGTTGTGACAACAACTCGGCGACAAAAACAGTGGCGGGGGAGGGAGGGACAAAGCTAATATTTGCGTGCTGGGCTTCACATTAGAGAAGGGTGCTCACAGCTCTCCGAGCGGTCTCAAGGGCCCGAGGTTCCGGACTGACAGGTAAATATGCAAGGCCCCCTGCTCTGAACCAATCAGCATGTAGCTAGCATGGGGGCGGGGCTGAGGCAGAGGGCCAATCAGAGTGCAGGTCGTGCAGTGGGCGTGGCTCCAGGCCTGGGCACCACGCCCTCAAGGCCTGCCCAGGGCC